>NC_090451.1:588033095-588354231 GCF_031143425.1 Pleurodeles waltl
TCTACTAACGCGTTATAACCCTGCTGCAACCTGTCCCAGGAGTCTATTGCCCATGTCTTCTTTGCATATCCACTTTACACTTTCCTATACAGGAAATGGCTTGTGCAAATTTGCCAACAGCTGGGGACTCAAGATCATACAACAGCCATTAGGATTCTAAGATCAGAACCCAGCCTGCCCATTACCATCGCAGTTGCCAAATTCCTTGGAGGAATGTGCCGTATTAGAAGGAAGCTTGCCAAGACTGTTTAGTTCCAATGTCCCTCTGTAGTCCAACTTGCACTTTTTAGCTCCATACTGTAATTTGGAATTTCACTTTGATTGTATTGCTCTTTGTGTATTGCTTTTATTTATTTTAAAGTAAGTTTTTTACAAATGTATTATTTATTGTGGTGCTATGTGACTTTTATGGCACTGGATGCTGAAATAAAGTTTTTTTATTGGAAAAACACTGTGAGAGTTAGGCATTCTCACGTGTGCTCCTTTTCAACACTGACCTGGTGTGGCCAGCGTTTGAACAACAACTTACAGTATGGGAGGGAGGAGTTTCTAGACTTCTCCTCTCCAACTTATTTAAGGTATTTAAGAGGGAAGCTTGATGACTGGGGTTAGATAGAACTTATTCAGGGAAGGGGACGCCTTTGCCCGGTTCCCACTGAGGGTCGTTTACTCTCTTTTCAGCAGTTGTCTGGGTTCTCAACTTGAAGTTGGCAAAGAGATGATGTGACGGTCAAGCTCCATGGTGATGCAGTTTTAATTCTTATTTTTAGCTTTGCATCCTGCATGAATATATAATTAATATATGTTGATATATTATCTATGATTGAAGTAGTGTATTTTAATTGTTTGTCTCTGCTAGACCTGGCATCCTTGGTGTGGTCTCCCCAGTCTTTTTGTGCCTCTGCCTCCCATGTCTTGACTGTGTGCTGGACTCTGTTTTTGCTAGTGTTGGTACTCTGGGCACCTTACCACTGCTGACCAGTGCTGAAGTGCAAGTGCTCCTTGTGTAACATGCATGTGTAATTGGCTTTTCCATGATTGGCACATTTGATTTACTGGTAAGTCGTTAGTACATTGCACTAGAGGTGCCCAGGGTCTGTAAGTTAAATGCTACTAATGGGCCTGGAGCACTGGTTGTGGCACCCACATAAGTAGCCTTGTAAACATTCCTCAGACCTGCCACTGCAGGTCTGTGTGTGCAGTTTTAAACTGCCAATTCGATCTGGCAAGTGCACCGACTTTCCAGGCCTAAACCTTCCCTTTCTATACATGTATAGACGCGCCTGACTGGTTGCTGCTTGCTGCTGGCTGGCTGGAACAGGGGCGGGAACCCGAAGCCCCTTTAAATTTAACTTTGCGCGCCCGCTCCGCAGGACGCGCCTGACTGGTTGCTGCTTGCTGCTGGCTGGCTGAAACCGGGGCGGGAACCCGAAGCCCCTTTAAATTTAACTACGCGCGCCCGCTCCGCGGGATGTGCCTGACTGGTTGCTGCTGGCTGGCTGGAACAGGGGCGGGAACCTGTAGAGGGAATGTGCCTATGTTACATTAGTTAATGTAGGCCTCAAATTCAAAAATGGCAACTCTAAATGCAGACATCCTTTAGCACACAGTCATCTTTTCGTTTTTGTCTCTCTCTGCACACAGATGATTTATGTAACAGTAATTTTGTAACTACTGTTTGAGATGTAATGCCACCTTGTCATGTATAATACGATGATTTTATTTCTTTAAATCTCTTTAGCACAATGTTCGAGTAAGAGTGACTTGTTTCAAGGACCCATCTATTGCAACCACAGTGTGATTCTCATAGGAACTTAACCTTGCATAACATGTAGCAAAACATCGTCAATGTATTAACTATCGACCTGCCTGAAGAGATCAGGGGTGGAAACTGCATTATGTACTGTGTAGAAGAATGCTGACAAATGTGATTTTAGAAACTATATGGTTCTTTCTTTAACCTGATTGATTGAAACTGGTGATTCATGCACAAATGTCTAAATGTGTGGATTTTGGTGTATTATGCATTGTGTAAGGAGTCCCTTCCGAGGGAGTTGTAGCCTAGCTCCCTTGACTTTAGGAGATGACTTCACATCAGTATGACCTCTGATTTAGAACTTTGATTTATTTTTTAGAGTTGAACGGGCAAATCAAATCAAAGCAATCTTTATTAGGCTAAAAAACATAAAATAGCTCATACATAAAATCAACATTACATTGAATCATAACAATTTGTCCTGTTAAAATGACATGTCCATACAGTATTTCAGTTGTAAAAACACACTTCTCGATAATTAGGATGCAAAGTACTTGTGCAGATGTATATACAGGGGATTCAGGTCATTTCGACATTTCCCTCAGCCGAACCAGCCCATCTCAATAATTGAACCACAAAGGTGCATAGGGATGCTCATAATTGTCAAACGCTTAACCAGACCAACCCATCACTTCCAGTTAAAGTACCTTCTACAAATATAAACAACAAATATAATAGAGTTGCTCAGAATTGCCAGGGTACATTACCATAAGAATACTAATTTCTCTACTAGACTCCTCATTTTCACAGCTGCAGAAATACATTTATAAATCATCATACAAATATATTCCTTCTGTAAAGGCTGTAAATAAAACAAGGCAGGTCTGTATCTTCTAGTATTGATAGACCTCAACAGCAGAATTAAAAACTCTTTTCTGGGTGCACCATATAATTCCCCAAAAAAAGAAACAGTGCAGCATAGAGTGCATGGAACATGGGCCATAAGGGCAAAGTTCAAGGGTGGAGTCAAGATTTACTTTGCTAGGGTACGAAACCAAAAAGTGGGCTATATTAAGCCTGAATCTTACCTGTTAAAATCTTCGGCAGTGTTGAAATGGAAACAGCAGATAAAGCTTTATTAAGTCTGAGGTTACTAATGGAAGGTAACCAGACACCCTTTACTTTCCCATCTCTAAACTTTCTCTGCATCCTCTGCACATAGCTAAAAAATCGTGTTTGAGCTGATAAGTAGGGCTTTTGAAAACAATCAGCTCTCCCTAGCATGACAAGTTGCTTTTTAATGTATCTAAACCACAGAATACCATGTGCATTGTCAAAACATAAATAGTATTTAGGGCCTGATTTAGATATTGGCAGATGGGTTAATCCTCCACAACGTTTTTGGATATCCCACCCGCCAAAATCTAAATCCCATAGGGAATAATGGGATTTAGATTTCAGTGGACTGGATATCCGTCACCATTGTGACATAGTAACCTATCTGCCAATATCTAAACCAGGCCCTTAATTATTGCCTGATTAAGGTGAGTTTTGTGTTTAGACTAGATGAAGTGCCATAGCATAAGTGGGTTTAGCTTAATTTGATCTTCCAAACTCAATAAACTTATCTCCATGTGACAGAAATATGGGGAGACTATTAGGTACAGGGAAAAGCCTTCTCAAGAACATATATTCATTACTCTGTAAGTTAGAATTATCACAATATCCACAAACCCCAGCTCCATATATCAGAGTACAGCAGCAATGTGCCTCTTAAATGTTGACAATGGCATCCAAAGGTTTAGAGCCCAATGTCCCGGCAAATCTAAACAGACCCTCAATGCTTTGATCAAACTAAGTCTTTCTGACCTTGATTAGGTGTGATCATGTGACTTTACAAACAGTATAGCTCGATAGGTGAAAGTTGGAGCATAAAGAAGGCTTTCGCCATTAATGTGGTGTGGCCTCAGGCTAGTGCATGTGCTTTACTACCACGACATGTGATTTGGCAGTGTTTGTCCTTAAGCCTAATTTATTAATAAATTGTACAAATCTATTCAGTAGTTTCCGTAAGCACACACCAGTTCTTGACAGTAAGACAGTCATAAGCACAAAGCAGGGCAGGGAGCTTCCTGGAACCCACCCTAGATGTGTCTACCTCTCCAATATTTAGGGCCTGATTTAGAGTTTGTCGGACGCGTTACTTTGTCACAAGGTATCCTGTTCATGGTATTACGATCTCTATAGGCTATAATGGGATTGTAATATGGTGGACAGGATATTATTAATTTCTGTGATGGAGTAACCCCCTACTCCAAACTCTAAATCAGACCCAGTAATGGTGCCAATGCACACCCGTGCCTCACACTGCACCTCATTTTGATGGGAGCAGTACATTCACCGTTTGACCAATACCTTATGCATCTGGTCATGTCTTCATGCGGCTGAGCTAAGAAATAAACCAATATCCTGTCCACACACATATCTAGCATTTTATGCCATAATTTCCCTCTGTTCACCAACTCAGAGGCTGTGGTGAGATTCATAAATGCTAGGAGACTGCCCTTGTTCGTCAGCATGTATTTACTAATAACAAGCTGGAGATTAAGACATTGGTCAATAGTGACAAGACATACTGCACATCAGAGAAGGTACTCTTTTCTGCCACACAGGTTTCCAGCCGATTCAATAAAATCCTGCTGATATTGCTGAAAGTGTTGAATGAAATCAATGAGACTGCTCAAGCCTCTTTCCCTGTAAGTAACATGCTCTTTTACAGGGTCAGCTGCAAGGTCAATAGGAAGAAAAAGAGAATACTTATTCAAAATGGAGTTGAAAATGTCTCCACACAAATTGTGCTCGAAATGAGAGTACCTCTCAGTTTCACATCCTCTCACACACACAAACATTTTAGAGATTGGACACGGCCTACAATTAAAATCAACCCCCCACTCGCCAAATCACAATAAAATCCATGTTAGGTTCACTTGAAGTCTTAAGAGCCTGTTCAAAGGAAGCTGCTATATCTGTGTTATTAGAGGCAAAATTACTGTGATAAAAGTTAATCATAACAAGCATTTCCCTGAATTTATGCAAGGGGTTAATGCTTTGAAAATGGAGGTACATTTTTATAAATCCTCTTCTCCAGGGCAGATGAAATCATGCCACGGGATGTGAATAGAAAGAAACCCGTCTATGTGGACTGCTTCACAGACCCTGGTTTCTTGTAAACATACAAAATTAAAATCCTTGATTGATTCAATCCTCTCAAAATTCTCCACCTTGCTAAGAAGTACATTTTAAATTATTTTTATAGGTTGTGCAATAACATTTGGCGTTGACCCAGGGTAGGTAGCCATGACAGAATTAGTGTTGTTGGTAATCATCTGTGTTTGTTCCGCCACTGTGAAAACAGGGCTCTGCGTCTCTTTGGTCAGTGGCTCTGCCATCTTTTCAGCACTGACACAAGACCTTGAAAATATCCTGTCAAAACACACATTATCCAAAGGGTGACGACCCTTCAGTATTGCACTTCAAATTCATGCCCCCAGATCGACCAGTTCACGAAATGTAGTCCGATGATGTCCCTGTATTAAACAATCAGTCAACCTGTTCAAGGGGCGTGAAACGGTTGCATGTTGGTATTACATATGGTCTGTAAATAGGTGCCTCATGAATAGGAAATAAACAGGTCCCTCATCAATAGGAAATTTGAATGATTTTGTGCTGGCTGGTTTGTTAAAATAGCCCAAAGGCACGTCCATATGGCCTTTCCAACAGAGTCCCAACAACATATTGATTTCTGAAGTTGATAACTATACAGTCCTCCGACTCCTCTTTTGGATTTGATCCTAGCCAATAAACCCACTGCACATTATTAATTATATTACTAAATAAAGTTTCACAGCTGTAACAATCTGATGATTTTGTCAACCGTTATACAACTTTATTTTTGGCTTGGTAATTATCCTCATGCTAGTCGAGATTTAAAGCTGGATTTTTTTTTTTAACTATCACTAGTGGTGTGCTTTTGGGTGGTAGCTTGAGAACCCTGTTGGTTACTCTCTCGTCCAATCTCTGTTTTTGCTGACAATCTCTATCTGTCCTACATTGTCCTACTTCTATGGGGCAATAAGCATTTCTCAGTCGGTCTGCTCCAAAAGTAGTGCTTGTAGTTGGAACATCGTTTTGCAGTGTGCTAGAGTTAACAGGTCCAGTGTTTACCTTGTTACCTCGGTGTCCAGCCCCTGATATAGCATTAATCATACTGCAAAAGGTTTAAACATGAAGGGGTCAGTAGGGCCTGTGCCCTTATCACCCACCTTTATATTTCCTTGCTCAATTAAAGTTTTCAGTGAGGAACCTATACTCTTAAGGGCAGCAAACAGTGGATCAAAGATTTTGGCCACGGCTGCCGCCGGGGCATTGATGAACATAGCACACTGTGATTCCTCTCTATGGGAGCCCTTCCCACAGCTATTCAAAGAGACTTCAGTAGACTCTGACACAGTTACAGCTTTAATGGTGCTTGCAAGTTTCTGAGTGCATGTAGCAGTTGATCTGACATTACTTTTAGCTTTTTTTGTTGGGGAGTTTGTGTTTTCATTGCAATTGTTCTGAGTGTTACTAATTTCAATCGCAAAGTTGCCATTACATACACAGGGATTAAGGGCTTCAGGAATAACTTCATTATTCACATTGTGACAAGATGTATGAGAGCCCACCGTAATACTGGAGGTTGAGTTTGTTGAAAGAGCTTTTTAGTGCCCCCAACCTCTCCTCTACACATTCAATCTTGCTGTTGAGTGCTCCCATGGCATTCGTAAGAAAGTACATAATAGTAGGAGTTAATGGGCGCTCCTTAGAGGACAACATTGCAGATTTCCTTTTCCCAAACAGACCTTCCCTTAAGAGACAAGGTGATTTTACCAGCATTAGAATTGAGGATAACGAATAAATGAAGGGATCAAGAGAAGTGGCTCCTCCCAGCCTTTGCCAGCCACAGACAGGTGCGAAGGGCCCATCCTTGGCCCAATCTTCACCCGGGCACATGCCCAGCTACATCCAATTCTGCAGGAGTGTCTGACCCTTAAAAGTGTGATGCAGTTCCTCCCTAGCCCAAGAAAAGCTGGGGGTTGTCGTCTCACTCAAGCCTCGGGCTGACAATAAAGTGCAATGCAGTCACTTCGGGCAAGGAAAGCCAATAATATTCATGCCCCACGCAGCAGGATTGCCTAACACTTAGAAGCGTGGTGTGGTCCCTCTTTAGCAGAAGGGAAGCTGGGATACATAGTCCCACCCCAGCCAAGGGCCAAAAATAAAGTGTGATGCAGTCAGTGCAGACAAGGAAAGCCAACAATAATCATGTCACACACTGTAGGAGTGGGCAGCACTTAAAAACACAATGCAGCCCCTTCGTAGCATAGGAGAAGCTGGGAGACATAGTTCCACCCCAGCTAGATGCCGAAATAAAGTGCAGTGCAGTCAGTGGGGGCAAGCAAAGCCAACAATAATCGTGTCAAATGGGGAGTCCCAAAAAGCCCTATGTTTCGTCCCAGTTGTGTTTGTAGAGTTGAATTGTATTTGGTTCTGCTTGATAATTTCCTGCATTTCTATTCTGAGCATCATGCAATTGACCAATTGACTGATTCTAACCATTTAGTTTGCCTTCTGTAATACTTTTGAATCCTTTAGGAAATCATCATTTCATTTTTAATTCTTTTCAGTCTTCTGGGGAAAGGCTTTGCATTAATTACTGAATTGTTATTAAATTTTGTTAGACAGGTCCAGTTGAGGAGCAGCCCTTCCATCAGAATTACTATACAATTCTTGATGAGAAAAATCACTAACAAGTATCTTGTAGAAAGGGATGGTTGTAGACTGGACATGGAATGTTTGAAATTGAATCCTGATGCTATAGCTAATTTGATACTGAAACTGTATTGCCCTGATTCATTCTGCACTGCTGAATGGTTCCTTGTGGATTAATGGCAGTGTTTCTGTATTCCTGGACCTGATCTGTGAATTAAGAAGAAGTGACTAAATGTATGGTGATATGTCTCAGTAGAGTATTCCATTGAAAGCATAATATTGCATGGTGAGGGGTGCTTTGTGGGACTTGTAATCTGGATTTCTGGTGTCATCAAAAATATATGCAGTTTGTGAGAACTATGCCTATGCAGCTTTGATTTGTGGAATAGTGAGAGTTTTGGTTATTGTGATTTTGATGATTTGTTTGTCATTTCGAGTTGTGCACTCTTATTGAGTCCAAGAGGGCTACATCTCAAATTCAGAAAACATACCTGAGATCCACCACAGGGGCATCATAATTTACTCTTTGTCCCTCTGTGACTCCTACCCATGGCTAAACGTGAGTAAATTAAGGCCCGTATTTATACTTTTTTAGCGCCGCATTTGCGTCTTTTTTTTTATGCAAAATCGGCGCAAACTGACAAAATACAATTGTATTTTGCAAGTTTGCGCCGCTTTTGCGTCAAAAAATTACGCAAATGCGGCGTTATAAAAAGTATAAATATGGGCCAATTGTATTTTGTAAGTTTGCGCCGATTTTGCATCAAACACTGACGCAATTGCAGCGCTAAAAAACTATAAATACGGGCCTAAGTTTGTAGGGAAAAAGGGGATTGGAAAGAGATACAGTGGCCAGTTGACCAATGTAGCACTAGACAATGGTTTATTATCCATGGATCAGAAAAAGACTGATTACTTCATGTATCATATGGAATGTGAATTTCACACACACAAAGACTCTCCCCACTAACCTCAGAGCTATAAGAACTTTCTTGGCTGTCTGCACTCTGTTTCGACATACATTCTTTAGAGTACACACTGTTTTTTTATGAACAGCTTGTTGCAATTTTACAATAACTATTTTCCCTTCCTGCCACCTTACTTCTGTGAATTGCCAGGCATTGAAACTTAAACTTAAAGGAAATTAAACATCCCAGATGACAGTCACTTTTAAGCAAATAAATGACTTCATTTAAATAGTTAGGCAGCGGAAATAATTAATCTTTAATGTCTTCATGTAGTTTTTCAGTAGAGCAGCTTGCACTGAAACAAATGCCTCAGAAGACTGGATATTTTAGGAAGTGCTGTGCTCACGTTCCAAGGAGACTTTAACATGACAAGTAAGTGAACCAACAAAGACTAGACCACAGTTACAAAAAGAACGCTTGAATCTGCACACAAATTCAATGCTACAATTGCTTTAGTTTCCAATGTGACTACTTCTCTGAAGGCAATTCCTGAGCTGGTATTTGAGAATTAGTCTTGTGCTGGTAATTATCATAAATAAAAAGGTGACTCTTAATAAACGTTTCCAAAGCATATTTTCTCAAACAACCAGTACAGAATCTTCATCTCTGTCAGGCTCTGTGTGCAATGAAATTTTAGGTGCTCCTTTATCTTGATTGAATCTTTGTCGCAATTAATGTGTTAATTGTTTACAAATTTTGACGATTTTTGTTTTATTTTTTAATTATGTTTTTGTGGTTTTCAGATTGTGTCCAAGAAAATTTTGAGCCAGAATAAATCTTTGGCAGACAGAGTAATGTCTGTTGGCCTGGCAGAAGAATTAGTGTCCACTAGGCTGAGACCACTTTGTCCTCCAAATTTAGAAGTTATGGCCAGCATTGGAAGGAACTGCTGTTACAGCATTCGTATCAATGCTTTTTAGAGTTTAGAGCACAGCTCCTTCAACATGATGGAGCTGTTGGTCAAAAGTATGTTTTTTATTTTCAAAAAGAAAATCCCACAGCAGGATTTTCTTTTTGACAATAAAAAAATTCCCTCCAAATCCATATGAAGGGAGGTAGATAGTTAGATAGTTTTCACTGCTCTTTACAGCCACACTTTTCCTGACGGTGACAGGCAGTGAAAACCTATGTCTATGTGCGCCCACCTAAATTAGGTGGGCAGACATAGTGGTCAGCTTCTGGCAACCATTATCTTGTCAAGACACCAGAGGGGTGTAACCATGGTGGAGATGGAGTAGCCTCTACAATGGTTATACCAATGGTCCAACCACTTCTAAATCTGACAGGAAGACCATTATCTGGGCAGTAAGGATACTCCACCACAGTTGTGATGGAGTATCCTTACCACCAAGATGTAAATATGGCCCCTTGTGTTGATCATGAAATTCTGAGTGTTCATCCATGTTTATTGGTTCCATTTATTGTGATGCATGTATTTATTGTTCAAAGTACAAAATTTGGTTATCGGATTTCATCAAAATGCAAGGTTTTAAGATGCAAACTTGTTTTTGAACTTGTCTGCTAAAGTTGGGGTGTGTGTTGTGCAGGCAACATTCACACTATGATGGGGTTTTATCAAAGGTCTAGTTTAAATGCATAATAATTCAGATTGGTGATTGTTTATTCTTTGGTGTGCAAAAGTTAATGCGTTGATCAATTGCTAGTTCAGAATCTGCTTCTCTGGTTTGTGTGGCTTCTTTTAAAAAAAATATATTTTCCTTTTTTCTATTTTAAGTTAAAGCAGACAAGAAATGTTCATTGTTTAATTGTTTTAGGTAGGCTGAACTTGGTTATTTCATTACAGCGAGTCGAACTGTGATTTGCTGATTGTAGTATGGTGTCATGCAGCGATCCACTGTGATTGGTTAGTCTAGATGCACTGCAATTGTGTTGTGAGTCACGCTGTGGTTAGTTGACTGCTTCATTTGGTGGTGCACTAGGATTGGTTAGTTATTGCTGTGTGCCATTCGAGATTGAAGGATAGCTGATGTTTGCAACATGTGCTTGAATTGTGTGACTTCAAAACAGTAAAATGAAATTGTGCTTGAAAAAACGTGTTGCTCCTTTTATAAAAGGACAGAAAATGCCACTGATGGCACCACTTCTTATAACATGGCACTCAATAAAGGTTCACACACTTGTCTATGGGTTAAAGACTGGAACAAGATCTCTTCTTGTGACAGGAAAATGCAGTTTCCCCTGAATTATATCTCTAAGGTAAGAAGATTTGAGAACTTGAGACAAGTGATGTATAAAATGAAAATCCAACACAGATATGCTCAGTTTCAGGCATTGAATGCATGGGAGAAGACTGCACAGGAGAAATGGGGGAATGCCCCCCCCCCCCTGCACACATTATGCCTGGCGCAGGCATAATGTGGGGCAAGTGGTTACAAAGTGGTGCAATGCATACATTGCACCACTTTGTAAATCTGGCGTCATTTGGGCCATATTATTGTAAAAAAAATTACACTAATGTGGCGCAATGAGGCGCCATGGGCTCTTAAATATGCCCCTAAATACATATAAAGAGACGGAGTTGAGATATTTGAGCAAAGAAACTGCAAGGCATGCCTTTAAAGCACACGAGAAATCAGAAGGTTTAGCTGAGACGTATATAAACAGTTTAAATGAAGAAAGAACTTTGGGCACAAATTTCAGAGTGTTAATTGGAGATGATGAAATAGATTGGCAAGTTTGAGAGTGCACATTGAAGAGTTATTGAATTGCACAAGAGAATGGAGAGAATTAAATACATTTAAGGCTAGATGGCAAAGAAAGAAGGGTCCAAGTTAAATAAGTAAAGGGCTACGAGTGGAGCTGAATCTAGCTCAAGTGCAAAATAGCCTTATACTGTTTTGAAGCTATAAGGCCTCATTGTAAATTAATTTGTTGTAATTAGCATTGCCTTTAACCTTTAACCCTCTTTAGTGGCTATTATTGCTATTCAGAGCCCTCTCCAAATTTGAGCTAATGCCAACCACACAAGTTGTCGCGGTTGTGGATTAATTGATCCTGGATGGTGAGAGAGTTTATGAGTGTATGATCTACATTTGGAGGCATCACTCACATTGGTTTTGATTTATATTGCACATAAGTGCAAGTTTAATTTATTGTCACTTTTTGGTATTATCTGGCTTTCTTTACCAGGGTTCACTGTCAAGGTAGCTGCACTTTTATGTCATCATGTGTCTATTTGGCGTGATGTAGGTTGACGGTGATTAAAGCATTATAGATGGGTTGATGCAAGGCTTTTCACTTTCACTCTTCTTCGTGGTATATGGTGTTTCTTTCATATTTGGGTGCTCCATCTGTTGTATTAGATTACAACCAGCTAGGTATTCTTTATGTTTTTGTTTGTGACAGGTGCAGGTGGGGTTCTGAATGTAGTAATTTTTACTTTTAAATTATGATAATCTGGTGTTTCTTCTGAAGAAGGCACATTTGCGCCAAAACGCGTGTTGAGTCAGCAAAGAGTCAACAACTTTTGACTTCAACTTAACCGACACGCTAACTAGAACTACATATCCCAGACTGCTTTGTGGCCCCAGGAGGCGGCCATTTTCAGCATCACCTGCTCCCACTTGCCATTTCCACCAAGCGCTATAAAGCGCAAGGAGGCAGACCGCAGCACCGGACGCGCTAACTGAGATGAGAAGGACTACATATCCCAGACTGCTTTGTGGCCCCAGGAGGTGGCCATTTTCAGCATCACCTGTTCCCGCTTGCCATTTCCAAAGAGCGCTATAAAGTGCAAGGGGGCACACCGCAGCGCGGGATGCACCCGTGCAAAGCCCGGGCAAAGCCAAGGCCAAGGGCAGGCCTGTCTCCGCCTGTACGCGGCCGACCTATGCTGGGCTGGGCCACCCCCTGAGTCTGGTTACTATTTTTTGGACATTTCTGAATGGCTCCGCTTCCCTTCAGTTCCTCCCTAACACATCATCATCCTGTCTCAACATATTTCCACAGTGATGGGCAAAAGAACAGCGACTGAAGGTGGTGTGGGGGTGGGAAGCACAAGAAAAAACTCCGAAAAGTCGGGCTGTAATGATATGCCTGACTGTATTGATAACCTTCTGGCAGATTGCGGGGAAATATTAGCTCCACCATCTGCTATAGACTAACCAAGAAGTCCCAAACTGTGCTTGGTATCCCAACCAATGACTAAGAAGCAGGAAAGTATATCCAATATGTTTAACAAAGCTAGGGTACGGATGAGTATCAAGATCAGTACAGTGCCGTAAAACTCTTTGGATCTAATTTCCAGCTCTGGCTCTACCCATGATACAGTAACAGTGCACCCTCCCTCCCCCATCCCCTGTACCAATCGCTTTCTTCCACTAACATGTATCCCAGATCCATCTACAACTCCGGATTTTGTAGTTTCTCCTGTGCAAGCTGGGGCAGGTTGCCTACCAAACAACCAGCAGTGCTCCCCCTCCCCAAATGATGACTTGGTAGGTTGTATACAAACACTTAAGTCAGAAATAGCAGCCCTAAAGAGTATGATAGGCCACCTTGTGGCCACTGTGGGGCGTCTCACGGAAGAGAGGGAGAGAATACCTAAGGAAGGAGTTGCCATACCAATCTTGACCAGCACCCCCGCTCTGGCACTCAATGCTCTCACTATGCCCCCCATGTAAAAGACCTTGGAGGCTACACAGGCTTGCCACAAGAGGATTCTACCCACAGGACACCTGTCGGAGCCCGCACCATGGATTCCCAAGCACCTGCAGGTGTGCCACATGAATCCGCTTCCATCTACCCACAGAGCAAAGGTCTCAACATTTTACTCCCTACATTAGCGGAGGGTCGTCACTTTAGTAGAACACACGTTGCCAGAACGACCGCCACCCTCCCCTCAAAAACTTCTTAAGACAAATGTACCCAAACTTAACTCCGGGGGGGGGGGGCGTCAGGGGAAGACTCCTTGATTAACAAAGTCACCCATTGGATTCAACATAGTAGAGTATGGGGGTGATTCTGATTCTGGCGGGCGGCGGAGGCCGCCCGCCAGAATTCCGCCCCCATTATACCGCTCCGCGGTCAGAAGACCGCGGAGGGTATTATGAGTTTTTCCCTGGGCTGGTGGGCGGTCTTCAAAAGACCGCCCGCCAGCCCAGGGAAAAACTCCCTTCCCACGAGGATGCCGGCTCGTAATCGAGCCGGCGGAGTGGGAAGGTGCGACGGGTGCAGTGGCACCCGTCGCGTATTTCCGTGTCTGCAAGGCAGACACTGAAATACTTTGCGGGGCCCTCTTACGGGGGCCCCTGCCGTGCCCATGCCATTGGCATGGGCACGGCAGGGGCCCCCAGGGGCCCCGCGACCCCCCCTACCGCCATCCTGTTCATGGCGGCTTTCCCGCCATGGTAAAGTGCCCAGAGACCTAAAGCCAGCAAAAACGAAATTCAGCACAGGATCAAAACAGGAGGTCAGAAGCAAAAAGCACAGGGGAAACAACGCCAAGAGCTGACAGGTCTAACAGCACTCCTTGTGGATATCCTCAGAATAGAACCTCTTTTTTCCACTTGCTCCACATGTCTTTTTTGACGATTCAGACATGGCCCCTGGCGGCCACCGGCCGCCAGGGTCAGAATGACCCCCTATGTCTCTTAGTAATTAGAAAAGATATTCTCAGGGCCAGATGACATAGATCACCTAGTTCTCCGTCCGACTGTACTGAACTTCTTTTAGAAAACAGGCAGTTAGCTTACGACTTAGTGGCCCTAGACCAAAGAACCAATCCTCTGGATGGATCTACTGTACAGTTCAAACTCGAACCACCCCTCCCTTTTTGTGTGCCACCCCTTCCCCCCACGCTGTTGTAGATGATGGCACTGTCTGTTCTAAGTCAGATTGGCCCTTAGAAGCCGAGGAACGGGCCTCCTATGATAGTTCCAATTGCTGCGCAAGATCCGACAACTGTCTCCACACTATCAGTTACTCAGTGGATATGCCTGATCAGAGAGGCAGGAAGGCCCCTATTGTACCACCTAACGCCATTGCACTAGTCACTAAGGAAGCCTGTAGACTTTCTACAGGCTTCGTAGATTCCCAGGCAAATCCTCCCTCATCGTTTAATTCCATGACTACTTGTTGGAAAGCAAACATTGTCTCCTGGAATGATGTGGCAGGTCTTCAATCTAAACTTCCATTGCCCCACTGGAATCCCCTCACTGACCAATATGATATATGCATTTTCCAGGAAACCTGGCTAGCTGAACCTGCCCACAAACCTGGTTATGCAACTTACCACATTCCCGCTATTTCTAGTAAGGTGGGTGACCCATCAGGGGGCCTCCTAATATGGGTGAAAATCACACTTCAGTGCGTAGTGAAACGACTACCTACCGACAGCCCTGATGTTCTTAGCATCAGTCTCAAGGGACCTGGGACCAACATCAATGCCAGGGGGACAAGGGGGCCCAACTACTCCGCACCTTGCACTCTCTTGAGACCCTGTTGGGTGAGCCGCCTTTCAATTACGCCCTTATAGCAGCAGGGGATTTCAATGCCCCTTTTGAACCCCTCTGTCTGGCCAACATGGGCGACTTCCTAGAAGAAGATAACCTATGGCATATACCCAGGATTGAGCTCCCCCTCATGAAGAAATGGCACCAGGCTGCTTTGCAATTAAATGCCTTGACCCTTGCCCTAAGCCTGAAGGCAGTCAATGGAAGAACCAAATCCAAAAGGCATACTGCCCATACTTTCATTGGCACACAGGGGAAGAGTTGCATCGACTACATCCTGATGGACCTCAGATATTGGCACTTGGTAGTCCGAAACCAAATGGACAGTGACCACAATCCACTTTGTCTTAGCCTAGAACCAACCACTGCCAAAGTAACCAAAGTGGTCCAGGCCGAGAATAGCAGATGGCGTTTAAAATGGAATAAGGGCGTCCTGCAAGACGACATTCTCTCTACTATCAACCAACATCTGACACACTGTGTAGCATTGATATCTATGATGGAAGAGGAAGTGGGAAACTGCTCCTCTCTATTAGATGTACATACTGGGTTTTTCAAAAAATTGGAACAGCTACTAACTATGTCAGCTGCCCACAGACTGCCGGTTGGACCGGGCAAACTTAATTAGTGCAATCAAGCAAAAAGATGTTGCCCATGTTAGGAGTTTGCAGTACCAGTACAAGCAGACGCAGAGCAAGACCAGGAAGGACTGGGAGGAGGAAAGATGGAGGGTTATGAAAGTTGCTTGCGAACGCAGGCACTCCAAATCCTTCTGGCTTACGGTAAGCAAAAGAAACCAAAGGAGAGTTCCTGCAATTGGCAATAACACCCAGCCCTCAGACTGGTTTCAACATTTTAACTCCCTTTATAATGCTGAAAGACAATTCTCAACCACCTCTGTCCCTTTACTCCCTCCACAGCTGAGTACTAACCACTGGGAGGGTCTGTCTAACCTGGGAGATATTTGTGATGTAATAAATAACATAGTACGTCTGAAAGCTGCTGGCCCTGACGGTATCCCCGGTAACCTTTTTCTCCATAACATTGACAAATGGGCTGAATACATCCTTTTTTTATCAAATGCAATTGCTAGGGGAGCCTCCATTCCCGAGTCATGTAGGGGTGCCAAGGTAATACCCATCTATAAGAAAGGCAATTGGTCTCAACCCGCCAACTACAGGCCCATAATCCTTATTGATACAATACAAAAGGTATTCTGTCGCGGCCTATTATCCAAAATCCAGGACTGGATCACTGAGAACAACATCTTGTCACCATTTCAGGCCGGCTTCAGGTCTAAAACAAGCACCATAGATCAGGTGTTTTGGTTTCTGCTTTTGCATTAGAAGATTGTAGAGATAGGGAAGGGGAGTCTCTATGTAGCCTTTATAGACTTTAAATCTGCCTTTGACATGGTCCCCAGAGGTAAACTATGGGAGGTTCTCAACGAGATGGGAATTCCCCCCAGGGTTCCTGACCATAATCATTTGATTACATGAAGCCAACTTTGCAAGAGTACATTGGGGGAACCAAGGCGACCTCACCGATCCAATTAGGGTAGCCAGGGGCATCCGGCAGGGTTGTGTACTAGCTCCAACTTTCTTTTCCCTATATCTGAACCAGGTTGTCCAACATCTCACCTCACAGCCCTCACAACACTCTGTTTGTTGATGATACCTTGATAGTATTTAAAACCTTGACGGGTCTCCATTCTTTCCTGAACTGATTTGCTGACTTCTGTTTTAAGAGAGGTTTAGAAATAAACACTTCCAAAACTAAGTTCATGGTTATTAACCCACACAGATTATACAGGGCAAACCTTTCCCTAGATGGGTCCAAATTAGAACGAGTTAACACCTTTGAATATTTGGGGATCAAACTATTGGACTCAATGTTCTGGAAGACCCATATTAATTCCACATCGTTAAAATATAGCCAGCTGGTGGGCACCCTTCTAAGGGAGCACCATGCATCCACTACACAACCAATAGCTGCCGCTCTCCAGATTTATAACATGAAGTCAGTCAGTGCAGCACTCTATGGGTTGAACGATGGGGCTTCGAGGATGTAAACGAGCTTACCCGCACAGAAAACATGTACATGAGAAAGCTTACCTCCCTGCCCCCGAGTACTCCACTCCTTCCTTTGCATTTGGATCTGGCCCGTAAACCATTAGCTGCCATAGTTGGTCTTAGACCGTTGTTGTTTTGGAGGAGAATCATGGCTACTCCCAAACTGTCTTCCTATGCCATTGCGTTTAGGGAAGTTTGTCTGCTTGATACTTCCAATAAGATCAAGTGGATCAACTCAGTCATCATTGATCGCCATTGGGATGGGAGACACATGAAAATTGCTCTTTCACAGGGTCACCACCCACTAAAGAAAGAGTAAAGTCTTGCTACTGGGAGTGGGTAACTCAGTCTATATCTCACTCACTTTCCATAGGGCGATTAACTAGCAAGTTTCTGGATTTCAAGTCTACCTGGATGCTAGAGCCCTACCTGGATAGTATTTTAGACCCAACTGACAGGAAGCTCTATATGCAATTTAGATTTGTCTCCCTCCCTCTCAAAACTTTCACTAATAGATGGCAGAATAGGGCCTCTACTAACGCGTTATAACCCTGCTGCAACCTGTCCCAGGAGTCTATTGCCCATGTCTTCTTTGCATATCCACTTTACACTTTCCTATACAGGAAATGGCTTGTGCAAATTTGCCAACAGCTGGGGACTCAAGATCATACAACAGCCATTAGGATTCTAAGATCAGAACCCAGCCTGCCCATTACCATCGCAGTTGCCAAATTCCTTGGAGGAATGTGCCGTATTAGAAGGAAGCTTGCCAAGACTGTTTAGTTCCAATGTCCCTCTGTAGTCCAACTTGCACTTTTTAGCTCCATACTGTAATTTGGAATTTCACTTTGATTGTATTGCTCTTTGTGTATTGCTTTTATTTATTTTAAAGTAAGTTTTTTACAAATGTATTATTTATTGTGGTGCTATGTGACTTTTATGGCACTGGATGCTGAAATAAAGTTTTTTTATTGGAAAAACACTGTGAGAGTTAGGCATTCTCACGTGTGCTCCTTTTCAACACTGACCTGGTGTGGCCAGCGTTTGAACAACAACTTACAGTATGGGAGGGAGGAGTTTCTAGACTTCTCCTCTCCAACTTATTTAAGGTATTTAAGAGGGAAGCTTGATGACTGGGGTTAGATAGAATTTATTCAGGGAAGGGGACGCCTTTGCCCGGTTCCCACTGAGGGTCGTTTACTCTCTTTTCAGCAGTTGTCTGGGTTCTCAACTTGAAGTTGGCAAAGAGATGATGTGACGGTCAAGCTCCATGGTGATGCAGTTTTAATTCTTATTTTTAGCTTTGCATCCTGCATGAATATATAATTAATATATGTTGATATATTATCTATGATTGAAGTAGTGTATTTTAATTGTTTGTCTCTGCTAGACCTGGCATCCTTGGTGTGGTCTCCCCAGTCTTTTTGTGCCTCTGCCTCCCATGTCTTGACTGTGTGCTGGACTCTGTTTTTGCTAGTGTTGGTACTCTGGGCACCTTACCACTGCTGACCAGTGCTGAAGTGCAAGTGCTCCTTGTGTAACATGCATGTGTAATTGGCTTTTCCATGATTGGCACATTTGATTTACTGGTAAGTCGTTAGTACATTGCACTAGAGGTGCCCAGGGTCTGTAAGTTAAATGCTACTAATGGGCCTGGAGCACTGGTTGTGGCACCCACATAAGTAGCCTTGTAAACATTCCTCAGACCTGCCACTGCAGGTCTGTGTGTGCAGTTTTAAACTGCCAATTCGATCTGGCAAGTGCACCGACTTTCCAGGCCTAAACCTTCCCTTTCTATACATGTATAGACGCGCCTGACTGGTTGCTGCTTGCTGCTGGCTGGCTGGAACAGGGGCGGGAACCCGAAGCCCCTTTAAATTTAACTTTGCGCGCCCGCTCCGCAGGACGCGCCTGACTGGTTGCTGCTTGCTGCTGGCTGGCTGAAACCGGGGCGGGAACCCGAAGTCCCTTTAAATTTAACTACGCGCGCCCGCTCCGCGGGATTTGCCTGACTGGTTGCTGCTGGCTGGCTGGAACAGGGGCGGGAACCTGAAGCCCCGTTAAATTTAACTTCGCGCGCCCACTTCGTGGGACGCGCGCGGGCCAAGGGCGGGCCCGTCCTTCGCCTGTCATCAACTGGGCTGGGCCACCCCTCTGATATTTTTATTATTTTTACAGTGCGTTTCTCAGGTTGAGGTATTTAGAGGTATTTGTAAATTTTTAGGGTGTTTTTATGCCTAATTTATTACTTTACTTTTAGATTTTTTCATCTGGTGAGGAACTTATTATTGTAAGGGTGCGCTCCAGCGCACTGCATTGCCTCGTGGTGAAGTTAGTGTCAGCTGGGGCTGGGCTTGGTTATTTTACCTCCGGTACATCATAACCTATCCAAGGAGTTCTCAGACTTGTGGTTACCACGCCGATGATAGAAGGTTTTACTGCTGATATCTAAGGGTACGCTGTGAATTTGATTCATTATGGGGAAAAGGAAATCTAGTTTGCAACAGGGGGTTTGTTGGAAGGGCCCTTCAGTCCACCCCTCCATCACTAGTTATTTATCCTCTGTAATTGGGGCTATCGAATCTGAATTGGAACGAGTAGAAGAAATGATTGGTGCTGTTCAAAAATCTGTTCAGCCTGCCCCACTTGAGCCTGTTGTCCATATAAATACTAATGCAAGAACCGGGGCGTTGTCACTGGGATCGTCTTTCAATATTATACAGTTGGGTCAAGAAGTAACACCTCCCATAGACTTAATCAAATCTCCTACCCCAATTGTTAATTCATCCTTGGAATGCTCCCGCTCCCAGGTTGACCCCCCCCTTTAAAGAAGAGGAGAGCTGAGAAAAGAGCAAAGAACACAAAAAAGGATTTGGGCTCTAAAAAGAGTACATATACCCATCTGGTAATAAGTGCTAAGGATCCAGTTGCTTTGGTTTCCAATCTCGAATGTTCTTTGAATAAGGGTCCGCCTGGTGATCTTACTAGCGCAGTAGATTCTATACTTAAATCTTTCTGTGCAGCCTTAGAGGCAAAACTTATTACGTTGATCACCAAAAAGCTTGACTGTTTCTGTAATGATGTGATCAGTACTATATCCCAATCACCCAACCTGGGATCATTAAGCCTGGGAAAATCTCATAGTCATAACTTGGCAAATTTAACCAACCCATCTCCAACTCTGTTACCTCAAGGGGTTAATACTCCCTCGGCTAATTTACAGGTTGTGTCGGGCAAAGATAATTTTGCGAATGATCTCGCTCAGGGGAAGACTAAGGATGTTTGTTCCTCTAGGATACATGTTTCGGCACCTATTAAATCTGTAAATCATGTAGAATCCCTGCACCTACCTCCAGAATGTACTCCGTATGTACTGGTTCTATCTAATGTTCCTCCATTGGATAGCCTCAAAAAAGAAGATACACAATCTTTAATCAGGAAGGCCGTTCATTGGTTGAAATCTAAATTTAAACCGAATATTCATTTTGATCATAAGATTCTTATGGCGCGTAGAGTGAAGGGGGTAGGCTATTTAAAGAAAACGAAGGAGGGAGATTGTGTTGTGTTAAATTTAGCAAATCCTTGTTCAGTGGATTATTTTTGGGCTAATTCTGATCGCTGCAATTGGTCAAATAATGGGATTCAAATACATTCCCTGTGTCATTTTTACGACCCCTCGCTCTTACCACACCGCTCTACTTTAGACTTAAGAAATCATACTTTTGTTCCAGTAAGCCCACATTTGCAGGCAAATGTTCCCACTAGTAGCCGTTTTTTGGCTCTTAACTACCTAGATGAGAACGAATGACTGAAGGTTACCGAATTTCCTTGCCCCAATAATATGGTGAATACAATGGTTGGAAATGATCATGATGATTCTATTTGGGAAGCAGGAAAGGCTGCATTGGATACGTCAACCGCTAAAAACACTGAAGTTTTAACACTATGCCCTGGGTCTAGACCATTATCTTTGATCAGTTGGAATATAGCGGGGCTTCGGTCTAAAACAGAAAACTCGGATTGGACGAGTTTGATCTCATCCTACGACAAAATTTGTCTCCAGGAGACTTGGTCAACGGGTACGTTTCTCATGGATGGATTTACTTCTTTTTGTCAGCCAGCTATAACCTCTCCAATGGGGAGAGCACGTGGCGGCCTTTTAGTGCTTGTATCCTTACATCTTCCAATACTGAATGTGTCTTTAATTTGGTCTTCTCTATATTTTATGGTCGTTTTAGTATCCCTTAGAGGACGAAAAGGTATTTTGATTTTAAACTTTTATAATAATATCCCCCGTGGTCTCCTTATGGGTAGTCTGGAGGAAGTAGCAGATTTTATTGATTCATTTGATGATTTGCAAGGTAATGATCTAATTGTATTATGGGTTGGCGATTTCAATACTCCTTTGTGTTCTAAGGAACCCTCTGAACTTTGTGCCTTCCCTAATGAGGGCAGAGAGTCACCCACCCATTTTATTCATTCTGCTGAAGGAGATGATTTGAACTATTTTTTGTGTAAATTTTACTTGGTACATGTTTTGGAGAAACTGGCTTCAGATGCCTGTAATATACCTACTTTTACAGGGACATCGAAGGGGAGCACCATTGATTTTATACTTATTAGCTCCTCAGACTATCATCTAATTCATGAATTTAATATTATGCCTCACTGTGCCAGTGACCATAATCCCCTTAGTATTAAACTGGATTTGAATATCAACCAGGTTTCTAAGAATAATGGTTTGAGAGCTAGCACTGTTTCTAATACAAACTCTGGCTTACGACTAAAATGGACAAAATAAATCCAAAAATATTTAATCAGGAAATTATAAGAACTAGGATTGATTCCATTAATATATGCCTGTCCGAGCAGTTAGATCATGAACGTATAGTCCATGAATTTGAGCTTTTAAGTACTGATATTTTGCAAGCCTTGGTGGTGGACAGGCCTCCTAAGGGCCCAGTTGTTCATAGATGGTTTGATTCTGCGTGCTCTTCTGCTCATAAAAAACTTAAAGAAGCTCTCAATGTAGCTTCCCCTTCTCGCCATTTAGTTAAATCGGTTAGAGCCGATTATAAGGCTGCTCTTGAAAAAAGGAAATCAGAAATTAGGTTTAAGGCTTGGGACGAACTTTTGGTCCCTTCTAAGTTGAAGGATACAACAAAATTCTGGAAGGTGGTAAATCACCCATATTTTTCAGATAATAATACTAAAGCTGATGATTGCCTCATTGCAGAGGATGTATGGGTGACTCATTTTAGGAAAGTATTTTGTCCAGTCAACGATGACAATGAGAACCTATACTTGGAAGAAAATATTACTGCACACCCTATCTCTGATTCCGATACAAAGGCCCTGGACATCACTTTTGATCTTCACGAGGTCCTAGGAGCCATTAGTCGGTTAAGGCAGGGAAAGGCTCCTGGCCCTGATGGGGTCCCTGTTGATCTCTTTAAATCTGAACCTGATCTCTGGGGCCCTCTAGTTACAAATGTGTTGAGAAGTGTTGCTAACAGTAATATACCTTCTTCTTGGAAAGCGGCTACTATTATTCACATTTAAAAAAAAGGAAATAGACAAGATCCCTCCTGTTACAGACCTATATCTCTTATTGACTCAACGGCTAAGATTTTGGGAAGTGTGATCTTATCTCGCTTAGAAGACTGGGTGAATGAGGCTCAGATTTTATACCCAATTCAATTTGGTTTCAGACCTGGTCTAGGCACAGTTGAGCAAGTTTTAAACTTGCATCTGATACTAAGTAAATATGTAATTACCAAAAAGGAGTCTATTCATATGGCATTTATTGACTTAACTAGTGCTTTTGATTTGGTCAACAGGAAGAAGTTATGGCAAATTACGGGAGCTTTAGGTTGTGATATTACCCTATTGGAGCTTATTAAACGCCTACACACAGATCTAATGGTGTCAGTTCAGTTTGCCTCACCTGGTCAGAGAACCTCTCCTATTCCGTCAACAAGGGGCGTAAGACAGGGATGTATTCTAGCGCCCTTTCTTTTCTTGATATACATAAATGGCCTTTATGATTCATTGGTAAAAAACAGTAAGGATGTTCCAAAGATGGGCCAGAGACTGCTTCCAGTTTTATTATATGCTGATGATGCCGTTTTAATTGCTCGTACTGCAAATGGTTTACAGGGTTTATTGGATCTCTTTTATAATTTTATGCTGGATCTTGACCTGAAAGTAAATTATTCCAAGATTTTTGTTATGACATGTGGCCCACGTAACACTAAGTCCAAACAATTTACCATGGGAGGGCATATCATAAATAAGGTAAAGAATTTTTGTTATTTAGGTATGTATATGAGTTCCTCTATGTCCTGGAGTACTCACCTCAATTTTAAGACCCAACAGATGGTAAGGAATAATGAAGCGATTTTTCGCTTCACTCGTAAATTAGGTCACAGACCTTCTGCACAGATGAAAACACTTTATAACACCAAATGTGTTGCAACAGTCTTATATGGGGAAGGAGTTTGGGGCTATAATAAAGTACCCTCCCTCCAATGTGTCGGAAATAAATTATTGCATAGGCTATTGATGGTACCATGGTCAATGTTTTTTGGAGGACAGGGTTTCTATTGCCCCTCTGTTGCTCTGGATTAGGTGTTGGCTGAATCCAGTGGCAAGCCTTGTTCAGGACTGTATTTCTGATTGTTTACAGTTGGACAATTCAAATAGGATTCCCTGGCTTGTGTATTTTGCGAAAATCTTTTGGGAAGCTAGGGCTTAGGTATATGTTTGAAGAACCCCAACTGTTAACTACAAATTCTAGGTCTGTTTTGAAATCAACTCATCTTGAGTATACTTCAGATTTGAGATTTTATAGCTCCCTGAAATTGAAATCTTTTGATCCTTATGTCCGGATTGCCACGGCTTCATGCATGGAACCTTATCTGACCTGGTTCTCTTGCTCTAAATCAAGCTCTCTTTTGACCTTTTTCAGATTTAATTTGATTCATTTTAAGGTGGCCTTTCCTAAACAGTGTATTTGGCAAAATGATTTACCACCTTGCCCTTGTGATTCTAGATCAAAGCAGAGTACTCTTCATTTTTTTCTTTTTTGCTCCTTATATGCTACTCCTCGAAAGGCTTTTATTTTACTCATTTTATGCAAATTAAGACCCATTCATTAAAAGGTAGCCCTATTATTTTTCAGAGGTTGACAGATATTCAAACCTGTTATCATGTATTAAATTTCATTAGAGCTTCTCTAAGCATTAGGAAACAGAATATTTCGATCTAATCAGTATATGTTTGTGACAGTTTCCGTATAACGTTTCAAGGTAGTTGTTAATAGTTTTTGTTCTGAGTAAAAGTTTGTAAATTTTGTACCTCTCTGCGATTTTAAATTGTGTTTAGTATACCTTTTCGCCACCCGTAAAGGGGCATTTGGACTGGATGTTTATGTTCTGTTTTTAGGTAAATGTTTTTATGATATTTAATTACGCTCTAACTTATTTATAGATGTGTAATATGTGTCTGTGTTTGTACTTTTATGGCAATTGCCGAATAAAGTTCTTTGACTGACTGACTATACATGTAGGGTACCCCTAAGGTAGGCCCTAGGTAGCCCTATGGGCAGGGTGCAGTATATGCTAAAGGTGGGACATGTACTGATGTGTTTTATATGTCCTAACAGTGAAATATTGCCAGATACAGTTTTCACTGTTGCCAGAAGCTATCTCTCTCATGGGTTAACATTGGGGCTGCCTATATACATTTTAAGTACAGTTTCCCTTTGGGAGCAGATAGAAATGTGGAGTTTGGATCTCTGAACTCACAATTTAAAAATACATATTTTGGTTAACTTTTTCTTTTTAATTGTCTGTTTGAAAATGCCACTTTTAGAAAGTGGACATTTCCTTGCTTAAACCCTTTCTGTGACTCTGCATGCTTGTTTATTCCCTGTCTGGGTCAGACTGACAGTTGGGCTGTTTGTGAATCTCCACTAGACAGTGACACAAAGGGAACCAGGGTGTAGCCTGCGTATCCTGATGGGCTATCTGGGCTAGAGTGGAGGCAGGAGTAGTCACTTACACCTGAAAGGGCTGTGCCTGCCCTCACACAATGCAGTCTCCAACCCCCTGGCGTGTGTCTAGGGCCAGGCCTGGGCAAGGCAGGATCTTGTGAACAACAGAGACTTTCCTGTGAAGTTTGCCTACTATAAGTAAGGGGTATAAGTAGTGGACCCCAAACCCCAGATTTTTAGATTACATCTGGAATCAAGAGGAACCTCTGCCAAGGAGAAGAGTTGAAGCGCTGGAGGAGGAGTACTGCCCCTTTGCCTGTGACTGTGCTTTGCTGGGTTGACCTGCAGTTGCTGCTTCTGCCTAAAAGAGGACAAAGACTGGGTATTTTGGTATATTCCTGCTTGTGAAGAATCTCCAAGGGCTTGGATTGAGCTTGTGTCCTGTTTTGAAGTCTCAGGGCCACCAAAGACTTCCTCTGCCAGGACCTGGACTCTCTGCTTAGACTCCTGCCCTGCCAAGTGGTGCCCTATCCAGTCCCTGGGCCCTTGAGAGGTGAAGTTGGCACAACAAAAACTGACATCCACACATAGAACAATGTGCGGGAAAAATTTTGACGCACCACCTGCAACGTGGCTGAAAAATGACATGCCACCCGCTTTGCAGCTAAAATTGACACTCCACCTGCATTGCGGTTGGGAGACTGACACATCATGGCTGGAGAAACGACACAATATCCGCTTGCAGTTGCTGATATCAACGCAAATCCCACGCAGCGTGGTTTTCCAACACCGTGTGGCCGGATTTCCCAGGCATCAAGTCATCATGAACCTGCTCGAATCCGAGGGGCCCTGTCCAGAAATCGATGCATCGCTCTCTTGCGGGGGAGGAAAATGATGCATCACCTACATGGCCAGAGAAGAAACTATGCCCGGCCTCAAGTGCAAGTAAGGAATCAACGCATCGCTGACTTTATCAATGCACGCTTCCCGTATGGCTTTATTTTTTACGCAAACCAGGTACTTTGTTTAACAACAACATTTCCATTATTTTCTATGGGTTAAGACTCTTTGACCCATATTTGTACTTTTTTAGCGCCGCATTTGAGCCACTTTTTGTGTATGTTGGATCTTTTTTCGTCATTTTGGTCTTGCTTGATTTAGATCAATATTGCCTATTTTTCTAAACTGATATGGTGTCCATTTTGTAGTGTTTTCACTGAATTACTGTGCATGTTGGTACAAATACTTTATACATTGCCTTTGAGAAAAGCCTGACTGCTTGTGCCAAGCTACCAAGGGGGTGAGCAGGGGTTGTCTTAGGAGTGTAACTGCCTTAACCTGACTAGAGTGAGGGTCTCTGCTTGGACAGAGTGCAAACTGACTGCCAACCAGAGACCCAATTTCTAACAATTTCTTTGATTATTATTATTCTACTGCCGTGATTATTTTTAGAAGTGTGCTTGTGTTGCTGCATTTGACCTACATGCGTTCCCTGTACGAACCTTGATAAGTGCCTTAATAAATGTATTACTCAGATTAAGAGTGCTGCATTGTTGGCATTCCTTTCATTCTGTCTTGTCTCAGTCTGAAGTATAGCAAAACAGGCCTTTACTGGGTGCTTTGATTGTTGGCACTTAGGCAAAATCGAGTGGGAAGATGGGTAAGGACTGAGCGCAGAGGGCGCCCACAGTCATACTATCATGCAGTATGCAACTCCGAGCCAGGCCATGCAGAGGATCACCAGGCAAGCCCAGTACTCCCCAGAGCAACTCCTAAAACAGCAGAAGGAACCCTCGAGGGCTGCTCTGTTGGATGCCATACAAGTGACTCATGTAGCGTTGGAGGGCCAAATAGCTACTGTGTCCATAGAGGTCAATCTTCTCAGAGCGGATCTGCATAAAGTATCTGACAGAGTTGCTGAGGCAGAAACAAACATCACCTCCCTGCAAACTGATGTGCAACAGCTCAAACAACGAATGATCACTATTATGTTGACTGTATAAGCACTGGAAGTTAGGGTTGAAGATGCAGAAGGCCGATCAAGATAAAATAATATCTGCCTACTGGGCTTCCCAGAGAGAGCGGAGGGGAGATCCCCGAGCAATTCCTTGAAAACTGGGTGCGAATGGACCTGAAAACCCTTGACCTCTCTGAACACTTCCTAATAGAAAAGGCACACAGAGCGCTGGTTACTCGACATCCTCCAGGGGCCCCTCCTAGGGTCATCATATCCCACCTTCTGAGCTACAGAGACAGACAAGCTATCCTTAAGGCGGCCAGGGAAAATGCCACTCCGCAATATGAAGGGCAAAACATTGCTATTTACCCAGACTACACACACAAGGTTCAAGAAAAACGCAAGACCTTTATAGAGTTTAAAAAACGCCTCAGAAATTTGAACATTCGCTATATGTTGTTATACCCTGCTAAATTGAAACTCATCTATGATGGAAAGATGCAGTTCTTTGAGAGTCCGGATGAAGTTTTGGTCATGGCTAGACATCACAGACCTTGTGTGTGGGCACCGTGGAATGACACCGGGGAAACCGGGCGCACAAAGTGGACAATGGAGAACCCACAGGTGATGACTGGGGGGAGAGGAGGAAACCCCTCACGGGGGCACTGGCCAAGTAGTGATTTGTGAAGATGGCACGATGGCAGAAGCCGCCGATGAACAGAAGGAGGCCCTGGAGACGGAGGGGGAGGACTCATTGATTGAAGCTGAGACTGCACTTACACCATCCAACCAAGAAAATGCAATGCCGGAGACGGACCTTGGGACTGAGACGGCGCAAGGAGACTGAGTCCCATGACCATCGGAACTTCATAGCACTAAACATTCGGGCACTTATGTCCTTTTCATTGTAAAGTCTATGTTGCGTTATGATGTTTTAACTATAGTTATACTTGAACCTTATCTAATTGACAATAGCATGAAGAGAGTAGTTCTGGGACTCGAATGCCTGAATAAGTGGAGTGAGAGGAGATTGGGTGGACATGGCTCACTTGATTAAAAACAGTGCTACACTTCCAATACGACTATCTATATTTAAGAACCACAGCTGCAGTGCGATATGATATGCTTCACGAGCTGAACTGTTATGTATTATTACTGGCAATATACTTCATCTGCATTGTGTGCTTCAGATGTGAATCAATCAGAATACATGGCTAATATTGCATTACATACAGTGCCACTGCAGGCAGTACAAGAATCAGGAGTTAGCACTGATGGTTACTTACAGGCAAGGAAACCCACTGGTGCAGTGGGTAGAGGTGGGGAGACAGTGCTTGTCCTGGCACATGTAGACATGTGGACGAGAAAACACAACCGGTTACTGTATTCTTGTCTGGGGGGGAATGCTTTATTCAATTGTTGTTTAGGTTCTTGTTCAGAGATCATGACTCCGTTGTTCAGAATACATAATTATTAAAGACCTACATACATTACATTACCCATGCCTGCATTGAATAAGTGGAAACTCCTCACCTGGAATGTTCAGGGCTTGGGATCCTATCAGAAATGCTATAGAATCCACACTACGATTAAGCGACAGGGGATAAGTATTACATGCCTCCAGGAGACACATCTTAGAAATCAGGAAGCAGATACACTCGACAAAAAATGTAGGGGTCAAGTTTATTATGACAATTACTCCTCGTACTCATGTGGTGTATTGGTGTGGCTTGTGCAGGGTATCCCATTCACACTGACATATTTTGAGCCAGACATTGAAGGCTGATTTATCTTACACTACACAGTATAGAGGTAACCTTTGTTAACAATTATGGCCCAAACATAGATGATGGTAACTTTTATGAAGCAATCAGAGGACTGCTAGTTCCCATACTAGAGGCTAAAATATTCTGGTTGGGAGACTTCAATTGTGTCATGGATGGGGAATTGGATCACCATCCCCCACGCCTAAACACTAAACCTAAGATGACAACACAGCTGTGGGAAGTAATGGCTCAGCTGGGACTGAAAGATGTGTGGAGGGAGCTGCATCCCGGCCGGAGGGAATATACATGCCATTCAGCGACCTGTGGAACCAACACCAGACTAGACAGAATCTTGGTGTTTGACCATGTTGCCCCAAGGGCTGGGGAAGAGATGCACCTTTCCAGATACTTTTCCGATCACTCCCTTGTGATATGTTCGCTAGGCTGGGAGGTTAGCACCAAATTGACCAAGATGTGGAGATTCCCCACTGACATGTTGCAAGATGCGCACTGGAGGGACACACTGGCAGAAGCTTCCAACACTATTTTGCTCAAAACTGTCTGGGAACGCAAAGCAGAGCAACGGAATGGGAAGCGATTAAACAGTGCTTAGAGGTCATTGTGTAGGCTTAACATGTGGAGTGAGCAAAACCTTGCAAGCAGAACTCCTTCAGGGGGAGGAAAACCTGGCAGCCTACCAGAGGCTATGCCTGATGATAGAACAGGGAGGAATGACAGCACTGAGCTCCTTCACAAAGTATTGTCAACAAGAGAACAACTTGAACGATACACGCTGAAGCCCTATAGACAGTTGTTGCATGGACAGGAGGATAGCTCTGGACTGTTGCTGGCGTGGATACTGCACTGCGAAATACCACGGTTGCCTATCATGTACCTTAGGACACCGGCAGGGTCTGAAGCACACTCACAGGCCAAAAAAGTAAACACATTCAAGATTCACTTGGAACAGGTTTACTCTAGGGATGGTGGGCGGGACCAAGCTGGGGCAACGAAGTATTTGAAAGCCCTAACCCTACTGAGGATTAATGCACTTGAAGCGCAGGAACTCAATGTGACCATCACACTTGAGGAGCTCAGAATGGCTCTTGGGACACTGTCCGGAGGGAAACGCCGGGAAGTGATGGCTACACGGCTGAGTTCTTTCAGATCTACATAGCAGATGGATGGGTGTCCCTGCTGTCAGGTGACATTTAGCCTGGTGTTGTCCATTAGTCTGAGGGTTCTGGGAGGAGGTCCTACAACACTTAAAAGATAACTGTGGGATACGTGTTGAGCTTACTACAACTGCTTGTCTATTGGGGGACATACAGTTCCATAAGGTGTGAAAAATGGAATACAAATTTACACTGTTGACACTCCTTTTGGCCAAGCGCAGGGTGGCTATTACTTGGCTGGGCTAACTGGGACCACAAATAAATCACAAAAAAAAAGATGTTATTGAATGGGTGGTGGGGAGAAAATACGGCTTAAGCGTGGGAGAACTGATGATAAAGCTGTAATATACTAATAGCTAAATTTGAAACAGGTGCTAGCCCATTCATGGAAGACACTACGGATGAGGAGGTATAACTAAGTAGAATGTTGGTCTTCTGTCTATTGCATGGGAAGCATAATAATGACTTTGATATGCGATTAGGCAACTGAATATGGATGTGGTCACAGTGGGAAGGCCTTAACACTGTTTAAGACAACTGATTGAATGTGGTATTGATCTCATTTATTATTAATGTTGTTTAATGTTTCGTGCGGGTCGAATTCAGCCTGCTGTACATGATGGATAACTACAGACAAAAAGCCAATAAAACAGATTCCTTAAAAAAACAAAACCTATGAAATATGCAATTGTTATATTTGCACCTTTATACCTGGGTCTGCTGTTGAGAAGTTTGCATACCATCACCTACCCCTCACATATCCCTTATTGTCTAGTGTGATTATAAAACTGTTCTATCAACCAGATTTTTCTTATTATACCTATCAAGTTATGTTTTATTAGACCCTCGTACTCTTATTATGGAAACAAAAGCCTAGGGATGTGTTTAGATACATTGCAAGCATCACGCAAATTAACCAAACTAACAGTGCTTCTAACAGATTTACATGTACATTAAATAGTAATGGGAAGGTGTTCCTGGAAGACATTAATGAACACAGGTGAGATTTAGTTGGAAGTGGAGAAAGAAGTTGAACTGGAAAGGAAAGAAGAGAAAGTTAGAAATGCAAGGGTGCAACCAAGACTCAGGCCCTCATTACGACTTTGGCGGTCATTCTGCAAGACTGCCAAAGCCGCTGAGGCCAACAAACCGCCGAAGACCGCCATATTTGGAGTTGCTTTGGAATTTTTCCTGTCTACGGGTTGAAATCCGACCCCGTCGACCTGGCCAACAAAGGAAGAGAGGTGGTTCCACCGCCTGCACCGCCATGCCAACGTAATCCTGCAGCCGTATGATGATGCGTAACATAACGCAGAGGTGTTCTGTACGGTGGTGCAGGGCTGGTGGTGGAAGACTCCAGGACCCATCCCACCCTGGACCACCGACTCACTGAAACAGGTAAGCGGACTGTCCAAAAAGTGGGGAAGGGGATGTTGGGTGCATGCATGTGGTGTGTGCATGTATGTGTAGAGGAATGAGTGTGTGTGAGTAAGTGTGTATGTATGTGTGCATGGAGGCTGTGTGTGTCTGCATGTATGTGGAGGGAAGGGGGTGTTTGTGTGCAAATGAGTAGGTGTGTATATTGGGATGCATGCAAGCGGGGGTGCATGTGTGCAATTCTGCGAGTGAGTGGGGGTGTCTGTGTGTATGCATGCAAGCAAGTGGGGTGTCTGTGTATATGTGTGTGCAAGTGCGTGGGGGTGTCTGTGTGTATGAGTGCAAGTGAGTGGGGTTGTTTGAGTGTATACGTGTAGTCTGGTGTGGGTGTTTCTATGGAAGTGTGCGGATGGGGGTGTGAATGTATGCGTGCGTGGAGGGGGTGAGGGGGTGATTGAATGCGGAAGGGGGGGCATATGTGTGAGTAGGGGTGTGTGCATGTCAGTGTGAGAGTGGGCAGAGATGTTAGTGTCAATGGGTGCGGTTGGGTTGGGGGGTCTTTGGAAGTGTGTGGACAGGTGGGGGGTGTACATATGTGTGGACGTGTGGGGGTGCTTTTGCCGGCGACAGGAATGGGGATTCCTGTCGCAGGGGGCATTACTGCCAGGCTTTTCGTGGCGGGCGACAGCTGTGAAAAGTCGGGTGGTATGCTGCCTCCTAATATGGCTGACGGTGTGAGGTCTGCCGTTGGCTGGGAGAAGCTCACCAACAGCTGTGTCGGTGTGACTGCACCGGTAGGCCGGGCGGCGTTGTGGCAGTTTGGCCTCGGCCAAACTGGCCTACTTGTAATGAGGTGGTCTTTACCGCCGGGTCTGCGGTGGTAAGACCGCTTCCGCGAGTGTGGCGGTCTTAAGACCACCACACTTGTAATGAGGGCCTCATTCTTGACCAAGCAAACAAGGGGTAAAATGCATGGTATATAAAAATAAACAGAATGAAACAATAGAGATAGTGGTTTGGAGTGAATGTGAAGAAAGCTATTTGGCAAATAATATGATCTTGACTTGAGAAGAGCCCAATATGAAGGGTGTTTATTATGTGTGTGGTAAAAGCCCCATAATTGTTACTAATGTTTAGCTTCACCCGTGTCTACCATTTGAAGGAATTTATTGAAAAGGATAATACAATTGTGAGAAGGGAGAAACGTAGTTCTGGTCAGGTGGTAGAAGACATATTTAAGGGTATGATACCTTGTGTTAGTGTATTCTGTTGGTTAGAGGTTAGAAAATTGTCTACATTGGTGGACCAATTAGCTACTAACACAGCAGGTGCCTTAACAACTATTAAGTAGAGTTAGTGGCCATACGAGATATGGGTATGCATGGCAGGCTAGCTTTAGATATATTATTAGCAAAGGAAGGCAGTCTGTGGCATGTTGTGGATACAGCAATGCTGCACGTAAGTGACCAATAATAGTGCTGTGCTCAACCATTAAATTTCAAACATTACTAACATCACACATGGGATGAAGATTATTGAAGAATCAGGTGCCTGGGAGGGAGTTAGAGTAATGTTCAGTGAAACTGGGAAAGGGTACTCAAAGATAGGGGAGTGGTTTGTAATTTAGGAGAGGGTATTCTTGGAGCTGTAATAGCACCTATAAAAATAATTTTAATTCACATAGTGAGTTTTAGATGCCTTTCATCTAAAAGCAGGTTACATTTTGGGGGTACAAAGAAGCTGTCTGCAACAAGTGGAATAAAAAGGAAAAGGAACAGCTATGAGTTAGAGGACGTCCAATCTAATGCATATCACAAGATAGAGTATGAAGAAGCGGATGCCAGAAGTTTAAAAGAGTGTATTGTAAAAGGACTTAGTTGGTGAAGTGTGCATTGTGATGACTTCAAAAATCATCAGGGAGATTTATGTATTTTTTTAAATACTTTTATGCATAATACCATTAACATGAAAAGTGAAAATTAAAATGTATATTGAAATGCAAGTATTAAAGTCAAAGAAATGTGCTTATGCTAACAATACTCAATGTAGGCCTTTAATTCAAAAGGGCAAATTAGCATTCAGACATCTTTCAGCACACATTCATCTTTTCATTTCTGTCTCACTGTGCACATAGATGAATTATGTAACAGTAATTTTGTTTGAGGTGCAATGCAACTTTTTCAGTATATGTTTGTGACAGTTTCCGTATAACGTTTCAAGGTAGTTGTTAATAGTTTTTGTTCTGAGTAAACGTTTGTAAATTTTGTACCTCTCTGCGATTTTAAATTGTGTTTAGTATACCTTTTCGCCACCCGTAAAGGGGCATTTGGACTGGATGTTTATGTTCTGTTTTTAGGTAAATGTTTTTATGATATTTAATTACGCTCTAACTTATTTATAGATTTGTAATATGTGTCTGTGTTTGTACTTTTATGGCAATTGCCGAATAAAGTTCTTTGACTGACTGACTATACATGTAGGGTACCCCTAAGGTAGGCCCTAGGTAGCCCTATGGGCAGGGTGCAGTATATGCTAAAGGTGGGACATGTACTGATGTGTTTTATATGTCCTAACAGTGAAATATTGCCAGATACAGTTTTCACTGTTGCCAGAAGCTATCTCTCTCACGGGTTAACATTGGGGCTGCCTATATACATTTTAAGTACAGTTTCCCTTTGGGAGCAGATAGAAATGTGGAGTTTGGATCTCTGAACTCACAATTTAAAAATACATATTTTGGTTAACTTTTTCTTTTTAATTGTCTGTTTGAAAATGCCACTTTTAGAAAGTGGACATTTCCTTGCTTAAACCCTTTCTGTGACTCTGCATGCTTGTTTATTCCCTGTCTGGGTCAGACTGACAGTTGGGCTGTTTGTGAATCTCCACTAGACAGTGACACAAAGGGAGCCAGGGTGTAGCCTGCGTATCCTGATGGGCTATCTGGGCTAGAGTGGAGGCAGGAGTAGTCACTTACACCTGAAAGGGCTGTGCCTGCCCTCACACAATGCAGTCTCCAACCCCCTGGCGTGTGTCTAGGGCCAGGCCTGGGCAAGGCAGGATCTTGTGAACAACAGAGACTTTCCTGTGAAGTTTGCCTACTATAAGTAAGGGGTATAAGTAGTGGACCCCAAACCCCAGATTTTTAGATTACATCTGGAATCAAGAGGAACCTCTGCCAAGGAGAAGAGTTGAAGCGCTGGAGGAGGAGTACTGCCCCTTTGCCTGTGACTGTGCTTTGCTGGGTTGACCTGCAGTTGCTGCTTCTGCCTAAAAGAGGACAAAGACTGGGTGTTTTGGTATATTCCTGCTTGTGAAGAATCTCCAAGGGCTTGGATTGAGCTTGTGTCCTGTTTTGAAGTCTCAGGGCCACCAAAGACTTCCTCTGCCAGGACCTGGACTCTCTGCTTAGACTCCTGCCCTGCCAAGTGGTGCCCTATCCAGTCCCTGGGCCCTTGAGAGGTGAAGTTGGCACAACAAAAACTGACATCCACACATAGAACAATGTGCGGGAAAAATTTTGACGCACCACCTGCAACGTGGCTGAAAAATGACATGCCACCCGCTTTGCAGCTAAAATTGACACTCCACCTGCATTGCGGTTGGGAGACTGACACATCATGGCTGGAGAAACGACACAATATCCGCTTGCAGTTGCTGATATCAACGCGAATCCCATGCAGCGTGGTTTTCCAACACCGTGTGGCCGGATTTCCCAGGCATCAAGTCATCATGAACCTGCTCGAATCCGAGGGGCCCTGTCCAGAAATCGATGCATCGCTCTCTTGCGGGGGAGGAAAATGATGCATCACCTACATAGCCGGAGAAGAAACTATGCCCGGCCTCAAGTGCAAGTAAGGAATCAACGCATCGCTGACTTTATCAATGCACGCTTCCCGTATGGCTTTATTTTTTACGCAAACCAGGTACTTTGTTTAACAACAACATTTCCATTATTTTCTATGGGTTAAGACTCTTTGACCCATATTTGTACTTTTTTAGCGCCGCATTTGAGCCACTTTTTGTGTATGTTGGATCTTTTTTCGTCATTTTGGTCTTGCTTGATTTAGATCAATATTGCCTATTTTTCTAAACTGATATGGTGTCCATTTTGTAGTATTTACACTGAATTACTGTGCATGTTGGTACAAATACTTTATACATTGCCTTTGAGAAAAGCCAGAAAAGCCTGACTGCTTGTGCCAAGCTACCAAGGGGGTGAGCAGGGGTTGTCTTAGGAGTGTAACTGCCTTAACCTGACTAGAGTGAGGGTCTCTGCTTGGACAGAGTGCAAACTGACTGCCAACCAGAGACCCAATTTCTAACAATTTCTTTGATTATTATTATTCTACTGCCGTGATTATTTTTAGAAGTGTGCTTGTGTTGCTGCATTTGACCTACATGCGTTCCCTGTACGAACCTTGATAAGTGCCTTAATAAATGTATTACTCAGATTAAGAGTGCTGCATTGTTGGCATTCCTTTCATTCTGTCTTGTCTCAGTCTGAAGTATAGCAAAACAGGCCTTTACTGGGTGCTTTGATTTTTGGCACTTAGGCAAAATCGAGTGGGAAGATGGGTAAGGACTGAGCGCAGAGGGAGCCCACAGTCATACTATCATGCAGTATGCAACTCCGAGCCAGGCCATGCAGAGGATCACCAGGCAAGCCCAGTACTCCCCAGAGCAACTCCTAAAACAGCAGAAGGAACCCTCGAGGGCTGCTCTGTTGGATGCCATACAAGTGACTCATGTAGCGTTGGAGGGCCAAATAGCTACTGTGTCCATAGAGGTCAATCTTCTCAGAGCGGATCTGCATAAAGTATCTGACAGAGTTGCTGAGGCAGAAACAAACATCACCTCCCTGCAAACTGATGTGCAACAGCTCAAACAACGAATGATCACTATTATGTTGACTGTATAAGCACTGGAAGTTAGGGTTGAAGATGCAGAAGGCCGATCAAGATAAAATAATATCTGCCTACTGGGCTTCCCAGAGAGAGCGGAGGGGAGATCCCCCGAGCAATTCCTTGAAAACTGGGTGCGAATGGACCTGAAAACCCTTGACCTCTCTGAACACTTCCTAATAGAAAAGGCACACAGAGCGCTGGTTACTCGACATCCTCCAGGGGCCCCTCCTAGGGTCATCATATCCCACCTTCTGAGCTACAGAGACAGACAAGCTATCCTTAAGGCGGCCAGGGAAAATGCCACTCCGCAATATGAAGGGCAAAACATTGCTATTTACCCAGACTACACACACAAGGTTCAAGAAAAACGCAAGACCTTTATAGAGTTTAAAAAACGCCTCAGAAATTTGAACATTCGCTATATGTTGTTATACCCTGCTAAATTGAAACTCATCTATGATGGAAAGATGCAGTTCTTTGAGAGTCCGGATGAAGTTTTGGTCATGGCTAGACATCACAGACCTTGTGTGTGGGCACCGTGGAATGACACCGGGGAAACCGGGCGCACAAAGTGGACAATGGAGAACCCACAGGTGATGACTGGGGGGAGAGGAGGAAACCCCTCACGGGGGCACTGGCCAAGTAGTGATTTGTGAAGATGGCACGATGGCAGAAGCCGCCGATGAACAGAAGGAGGCCCTGGAGACGGAGGGGGAGGACTCATTGATTGAAGCTGAGACTGCACTTACACCATCCAACCAAGAAAATGCAATGCCGGAGACGGACCTTGGGACTGAGACGGCGCAAGGAGACTGAGGCCCTCATTCTGACCCTGGCGGTCTTTGACCGCCAGGGCGGAGGACCGCGGGAGCACCGCCGACAAGCCGGCGGTGCTTCAATGGGGATTCCGACCGCGGCGGTAAAGCCGCGGTCGGACCGGCACCACTGGCGGGGTCCCGCCAGTGTACCGCGGCCCCATTGAATCCTCCGCGGCGGCGCAGCTTGCTGCACCGCCGCGGGGATTCTGACCCCCCCTACCGCCATCCAGATCCCGGCGGTCGGACCGCCGAGATCCGGATGGCGGTAGGGGGGGTTGCGGGGCCCCTGGGGGCCCCTGCAGTGCCCATGCCACTGGCATGGGCATTGCAGGGGCCCCCGTAAGAGGGCCCCTAAATGTATTTCACTGTCTGCTGCGCAGACAGTGAAATACACGACGGGTGCAACTGCACCCGTCGCACAGCTTCCACTCCGCCGGCTCGATTCCGAGCCGGCTTCATCGTGGAAGCCTCTTTCCCGCTGGGCTGGCTGGCGGTCTGAAGGAGACCGCCCGCCAGCCCAGCGGGAAAGTCAGAATTACCGCCGCGGTCTTTCGACCGCGGAACGGTAACCTGACGGCGGGACTTTGGCGGGCGGCCTCCGCCGCCCGCCAAGGTCAGAATGAGGGCCTGAGTCCCATGACCATCGGAACTTCATAGCACTAAACATTCGGGCACTTATATCCTTTTCATTGTAAAGTCTATGTTGCGTTATGATGTTTTAACTATAGTTATACTTGAACCTTATCTAATTGACAATAGCATGAAGAGAGTAGTTCTGGGACTCGAATGCCTGAATAAGTGGAGTGAGAGGAGATTGGGTGGACATGGCTCACTTGATTAAAAACAGTGCTACACTTCCAATACGACTATCTATATTTAAGAACCACAGCTGCAGTGCGATATGATATGCTTCACGAGCTGAACTGTTATGTATTATTACTGGCAATATACTTCATCTGCATTGTGTGCTTCAGATGTGGATCAATCAGAATACATGGCTAATATTGCATTACATACAGTGCCACTGCAGGCAGTACAAGAATCAGGAGTTAGCACTGATGGTTACTTACAGGCAAGGAAACCCACTGGTGCAGTGGGTAGAGGTGGGGAGACAGTGCTTGTCCTGGCACATGTAGACATGTGGACGAGAAAACACAACCGGTTACTGTATTCTTGTCTGGGGGGGAATGCTTTATTCAATTGTTGTTTAGGTTCTTGTTCAGAGATCATGACTCCGTTGTTCAGAATACATAATTATTAAAGACCTACATACATTACATTACCCATGCCTGCATTGAATAAGTGGAAACTCCTCACCTGGAATGTTCAGGGCTTGGGATCCTATCAGAAATGCTATAGAATCCACACTACGATTAAGCGACAGGGGATAAGTATTACATGCCTCCAGGAGACACATCTTAGAAATCAGGAAGCAGATACACTCGACAAAAAATGTAGGGGTCAAGTTTATTATGACAATTACTCCTCGTACTCATGTGGTGTATTGGTGTGGCTTGTGCAGGGTATCCCATTCACACTGACATATTTTGAGCCAGACATTGAAGGCTGATTTATCTTACACTACACAGTATAGAGGTAACCTTTGTTAACAATTATGGCCCAAACATAGATGATGGTAACTTTTATGAAGCAATCAGAGGACTGCTAGTTCCCATACTAGAGGCTAAAATATTCTGGTTGGGAGACTTCAATTGTGTCATGGATGGGGAATTGGATCACCATCCCCCACGCCTAAACACTAAACCTAAGATGACAACACAGCTGTGGGAAGTAATGGCTCAGCTGGGACTGAAAGATGTGTGGAGGGAGCTGCATCCCGGCCGGAGGGAATATACATGCCATTCAGCGACCTGTGGAACCAACACCAGACTAGACAGAATCTTGGTGTTTGACCATGTTGCCCCAAGGGCTGGGGAAGTGATGCACCTTTCCAGATACTTTTCCGATCACTCCCTTGTGATATGTTCGCTAGGCTGGGAGGTTAGCACCAAATTGACCAAGATGTGGAGATTCCCCACTGACATGTTGCAAGATGCGCACTGGAGGGACACACTGGCAGAAGCTTCCAACACTATTTTGCTCAAAACTGTCTGGGAACGCAAAGCAGAGCAACGGAATGGGAAGCGATTAAACAGTGCTTAGAGGTCATTGTGTAGGCTTAACATGTGGAGTGAGCAAAACCTTGCAAGCAGAACTCCTTCAGGGGGAGGAAAACCTGGCAGCCTACCAGAGGCTATGCCTGATGATAGAACAGGGAGGAATGACAGCACTGAGCTCCTTCACAAAGTATTGTCAACAAGAGAACAACTTGAACGATACACGCTGAAGCCCTATAGACAGTTGTTGCATGGACAGGAGGATAGCTCTGGACTGTTGCTGGCGTGGATACTGCACTGCGAAATACCACGGTTGCCTATCATGTACCTTAGGACACCGGCAGGGTCTGAAGCACACTCACAGGCCAAAAAAGTAAACACATTCAAGATTCACTTGGAACAGGTTTACTCTAGGGATGGTGGGCGGGACCAAGCTGGGGCAACGAAGTATTTGAAAGCCCTAACCCTACTGAGGATTAATGCACTTGAAGCGCAGGAACTCAATGTGACCATCACACTTGAGGAGCTCAGAATGGCTCTTGGGACACTGTCCGGAGGGAAACGCCGGGAAGTGATGGCTACACGGCTGATTTCTTTCAGATCTACATAGCAGATGGATGGGTGTCCCTGCTGTCAGGTGACATTTAGCCTGGTGTTGTCCATTAGTCTGAGGGTTCTGGGAGGAGGTCCTACAACACTTAAAAGATAACTGTGGGATACGTGTTGAGCTTACTACAACTGCTTGTCTATTGGGGGACATACAGTTCCATAAGGTGTGAAAAATGGAATACAAATTCACACTGTTGACACTCCTTTTGGCCAAGCGCAGGGTGGCTATTACTTGGCTGGGCTAACTGGGACCACAAATAAATCACAAAAAAAAAGATGTTATTGAATGGGTGGTGGGGAGAAAATACGGCTTAAGCGTGGGAGAACTGATGATAAAGCTGTAATATACTAATAGCTAAATTTGAAACAGGTGCTAGCCCATTCATGGAAGACACTACGGATGAGGAGGTATAACTAAGTAGAATGTTGGTCTTCTGTCTATTGCATGGGAAGCATAATAATGACTTTGATATGCGATTAGGCAACTGAATATGGATGTGGTCACAGTGGGAAGGCCTTAACACTGTTTAAGACAACTGATTGAATGTGGTATTGATCTCATTTATTATTAATGTTGTTTAATGTTTCGTGCGGGTCGAATTCAGCCTGCTGTACATGATGGATAACTACAGACAAAAAGCCAATAAAACAGATTCCTTAAAAAAACAAAACCTATGAAATATGCAATTGTTATATTTGCACCTTTATACCTGGGTCTGCTGTTGAGAAGTTTGCATACCATCACCTACCCCTCACATATCCCTTATTGTCTAGTGTGATTATAAAACTGTTCTATCAACCAGATTTTTCTTATTATACCTATCAAGTTATGTTTTATTAGACCCTCGTACTCTTATTATGGAAACAAAAGCCTAGGGATGTGTTTAGATACATTGCATGCATCACGCAAATTAACCAAACTAACAGTGCTTCTAACAGATTTACATGTACATTAAATAGTAATGGGAAGGTGTTCCTGGAAGACATTAATGAACACAGGTGAGATTTAGTTGGAAGTGGAGAAAGAAGTTGAACTGGAAAGGAAAGAAGAGAAAGTTAGAAATGCAAGGGTGCAACCAAGACTCAGGCCCTCATTACGACTTTGGCGGTCATTCTGCAAGACTGCCAAAGCCGCTGAGGCCAACAAACCGCCGAAGACCGCCATATTTGGAGTTGCTTTGGAATTTTTCCTGTCTACGGGTTGAAATCTGACCCCGTCGACCTGGCCAACGAAGGAAGAGAGGTGGTTCCACCGCCTGCACCGCCATGCCAACGTAATCCTGCAGCCGTATGATGATGCGTAACATAACGCAGAGGTGTTCTGTACGGTGGTGCAGGGCTGGTGGTGGAAGACTCCAGGACCCATCCCGCCCCGGACCACCGACTCACTGAAACAGGTAAGCGGACTGTCCAAAAAGTGGGGAAGGGGATGTTGGGTGCATGCATGTGGTGTGTGCATGTATGTGTAGAGGAATGAGTGTGTGTGAGTAAGTGTGTATGTATGTGTGCATGGAGGCTGTGTGTGTCTGCATGTATGTGGAGGGAAGGGGGTGTTTGTGTGCAAATGAGTAGGTGTGTATATTGGGATGCATGCAAGCGGGGGTGCATGTGTGCAATTCTGCGAGTGAGTGGGGGTGTCTGTGTGTATGCATGCAAGCAAGTGGGGTGTCTGTGTATATGTGTGTGCAAGTGCGTGGGGGTGTCTGTGTGTATGAGTGCAAGTGAGTGGGGTTGTTTGAGTGTATACGTGTAGTCTGGTGTGGGTGTTTCTATGGAAGTGTGCGGATGGGGGTGTGAATGTATGCGTGCGTGGAGGGGGTGAGGGGGTGATTGAATGCGGAAGGGGGGGCATATGTGTGAGTAGGGGTGTGTGCATGTCAGTGTGAGAGTGGGCAGAGATGTTAGTGTCAATGGGTGCGGTTGGGTTGGGGGGTCTTTGGAAGTGTGTGGACAGGTGGGGGGTGTACATATGTGTGGACGTGTGGGGGTGCTTTTGCCGGCGACAGGAATGGGGATTCCTGTCGCAGGGGGCATTACTGCCAGGCTTTTCGTGGCGGGCGACAGCTGTGAAAAGTCGGGTGGTATGCTGCCTCCTAATATGGCTGACGGTGTGAGGTCTGCCGCTGGCTGGGAGAAGCTCACCACCAGCTGTGTCGGTGTGACTGCACCGGTAGGCCGGGCGGCGTTGTGGCAGTTTGGCCTCGGCCAAACTGGCCTACTTGTAATGAGGTGGTCTTTACCGCCGGGTCTGCGGTGGTAAGACCGCTTCCGCGAGTGTGGCGGTCTTAAGACCACCACACTTGTAATGAGGGCCTCATTCTTGACCAAGCAAACAAGGGGTAAAATGCATGGTATATAAAAATAAACAGAATGAAACAACAGAGATAGTGGTTTGGAGTGAATGTGAAGAAAGCTATTTGGCAAATAATATGATCTTGACTTGAGAAGAGCCCAATATGAAGGGTGTTTATTATGTGTGTGGTAAAAGCCCCATAATTGTTACTAATGTTTAGCTTCACCCGTGTCTACCATTTGAAGGAATTTATTGAAAAGGATAATACAATTGTGAGAAGGGAGAAACGTAGTTCTGGTCAGGTGGTAGAAGACATATTTAAGGGTATGATACCTTGTGTTAGTGTATTCTGTTGGTTAGAGGTTAGAAAATTGTCTACATTGGTGGACCAATTAGCTACTAACACAGCAGGTGCCTTAACAACTATTAAGTAGAGTTAGTGGCCATACGAGATATGGGTATGCATGGCAGGCTAGCTTTAGATATATTATTAGCAAAGGAAGGCAGTCTGTGGCATGTTGTGGATACAGCAATGCTGCACGTAAGTGACCAATAATAGTGCTGTGCTCAACCATTAAATTTCAAACATTACTAACATCACACATGGGATGAAGATTATTGAAGAATCAGGTGCCTGGGAGGGAGTTAGAGTAATGTTCAGTGAAACTGGGAAAGGGTACTCAAAGATAGGGGAGTGGTTTGTAATTTAGGAGAGGGTATTCTTGGAGCTGTAATAGCACCTATAAAAATAATTTTAATTCACATAGTGAGTTTTAGATGCCTTTCATCTAAAAGCAGGTTACATTTTGGGGGTACAAAGAAGCTGTCTGCAACAAGTGGAATAAAAAGGAAAAGGAACAGCTATGAGTTAGAGGACGTCCAATCTAATGCATATCACAAGATAGAGTATGAAGAAGCGGATGCCAGAAGTTTAAAAGAGTGTATTGTAAAAGGACTTAGTTGGTGAAGTGTGCATTGTGATGACTTCAAAAATCATCAGGGAGATTTATGTATTTTTTTAAATACTTTTATGCATAATACCATTAACATGACAAGTGAAAATTAAAATGTATATTGAAATGCAAGTATTAAAGTCAAAGAAATGTGCTTATGCTAACAATACTCAATGTAGGCCTTTAATTCAAAAGGGCAAATTAGCATTCAGACATCTTTCAGCACACATTCATCTTTTCATTTCTGTCTCACTGTGCACATAGATGAATTATGTAACAGTAATTTTGTTTGAGGTGCAATGCAACTTTTTCAGTATATGTTTGTGAAAGTTTCCGTATAACGTTTCAAGGTAGTTGTTAATAGTTTTTGTTCTGAGTAAACGTTTGTAAATTTTGTACCTCTCTGCGATTTTAAATTGTGTTTAGTATACCTTTTCGCCACCCGTAAAGGGGCATTTGGACTGGATGTTTATGTTCTGTTTTTAGGTAAATGTTTTTATGATATTTAATTACGCTCTAACTTATTTATAGATGTGTAATATGTGTCTGTGTTTGTACTTTTATGGCAATTGCCGAATAAAGTTCTTTGACTGACTGACTATACATGTAGGGTACCCCTAAGGTAGGCCCTAGGTAGCCCTATGGGCAGGGTGCAGTATATGCTAAAGGTGGGACATGTACTGATGTGTTTTATATGTCCTAACAGTGAAATATTGCCAGATACAGTTTTCACTGTTGCCAGAAGCTATCTCTCTCATGGGTTAACATTGGGGCTGCCTATATACATTTTAAGTATAGTTTCCCTTTGGGAGCAGATAGAAATGTGGAGTTTGGATCTCTGAACTCACAATTTAAAAATACATATTTTGGTTAACTTTTTCTTTTTAATTGTCTGTTTAAAAATGCCACTTTTAGAAAGTGGACATTTCCTTGCTTAAACCCTTTCTGTGACTCTGCATGCTTGTTTATTCCCTGTCTGGGTCAGACTGACAGTTGGGCTGTTTGTGAATCTCCACTAGACAGTGACACAAAGGGAGCCAGGGTGTAGCCTGCGTATCCTGATGGGCTATCTGGGCTAGAGTGGAGGCAGGAGTAGTCACTTACACCTGAAAGGGCTGTGCCTGCCCTCACACAATGCAGTCTCCAACCCCCTGGCGTGTGTCTAGGGCCAGGCCTGGGCAAGGCAGGATCTTGTGAACAACAGAGACTTTCCTGTGAAGTTTGCCTACTATAAGTAAGGGGTATAAGTAGTGGACCCCAAACCCCAGATTTTTAGATTACATCTGGAATCAAGAGGAACCTCTGCCAAGGAGAAGAGCTGAAGCGCTGGAGGAGGAGTACTGCCCCTTTGCCTGTGACTGTGCTTTGCTGGGTTGACCTGCAGTTGCTGCTTCTGCCTAAAAGAGGACAAAGACTGGGTATTTTGGTATATTCCTGCTTGTGAAGAATCTCCAAGAGCTTGGATTGAGCTTGTGTCCTGTTTTGAAGTCTCAGGGCCACCAAAGACTTCCTCTGCCAGGACCTGGACTTTCTGCTTAGACTCCTGCCCTGCCAAGTGGTGCCCTATCCAGTCCCTGGGCCCTTGAGAGGTGAAGTTGGCACAACAAAAACTGACATCCACACATAGAACAATATGCGGGAAAAATTTTGACGCACCACCTGCAACGTGGCTGAAAAATGACATGCCACCCGCTTTGCAGCTAAAATTGACACTCCACCTGCATTGCGGTTGGGAGACTGACACATCATGGCTGGAGAAACGACACAATATCCGCTTGCAGTTGCTGATATCAACGCAAATCCCACGCAGCGTGGTTTTCCAACACCGTGTGGCCGGATTTCCCAGGCATCAAGTCATCATGAACCTGCTCGAATCCGAGGGGCCCTGTCCAGAAATCGATGCATCGCTCTCTTGCGGGGGAGGAAAATGATGCATCACCTACATGGCCGGAGAAGAAACTATGCCCGGCCTCAAGTGCAAGTAAGGAATCAACGCATCGCTGACTTTATCAATGCACGCTTCCCGTATGGCTTTATTTTTTACGCAAACCAGGTACTTTGTTTAACAACAACATTTCCATTATTTTCTATGGGTTAAGACTCTTTGACCCATATTTGTACTTTTTTAGCGCCGCATTTGAGCCACTTTTTGTGTATGTTGGATCTTTTTTCGTCATTTTGGTCTTGCTTGATTTAGATCAATATTGCCTATTTTTCTAAACTGATATGGTGTCCATTTTGTAGTGTTTTCACTGAATTTTTGTGCATGTTGGTACAAATACTTTATACATTGCCTTTGAGAAAAGCCTGACTGCTTGTGCCAAGCTACCAAGGGGGTGAGCAGGGGTTGTCTTAGGAGTGTAACTGCCTTAACCTGACTAGAGTGAGGGTCTCTGCTTGGACAGAGTGCAAACTGACTGCCAACCAGAGACCCAATTTCTAACAATTTCTTTGATTATTATTATTCTACTGCCGTGATTATTTTTAGAAGTGTGCTTGTGTTGCTGCATTTGACCTACATGCGTTCCCTGTACGAACCTTGATAAGTGCCTTAATAAATGTATTACTCAGATTAAGAGTGCTGCATTGTTGGCATTCCTTTCATTCTGTCTTGTCTCAGTCTGAAGTATAGCAAAACAGGCCTTTACTGGGTGCTTTGATTGTTGGCACTTAGGCAAAATCGAGTGGGAAGATGGGTAAGGACTGAGCGCAGAGGGAGCCCACAGTCATACTATCATGCAGTATGCAACTCCGAGCCAGGCCATGCAGAGGATCACCAGGCAAGCCCAGTACTCCCCAGAGCAACTCCTAAAACAGCAGAAGGAACCCTAGAGGGCTGCTCTGTTGGATGCCATACAAGTGACTCATGTAGCGTTGGAGGGCCAAATAGCTACTGTGTCCATAGAGGTCAATCTTCTCAGAGCGGATCTGCATAAAGTATCTGACAGAGTTGCTGAGGCAGAAACAAACATCACCTCCCTGCAAACTGATGTGCAACAGCTCAAACAACGAATGATCACTATTATGTTGACTGTATAAGCACTGGAAGTTAGGGTTGAAGATGCAGAAGGCCGATCAAGATAAAATAATATCTGCCTACTGGGCTTCCCAGAGAGAGCGGAGGGGAGATCCCCCGAGCAATTCCTTGAAAACTGGGTGCGAATGGACCTGAAAACCCTTGACCTCTCTGAACACTTCCTAATAGAAAAGGCACACAGAGCGCTGGTTACTCGACATCCTCCAGGGGCCCCTCCTAGGGTCATCATATCCCACCTTCTGAGCTACAGAGACAGACAAGCTATCCTTAAGGCGGCCAGGGAAAATGCCACTCCGCAATATGAAGGGCAAAACATTGCTATTTACCCAGACTACACACACAAGGTTCAAGAAAAACGCAAGACCTTTATAGAGTTTAAAAAACGCCTCAGAAATTTGAACATTCGCTATATGTTGTTATACCCTGCTAAATTGAAACTCATCTATGATGGAAAGATGCAGTTCTTTGAGAGTCCGGATGAAGTTTTGGTCATGGCTAGACATCACAGACCTTGTGTGTGGGCACCGTGGAATGACACCGGGGAAACCGGGCGCACAAAGTGGACAATGGAGAACCCACAGGTGATGACTGGGGGGAGAGGAGGAAACCCCTCACGGGGGCACTGGCCAAGTAGTGATTTGTGAAGATGGCACGATGGCAGAAGCCGCCGATGAACAGAAGGAGGCCCTGGAGACGGAGGGGGAGGACTCATTGATTGAAGCTGAGACTGCACTTACACCATCCAACCAAGAAAATGCAATGCCGGAGACGGACCTTGGGACTGAGACGGCGCAAGGAGACTGAGTCCCATGACCATCGGAACTTCATAGCACTAAACATTCGGGCACTTATATCCTTTTCATTGTAAAGTCTATGTTGCGTTATGATGTTTTAACTATAGTTATACTTGAACCTTATCTAATTGACAATAGCATGAAGAGAGTAGTTCTGGGACTCGAATGCCTGAATAAGTGGAGTGAGAGGAGATTGGGTGGACATGGCTCACTTGATTAAAAACAGTGCTACACTTCCAATACGACTATCTATATTTAAGAACCACAGCTGCAGTGCGATATGATATGCTTCACGAGCTGAACTGTTATGTATTATTACTGGCAATATACTTCATCTGCATTGTGTGCTTCAGATGTGGATCAATCAGAATACATGGCTAATATTGCATTACATACAGTGCCACTGCAGGCAGTACAAGAATCAGGAGTTAGCACTGATGGTTACTTACAGGCAAGGAAACCCACTGGTGCAGTGGGTAGAGGTGGGGAGACAGTGCTTGTCCTGGCACATGTAGACATGTGGACGAGAAAACACAACCGGTTACTGTATTCTTGTCTGGGGGGGAATGCTTTATTCAATTGTTGTTTAGGTTCTTGTTCAGAGATCATGACTCCGTTGTTCAGAATACATAATTATTAAAGACCTACATACATTACATTACCCATGCCTGCATTGAATAAGTGGAAACTCCTCACCTGGAATGTTCAGGGCTTGGGATCCTATCAGAAATGCTATAGAATCCACACTACGATTAAGCGACAGGGGATAAGTATTACATGCCTCCAGGAGGCATATCTTAGAAATCAGGAAGCAGATACACTCGACAAAAAATGTAGGGGTCAAGTTTATTATGACAATTACTCCTCGTACTCATGTGGTGTATTGGTGTGGCTTGTGCAGGGTATCCCATTCACACTGACATATTTTGAGCCAGACATTGAAGGCTGATTTATCTTACACTACACAGTATAGAGGTAACCTTTGTTAACAATTATGGCCCAAACATAGATGATGGTAACTTTTATGAAGCAATCAGAGGACTGCTAGTTCCCATACTAGAGGCTAAAATATTCTGGTTGGGAGACTTCAATTGTGTCATGGATGGGGAATTGGATCACCATCCCCCACGCCTAAACACTAAACCTAAGATGACAACACAGCTGTGGGAAGTAATGGCTCAGCTGGGACTGAAAGATGTGTGGAGGGAGCTGCATCCCGGCCGGAGGGAATATACATGCCATTCAGCGACCTGTGGAACCAACACCAGACTAGACAGAATCTTGGTGTTTGACCATGTTGCCCCAAGGGCTGGGGAAGTGATGCACCTTTCCAGATACTTTTCCGATCACTCCCTTGTGATATGTTCGCTAGGCTGGGAGGTTAGCACCAAATTGACCAAGATGTGGAGATTCCCCACTGACATGTTGCAAGATGCGCACTGGAGGGACACACTGGCAGAAGCTTCCAACACTATTTTGCTCAAAACTGTCTGGGAACGCAAAGCAGAGCAACGGAATGGGAAGCGATTAAACAGTGCTTAGAGGTCATTGTGTAGGCTTAACATGTGGAGTGAGCAAAATCTTGCAAGCAGAACTCCTTCAGGGGGGGGAAAACCTGGCAGCCTACCAGAGGCTATGCCTGATGATAGAACAGGGAGGAATGACAGCACTGAGCTCCTTCACAAAGTATTGTCAACAAGAGAACAACTTGAACGATACACGCTGAAGCCCTATAGACAGTTGTTGCATGGACAGGAGGATAGCTCTGGACTGTTGCTGGCGTGGATACTGCACTGCGAAATACCACGGTTGCCTATCATGTACCTTAGGACACCGGCAGGGTCTGAAGCACACTCACAGGCCAAAAAAGTAAACACATTCAAGATTCACTTGGAACAGGTTTACTCTAGGGATGGTGGGCGGGACCAAGCTGGGGCAACTAAGTATTTGAAAGCCCTAACCCTACTGAGGATTAATGCACTTGAAGCGCAGGAACTCAATGTGACCATCACACTTGAGGAGCTCAGAATGGCTCTTGGGACACTGTCCGGAGGGAAACGCCGGGAAGTGATGGCTACACGGCTGAGTTCTTTCAGATCTACATAGCAGATGGATGGGTGTCCCTGCTGTCAGGTGACATTTAGCCTGGTGTTGTCCATTAGTCTGAGGGTTCTGGGAGGAGGTCCTACAACACTTAAAAGATAACTGTGGGATACGTGTTGAGCTTACTACAACTGCTTGTCTATTGGGGGACATACAGTTCCATAAGGTGTGAAAAATGGAATACAAATTCACACTGTTGACACTCCTTTTGGCCAAGCGCAGGGTGGCTATTACTTGGCTGGGCTAACTGGGACCACAAATAAATCACACAAAAAAAGATGTTATTGAATGGGTGGTGGGAAGAAAATACGGCTTAAGCGTGGGAGAACTGATGATAAAGCTGTAATATACTAATAGCTAAATTTGAAACAGGTGCTAGCCCATTCATGGAAGACACTACGGATGAGGAGGTATAACTAAGTAGAATGTTGGTCTTCTGTCTATTGCATGGGAAGCATAATAATGACTTTGATATGCGATTAGGCAACTGAATATGGATGTGGTCACAGTGGGAAAGCCTTAACACTGTTTAAGACAACTGATTGAATGTGGTATTGATCTCATTTATTATTAATGTTGTTTAATGTTTCGTGCGGGTCGAATTCAGCCGGCTGTACATGATGGATAACTACAGACAAAAAGCCAATAAAACAGATTCCTTAAAAAAACAAAACCTATGAAATATGCAATTGTTATATTTGCACCTTTATACCTGGGTCTGCTGTTGAGAAGTTTGCATACCATCACCTACCCCTCACATATCCCTTATTGTCTAGTGTGATTATAAAACTGTTCTATCAACCAGATTTTTCTTATTATACCTATCAAGTTATGTTTTATTAGACCCTCGTACTCTTATTATGGAAGCAAAAGCCTAGGGATGTGTTTAGATACATTGCATGCATCACGCAAATTAACCAAACTAACAGTGCTTCTAACAGATTTACATGTACATTAAATAGTAATGGGAAGGTGTTCCTGGAAGACATTAATGAACACAGGTGAGATTTAGTTGGAAGTGGAGAAAGAAGTTGAACTGGAAAGGAAAGAAGAGAAAGTTAGAAATGCAAGGGTGCAACCAAGACTCAGGCCCTCATTACGACTTTGGCGGTCATTCTGCAAGACTGCCAAAGCCGCTGAGGCCAACAAACCGCCGAAGACCGCCATATTTGGAGTTGCTTTGGAATTTTTCCTGTCTACGGGTTGAAATCCGACCCCGTCGACCTGGCCAACGAAGGAAGAGAGGTGGTTCCACCGCCTGCACCGCCATGCCAACGTAATCCTGCAGCCGTATGATGATGCGTAACATAACGCAGAGGTGTTCTGTACGGTGGTGCAGGGCTGGTGGTGGAAGACTCCAGGACCCATCCCGCCCCGGACCACCGACTCACTGAAACAGGTAAGCGGACTGTCCAAAAAGTGGGGAAGGGGATGTTGGGTGCATGCATGTGGTGTGTGCATGTATGTGTAGAGGAATGAGTGTGTGTGAGTAAGTGTGTATGTATGTGTGCATGGAGGCTGTGTGTGTGTCTGCATGTATGTGGAGGGAAGGGGGTGTTTGTGTGCAAATGAGTAGGTGTGTATATTGGGATGCATGCAAGCGGGGGTGCATGTGTGCAATTCTGCGAGTGAGTGGGGGTGTCTGTGTGTATGCATGCAAGCAAGTGGGGTGTCTGTGTATATGTGTGTGCAAGTGCGTGGGGGTGTCTGTGTGTATGAGTGCAAGTGAGTGGGGTTGTTTGAGTGTATACGTGTAGTCTGGTGTGGGTGTTTCTATGGAAGTGTGCGGATGGGGGTGTGAATGTATGCGTGCGTGGAGGGGGTGATTGAATGCGGAAGGGGGGGCATATGTGTGAGTAGGGGTGTGTGCATGTCAGTGTGAGAGTGGGCAGAGATGTTAGTGTCAATGGGTGCGGTTGGGTTGGGGGGTCTTTGGAAGTGTGTGGACAGGTGGGGGGTGTACATATGTGTGGACGTGTGGGGGTGCTTTTGCCGGCGACAGGAATGGGGATTCCTGTCGCAGGGGGCATTACTGCCAGGCTTTTCGTGGCGGGCGACAGCTGTGAAAAGTCGGGTGGTATGCTGCCTCCTAATATGGCTGACGGTGTGAGGTCTGCCGCTGGCTGGGAGAAGCTCACCACCAGCTGTGTCGGTGTGACTGCACCGGTAGGCCGGGCGGCGTTGTGGCAGTTTGGCCTCGGCCAAACTGGCCTACTTGTAATGAGGTGGTCTTTACCGCCGGGTCTGCGGTGGTAAGACCGCTTCCGCGAGTGTGGCGGTCTTAAGACCACCACACTTGTAATGAGGGCCTCATTCTTGACCAAGCAAACAAGGGGTAAAATGCATGGTATATAAAAATAAACAGAATGAAACAACAGAGATAGTGGTTTGGAGTGAATGTGAAGAAAGCTATTTGGCAAATAATATGATCTTGACTTGAGAAGAGCCCAATATGAAGGGTGTTTATTATGTGTGTGGTAAAAGCCCCATAATTGTTACTAATGTTTAGCTTCACCCATGTCTACCATTTGAAAGAATTTATTGAAAAGGATAATACAATTGTGAGAAGGGAGAAACGTAGTTCTGGTCAGGTGGTAGAAGACATATTTAAGGGTATGATACCTTGTGTTAGTGTATTCTGTTGGTTAGAGGTTAGAAAATTGTCTACATTGGTGGACCAATTAGCTACTAACACAGCAGGTGCCTTAACAACTATTAAGTAGAGTTAGTGGCCATACGAGATATGGGTATGCATGGCAGGCTAGCTTTAGATATATTATTAGCAAAGGAAGGCAGTCTGTGGCATGTTGTGGATACAGCAATGCTGCACGTAAGTGACCAATAATAGTGCTGTGCTCAACCATTAAATTTCAAACATTACTAACATCACACATGGGATGAAGATTATTGAAGAATCAGGTGCCTGGGAGGGAGTTAGAGTAATGTTCAGTGAAACTGGGAAAGGGTACTCAAAGATAGGGGAGTGGTTTGTAATTTAGGAGAGGGTATTCTTGGAGCTGTAATAGCACCTATAAAAATAATTTTAATTCACATAGTGAGTTTTAGATGCCTTTCATCTAAAAGCAGGTTACATTTTGGGGGTACAAAGAAGCTGTCTGCAACAAGTGGAATAAAAAGGAAAAGGAACAGCTATGAGTTAGAGGACGTCCAATCTAATGCATATCACAAGATAGAGTATGAAGAAGCGGATGCCAGAAGTTTAAAAGAGTGTATTGTAAAAGGACTTAGTTGGTGAAGTGTGCATTGTGATGACTTCAAAAATCATCAGGGAGATTTATGTATTTTTTTAAATACTTTTATGCATAATACCATTAACATGACAAGTGAAAATTAAAATGTATATTGAAATGCAAGTATTAAAGTCAAAGAAATGTGCTTATGCTAACAATACTCAATGTAGGCCTTTAATTCAAAAGGGCAAATTAGCATTCAGACATCTTTCAGCACACATTCATCTTTTCATTTCTGTCTCACTGTGCACATAGATGAATTATGTAACAGTAATTTTGTTTGAGGTGCAATGCAACTTTTTCAGTATCTGTTTGTGACAGTTTCCGTATAACGTTTCAAGGTAGTTGTTAATAGTTTTTGTTCTGAGTAAACGTTTGTAAATTTTGTACCTCTCTGCGATTTTAAATTGTGTTTAGTATACCTTTTCGCCACCCATAAAGGGGCATTTGGACTGGATGTTTATGTTCTGTTTTTAGGTAAATGTTTTTATGATATTTAATTACGCTCTAACTTATTTATAGATTTGTAATATGTGTCTGTGTTTGTACTTTTATGGCAATTGCCGAATAAAGTTCTTTGACTGACTGACTATACATGTAGGGTACCCCTAAGGTAGGCCCTAGGTAGCCCTATGGGCAGGGTGCAGTATATGCTAAAGGTGGGACATGTACTGATGTGTTTTATATGTCCTAACAGTGAAATATTGCCAGATACAGTTTTCACTGTTGACAGAAGCTATCTCTCTCATGGGTTAACATTGGGGCTGCCTATATACATTTTAAGTACAGTTTCCCTTTGGGAGCAGATAGAAATGTGGAGTTTGGATCTCTGAACTCACAATTAAAAAATACATATTTTGGTTAACTTTTTCTTTTTAATTGTCTGTTTAAAAATGCCACTTTTAGAAAGTGGACATTTCCTTGCTTAAACCCTTTCTGTGACTCTGCATGCTTGTTTATTCCCTGTCTGGGTCAGACTGACAGTTGGGCTGTTTGTGAATCTCCACTAGACAGTGACACAAAGGGAGCCAGGGTGTAGCCTGCGTATCCTGATGGGCTATCTGGGCTAGAGTGGAGGCAGGAGTAGTCACTTACACCTGAAAGGGCTGTGCCTGCCCTCACACAATGCAGTCTCCAACCCCCTGGCGTGTGTCTAGGGCCAGGCCTGGGCAAGGCAGGATCTTGTGAACAACAGAGACTTTCCTGTGAAGTTTGCCTACTATAAGTAAGGGGTATAAGTAGTGGACCCCAAACCCCAGATTTTTAGATTACATCTGGAATCAAGAGGAACCTCTGCCAAGGAGAAGAGCTGAAGCGCTGGAGGAGGAGTACTGCCCCTTTGCCTGTGACTGTGCTTTGCTGGGTTGACCTGCAGTTGCTGCTTCTGCCTAAAAGAGGACAAAGACTGGGTGTTTTGGTATATTCCTGCTTGTGAAGAATCTCCAAGAGCTTGGATTGAGCTTGTGTCCTGTTTTGAAGTCTCAGGGCCACCAAAGACTTCCTCTGCCAGGACCTGGACTCTCTGCTTAGACTCCTGCCCTGCCAAGTGGTGCCCTATCCAGTCCCTGGGCCCTTGAGAGGTGAAGTTGGCACAACAAAAACTGACATCCACACATAGAACAATATGCGGGAAAAATTTTGACGCACCACCTGCAACGTGGCTGAAAAATGACATGCCACCCGCTTTGCAGCTAAAATTGACACTCCACCTGCATTGCGGTTGGGAGACTGACACATCATGGCTGGAGAAACGACACAATATCCGCTTGCAGTTGCTGATATCAACGCAAATCCCACGCAGCGTGGTTTTCCAGCACCGTGTGGCCGGATTTCCCAGGCATCAAGTTATCATGAACCTGCTCGAATCCGAGGGGCCCTGTCCAGAAATCGATGCATCGCTCTCTTGCGGGGGAGGAAAATGATGCATCACCTACATGGCCGGAGAAGAAACTATGCCCGGCCTCAAGTGCAAGTAAGGAATCAACGCATCGCTGACTTTATCAATGCACGCTTCCCGTATGGCTTTATTTTTTACGCAAACCAGGTACTTTGTTTAACAACAACATTTCCATTATTTTCTATGGGTTAAGACTCTTTGACCCATATTTGTACTTTTTTAGCGCCGCATTTGAGCCACTTTTTGTGTATGTTGGATCTTTTTTCGTCATTTTGGTCTTGCTTGATTTAGATCAATATTGCCTATTTTTCTAAACTGATATGGTGTCCATTTTGTAGTGTTTTCACTGAATTACTGTGCATGTTGGTACAAATACTTTATACATTGCCTTTGGGAAAAGCCTGACTGCTTGTGCCAAGCTACCAAGGGGGTGAGCAGGGGTTGTCTTAGGAGTGTAACTGCCTTAACCTGACTAGAGTGAGGGTCTCTGCTTGGACAGAGTGCAAACTGACTGCCAACCAGAGACCCAATTTCTAACAATTTCTTTGATTATTATTATTCTACTGCCGTGATTATTTTTAGAAGTGTGCTTGTGTTGCTGCATTTGACCTACATGCGTTCCCTGTACGAACCTTGATAAGTGCCTTAATAAATGTATTACTCAGATTAAGAGTGCTGCATTGTTGGCATTCCTTTCATTCTGTCTTGTCTCAGTCTGAAGTATAGCAAAACAGGCCTTTACTGGGTGCTTTGATTGTTGGCACTTAGGCAAAATCGAGTGGGAAGATGGGTAAGGACTGAGCGCAGAGGGAGCCCACAGTCATACTATCATGCAGTATGCAACTCCGAGCCAGGCCATGCAGAGGATCACCAGGCAAGCCCAGTACTCCCCAGAGCAACTCCTAAAACAGCAGAAGGAACCCTCGAGGGCTGCTCTGTTGGATGCCATACAAGTGACTCATGTAGCGTTGGAGGGCCAAATAGCTACTGTGTCCATAGAGGTCAATCTTCTCAGAGCGGATCTGCATAAAGTATCTGACAGAGTTGCTGAGGCAGAAACAAACATCACCTCCCTGCAAACTGATGTGCAACAGCTCAAACAACGAATGATCACTATTATGTTGACTGTATAAGCACTGGAAGTTAGGGTTGAAGATGCAGAAGGCCGATCAAGATAAAATAATATCTGCCTACTGGGCTTCCCAGAGAGAGCGGAGGGGAGATCCCCCGAGCAATTCCTTGAAAACTGGGTGCGAATGGACCTGAAAACCCTTGACCTCTCTGAACACTTCCTAATAGAAAAGGCACACAGAGCGCTGGTTACTCGACATCCTCCAGGGGCCCCTCCTAGGGTCATCATATCCCACCTTCTGAGCTACAGAGACAGACAAGCTATCCTTAAGGCGGCCAGGGAAAATGCCACTCCGCAATATGAAGGGCAAAACATTGCTATTTACCCAGACTACACACACAAGGTTCAAGAAAAACGCAAGACCTTTATAGAGTTTAAAAAACGCCTCAGAAATTTGAACATTCGCTATATGTTGTTATACCCTGCTAAATTGAAACTCATCTATGATGGAAAGATGCAGTTCTTTGAGAGTCCGGATGAAGTTTTGGTCATGGCTAGACATCACAGACCTTGTGTGTGGGCACCGTGGAATGACACCGGGGAAACCGGGCGCACAAAGTGGACAATGGAGAACCCACAGGTGATGACTGGGGGGAGAGGAGGAAACCCCTCACGGGGGCACTGGCCAAGTAGTGATTTGTGAAGATGGCACGATGGAAGAAGCCGCCGATGAACAGAAGGAGGCCCTGGAGACGGAGGGGGAGGACTCATTGATTGAAGCTGAGACTGCACTTACACCATCCAACCAAGAAAATGCAATGCCGGAGACGGACCTTGGGACTGAGACGGCGCAAGGAGACTGAGTCCCATGACCATCGGAACTTCATAGCACTAAACATTCGGGCACTTATATCCTTTTCATTGTAAAGTCTATGTTGCGTTATGATGTTTTAACTATAGTTATACTTGAACCTTATCTAATTGACAATAGCATGAAGAGAGTAGTTCTGGGACTCGAATGCCTGAATAAGTGGAGTGAGAGGAGATTGGGTGGACATGGCTCACTTGATTAAAAACAGTGCTACACTTCCAATACGACTATCTATATTTAAGAACCACAGCTGCAGTGCGATATGATATGCTTCACGAGCTGAACTGTTATGTATTATTACTGGCAATATACTTTATCTGCATTGTGTGCTTCAGATGTGGATCAATCAGAATACATGGCTAATATTGCATTACATACAGTGCCACTGCAGGCAGTACAAGAATCAGGAGTTAGCACTGATGGTTACTTACAGGCAAGGAAACCCACTGGTGCAGTGGGTAGAGGTGGGGAGACAGTGCTTGTCCTGGCACATGTAGACATGTGGACGAGAAAACACAACCGGTTACTGTATTCTTGTCTGGGGGGGAATGCTTTATTCAATTGTTGTTTAGGTTCTTGTTCAGAGATCATGACTCCGTTGTTCAGAATACATAATTATTAAAGACCTACATACATTACATTACCCATGCCTGCATTGAATAAGTGGAAACTCCTCACCTGGAATGTTCAGGGCTTGGGATCCTATCAGAAATGCTATAGAATCCACACTACGATTAAGCGACAGGGGATAAGTATTACATGCCTCCAGGAGGCACATCTTAGAAATCAGGAAGCAGATACACTCGACAAAAAATGTAGGGGTCAAGTTTATTATGACAATTACTCCTCGTACTCATGTGGTGTATTGGTGTGGCTTGTGCAGGGTATCCCATTCACACTGACATATTTTGAGCCAGACATTGAAGGCTGATTTATCTTACACTACACAGTATAGAGGTAACCTTTGTTAACAATTATGGCCCAAACATAGATGATGGTAACTTTTATGAAGCAATCAGAGGACTGCTAGTTCCCATACTAGAGGCTAAAATATTCTGGTTGGGAGACTTCAATTGTGTCATGGATGGGGAATTGGATCACCATCCCCCACGCCTAAACACTAAACCTAAGATGACAACACAGCTGTGGGAAGTAATGGCTCAGCTGGGACTGAAAGATGTGTGGAGGGAGCTGCATCCCGGCCGGAGGGAATATACATGCCATTCAGCGACCTGTGGAACCAACACCAGACTAGACAGAATCTTGGTGTTTGACCATGTTGCCCCAAGGGCTGGGGAAGTGATGCACCTTTCCAGATACTTTTCCGATCACTCCCTTGTGATATGTTCGCTAGGCTGGGAGGTTAGCACCAAATTGACCAAGATGTGGAGATTCCCCACTGACATGTTGCAAGATGCGCACTGGAGGGACACACTGGCAGAAGCTTCCAACACTATTTTGCTCAAAACTGTCTGGGAACGCAAAGCAGAGCAACGGAATGGGAAGCGATTAAACAGTGCTTAGAGGTCATTGTGTAGGCTTAACATGTGGAGTGAGCAAAACCTTGCAAGCAGAACTCCTTCGGGGGGAGGAAAACCTGGCAGCCTACCAGAGGCTATGCCTGATGATAGAACAGGGAGGAATGACAGCACTGAGCTCCTTCACAAAGTATTGTCAACAAGAGAACAACTTGAACGATACACGCTGAAGCCCTATAGACAGTTGTTGCATGGACAGGAGGATAGCTCTGGACTGTTGCTGGCGTGGATACTGCACTGCGAAATACCACGGTTGCCTATCATGTACCTTAGGACACCGGCAGGGTCTGAAGCACACTCACAGGCCAAAAAAGTAAACACATTCAAGATTCACTTGGAACAGGTTTACTCTAGGGATGGTGGGCGGGACCAAGCTGGGGCAACGAAGTATTTGAAAGCCCTAACCCTACTGAGGATTAATGCACTTGAAGCGCAGGAACTCAATGTGACCATCACACTTGAGGAGCTCAGAATGGCTCTTGGGACACTGTCCGGAGGGAAACGCCGGGAAGTGATGGCTACACGGCTGAGTTCTTTCAGATCTACATAGCAGATGGATGGGTGTCCCTGCTGTGAGGTGACATTTAGCCTGGTGTTGTCCATTAGTCTGAGGGTTCTGGGAGGAGGTCCTACAACACTTAAAAGATAACTGTGGGATACGTGTTGAGCTTACTACAACTGCTTGTCTATTGGGGGACATACAGTTCCATAAGGTGTGAAAAATGGAATACAAATTCACACTGTTGACACTCCTTTTGGCCAAGCGCAGGGTGGCTATTACTTGGCTGGGCTAACTGGGACCACAAATAAATCACACAAAAAAAGATGTTATTGAATGGGTGGTGGGGAGAAAATACGGCTTAAGCGTGGGAGAACTGATGATAAAGCTGTAATATACTAATAGCTAAATTTGAAACAGGTGCTAGCCCATTCATGGAAGACACTACGGATGAGGAGGTATAACTAAGTAGAATGTTGGTCTTCTGTCTATTGCATGGGAAGCATAATAATGACTTTGATATGCGATTAGGCAACTGAATATGGATGTGGTCACAGTGGGAAAGCCTTAACACTGTTTAAGACAACTGATTGAATGTGGTATTGATCTCATTTATTATTAATGTTGTTTAATGTTTCGTGCGGGTCGAATTCAGCCGGCTGTACATGATGGATAACTACAGACAAAAAGCCAATAAAACAGATTCCTTAAAAAAACAAAACCTATGAAATATGCAATTGTTATATTTGCACCTTTATACCTGGGTCTGCTGTTGAGAAGTTTGCATACCATCACCTACCCCTCACATATCCCTTATTGTCTAGTGTGATTATAAAACTGTTCTATCAACCAGATTTTTCTTATTATACCTATCAAGTTATGTTTTATTAGACCCTCGTACTCTTATTATGGAAGCAAAAGCCTAGGGATGTGTTTAGATACATTGCATGCATCACGCAAATTAACCAAACTAACAGTGCTTCTAACAGATTTACATGTACATTAAATAGTAATGGGAAGGTGTTCCTGGAAGACATTAATGAACACAGGTGAGATTTAGTTGGAAGTGGAGAAAGAAGTTGAACTGGAAAGGAAAGAAGAGAAAGTTAGAAATGCAAGGGTGCAACCCGGACTCAGGCCCTCATTACGACTTTGGCGGTCATTCTGCAAGACTGCCAAAGCCGCTGAGGCCAACAAACCGCCGAAGACCGCCATATTTGGAGTTGCTTTGGAATTTTTCCTGTCTACGGGTTGAAATCCGACCCCGTCGACCTGGCCAACGAAGGAAGAGAGGTGGTTCCACCGCCTGCACCGCCATGCCAACGTAATCCTGCAGCCGTATGATGATGCGTAACATAACGCAGAGGTGTTCTGTACGGTGGTGCAGGGCTGGTGGTGGAAGACTCCAGGACCCATCCCGCCCCGGACCACCGACTCACTGAAATAGGTAAGCGGACTGTCCAAAAAGTGGGGAAGGGGATGTTGGGTGCATGCATGTGGTGTGTGCATGTATGTGTAGAGGAATGAGTGTGTGTGAGTAAGTGTGTATGTATGTGTGCATGGAGGCTGTGTGTGTCTGCATGTATGTGGAGGGAAGGGGGTGTTTGTGTGCAAATGAGTAGGTGTGTATATTGGGATGCATGCAAGCGGGGGTGCATGTGTGCAATTCTGCGAGTGAGTGGGGGTGTCTGTGTGTATGCATGCAAGCAAGTGGGGTGTCTGTGTATATGTGTGTGCAAGTGCGTGGGGGTGTCTGTGTGTATGAGGGCAAGTGAGTGGGGTTGTTTGAGTGTATACGTGTAGTCTGGTGTGGGTGTTTCTATGGAAGTGTGCGGATGGGGGTGTGAATGTATGCGTGCGTGGAGGGGGTGATTGAATGCGGAAGGGGGGGCATATGTGTGAGTAGGGGTGTGTGCATGTCAGTGTGAGAGTGGGCAGAGATGTTAGTGTCAATGGGTGCGGTTGGGTTGGGGGGTCTTTGGAAGTGTGTGGACAGGTGGGGGGTGTACATATGTGTGGACGTGTGGGGGTGCTTTTGCCGGCGACAGGAATGGGGATTCCTGTCGCAGGGGGCATTACTGCCAGGCTTTTCGTGGCGGGCGACAGCTGTGAAAAGTCGGGTGGTATGCTGCCTCCTAATATGGCTGACGGTGTGAGGTCTGCCGCTGGCTGGGAGAAGCTCACCACCAGCTGTGTCGGTGTGACTGCACCGGTAGGCCGGGCGGCGTTGTGGCAGTTTTGCCTCGGCCAAACTGGCCTACTTGTAATGAGGTGGTCTTTACCGCCGGGTCTGCGGTGGTAAGACCGCTTCCGCGAGTGTGGCGGTCTTAAGACCACCACACTTGTAATGAGGGCCTCATTCTTGACCAAGCAAACAAGGGGTAAAATGCATGGTATATAAAAATAAACAGAATGAAACAACAGAGATAGTGGTTTGGAGTGAATGTGAAGAAAGCTATTTGGCAAATAATATGATCTTGACTTGAGAAGAGCCCAATATGAAGGGTGTTTATTATGTGTGTGGTAAAAGCCCCATAATTGTTACTAATGTTTAGCTTCACCCATGTCTACCATTTGAAGGAATTTATTGAAAAGGATAATACAATTGTGAGAAGGGAGAAACGTAGTTCTGGTCAGGTGGTAGAAGACATATTTAAGGGTATGATACCTTGTGTTAGTGTATTCTGTTGGTTAGAGGTTAGAAAATTGTCTACATTGGTGGACCAATTAGCTACTAACACAGCAGGTGCCTTAACAACTATTAAGTAGAGTTAGTGGCCATACGAGATATGGGTATGCATGGCAGGCTAGCTTTAGATATATTATTAGCAAAGGAAGGCAGTCTGTGGCATGTTGTGGATACAGCAATGCTGCACGTAAGTGACCAATAATAGTGCTGTGCTCAACCATTAAATTTCAAACATTACTAACATCACACATGGGATGAAGATTATTGAAGAATCAGGTGCCTGGGAGGGAGTTAGAGTAATGTTCAGTGAAACTGGGAAAGGGTACTCAAAGATAGAGGAGTGGTTTGTAATTTAGGAGAGGGTATTCTTGGAGCTGTAATAGCACCTATAAAAATAATTTTAATTCACATAGTGAGTTTTAGATGCCTTTCATCTAAAAGCAGGTTACATTTTGGGGGTACAAAGAAGCTGTCTGCAACAAGTGGAATAAAAAGGAAAAGAAACAGCTATGAGTTAGAGGACGTCCAATCTAATGCATATCACAAGATAGAGTATGAAGAAGCGGATGCCAGAAGTTTAAAAGAGTGTATTGTAAAAGGACTTAGTTGGTGAAGTGTGCATTGTGATGACTTCAAAAATCATCAGGGAGATTTATGTATTTTTTTAAATACTTTTATGCATAATACCATTAACATGACAAGTGAAAATTAAAATGTATATTGAAATGCAAGTATTAAAGTCAAAGAAATGTGCTTATGCTAACAATACTCAATGTAGGCCTTTAATTCAAAAGGGCAAATTAGCATTCAGACATCTTTCAGCACACATTCATCTTTTCATTTCTGTCTCACTGTGCACATAGATGAATTATGTAACAGTAATTTTGTTTGAGGTGCAATGCAACTTTTTCAGTATATGTTTGTGACAGTTTCCGTATAACGTTTCAAGGTAGTTGTTAATAGTTTTTGTTCTGAGTAAACGTTTGTAAATTTTGTACCTCTCTGCGATTTTAAATTGTGTTTAGTATACCTTTTCGCCACCCATAAAGGGGCATTTGGACTGGATGTTTATGTTCTGTTTTTAGGTAAATGTTTTTATGATATTTAATTACGCTCTAACTTATTTATAGATTTGTAATATGTGTCTGTGTTTGTACTTTTATGGCAATTGTCGAATAAAGTTCTTTGACTGACTGACTATACATGTAGGGTACCCCTAAGGTAGGCCCTAGGTAGCCCTATGGGCAGGGTGCAGTATATGCTAAAGGTGGGACATGTACTGATGTGTTTTATATGTCCTAACAGTGAAATATTGCCAGATACAGTTTTCACTGTTGCCAGAAGCTATCTCTCTCATGGGTTAACATTGGGGCTGCCTATATACATTTTAAGTACAGTTTCCCTTTGGGAGCAGATAGAAATGTGGAGTTTGGATCTCTGAACTCACAATTTAAAAATACATATTTTGGTTAACTTTTTCTTTTTAATTGTCTGTTTGAAAATGCCACTTTTAGAAAGTGGACATTTCCTTGCTTAAACCCTTTCTGTGACTCTGCATGCTTGTTTATTCCCTGTCTGGGTCAGACTGACAGTTGGGCTGTTTGTGAATCTCCACTAGACAGTGACACAAAGGGAGCCAGGGTGTAGCCTGCGTATCCTGATGGGCTATCTGGGCTAGAGTGGAGGCAGGAGTAGTCACTTACACCTGAAAGGGCTGTGCCTGCCCTCACACAATGCAGTCTCCAACCCCCTGGCGTGTGTCTAGGGCCAGGCCTGGGCAAGGCAGGATCTTGTGAACAACAGAGACTTTCCTGTGAAGTTTGCCTACTATAAGTAAGGGGTATAAGTAGTGGACCCCAAACCCCAGATTTTTAGATTACATCTGGAATCAAGAGGAACCTCTGCCAAGGAGAAGAGCTGAAGCACTGGAGGAGGAGTACTGCCCCTTTGCCTGTGACTGTGCTTTGCTGGGTTGACCTGCAGTTGCTGCTTCTGCCTAAAAGAGGACAAAGACTGGGTGTTTTGGTATATTCCTGCTTGTGAAGAATCTCCAAGGGCTTGGATTGAGCTTGTGTCCTGTTTTGAAGTCTCAGGGCCACCAAAGACTTCCTCTGCCAGGACCTGGACTCTCTGCTTAGACTCCTGCCCTGCCAAGTGGTGCCCTATCCAGTCCCTGGGCCCTTGAGAGGTGAAGTTGGCACAACAAAAACTGACATCCACACATAGAACAATGTGCGGGAAAAATTTTGACGCACCACCTGCAACGTGGCTGAAAAATGACATGCCACCCGCTTTGCAGCTAAAATTGACACTCCACCTGCATTGCGGTTGGGAGACTGACACATCATGGCTGGAGAAACGACACAATATCCGCTTGAAGTTGCTGATATCAACGCAAATCCCACGCAGCGTGGTTTTCCAACACCGTGTGGCCGGATTTCCCAGGCATCAAGTCATCATGAACCTGCTCGAATCCGAGGGGCCCTGTCCAGAAATCGATGCATCGCTCTCTTGCGGGGGAGGAAAATGATGCATCACCTACATGGCCGGAGAAGAAACTATGCCCGGCCTCAAGTGCAAGTAAGGAATCAACGCATCGCTGACTTTATCAATGCACGCTTCCCGTATGGCTTTATTTTTTACGCAAACCAGGTACTTTGTTTAACAACAACATTTCCATTATTTTCTATGGGTTAAGACTCTTTGACCCATATTTGTACTTTTTTAGCGCCGCATTTGAGCCACTTTTTGTGTATGTTGGATCTTTTTTCGTCATTTTGGTCTTGCTTGATTTAGATCAATATTGCCTATTTTTCTAAACTGATATGGTGTCCATTTTGTAGTGTTTTCACTGAATTACTGTGCATGTTGGTACAAATACTTTATACATTGCCTTTGACAAAAGCCTGACTGCTTGTGCCAAGCTACCAAGGGGGTGAGCAGGGGTTGTCTTAGGAGTGTAACTGCCTTAACCTGACTAGAGTGAGGGTCTCTGCTTGGACAGAGTGCAAACTGACTGCCAACCAGAGACCCAATTTCTAACAATTTCTTTGATTATTATTATTCTACTGCCGTGATTATTTTTAGAAGTGTGCTTGTGTTGCTGCATTTGACCTACATGCGTTCCCTGTACGAACCTTGATAAGTGCCTTAATAAATGTATTACTCAGATTAAGAGTGCTGCATTGTTGGCATTCCTTTCATTCTGTCTTGTCTCAGTCTGAAGTATAGCAAAACAGGCCTTTACTGGGTGCTTTGATTGTTGGCACTTAGGCAAAATCGAGTGGGAAGATGGGTAAGGACTGAGCGCAGAGGGAGCCCACAGTCATACTATCATGCAGTATGCAACTCCGAGCCAGGCCATGCAGAGGATCACCAGGCAAGCCCAGTACTCCCCAGAGCAACTCCTAAAACAGCAGAAGGAACCCTCGAGGGCTGCTCTGTTGGATGCCATACAAGTGACTCATGTAGCGTTGGAGGGCCAAATAGCTACTGTGTCCATAGAGGTCAATCTTCTCAGAGCGGATCTGCATAAAGTATCTGACAGAGTTGCTGAGGCAGAAACAAACATCACCTCCCTGCAAACTGATGTGCAACAGCTCAAACAACGAATGATCACTATTATGTTGACTGTATAAGCACTGGAAGTTAGGGTTGAAGATGCAGAAGGCCGATCAAGATAAAATAATATCTGCCTACTGGGCTTCCCAGAGAGAGCGGAGGGGAGATCCCCCGAGCAATTCCTTGAAAACTGGGTGCGAATGGACCTGAAAACCCTTGACCTCTCTGAACACTTCCTAATAGAAAAGGCACACAGAGCGCTGGTTACTCGACATCCTCCAGGGGCCCCTCCTAGGGTCATCATATCCCACCTTCTGAGCTACAGAGACAGACAAGCTATCCTTAAGGCGGCCAGGGAAAATGCCACTCCGCAATATGAAGGGCAAAACATTGCTATTTACCCAGACTACACACACAAGGTTCAAGAAAAACGCAAGACCTTTATAGAGTTTAAAAAACGCCTCAGAAATTTGAACATTCGCTATATGTTGTTATACCCTGCTAAATTGAAACTCATCTATGATGGAAAGATGCAGTTCTTTGAGAGTCCGGATGAAGTTTTGGTCATGGCTAGACATCACAGACCTTGTGTGTGGGCACCGTGGAATGACACCGGGGAAACCGGGCGCACAAAGTGGACAATGGAGAACCCACAGGTGATGACTGGGGGGAGAGGAGGAAACCCCTCACGGGGGCACTGGCCAAGTAGTGATTTGTGAAGATGGCACGATGGCAGAAGCCGCCGATGAACAGAAGGAGGCCCTGGAGACGGAGGGGGAGGACTCATTGATTGAAGCTGAGACTGCACTTACACCATCCAACCAAGAAAATGCAATGCCGGAGACGGACCTTGGGACTGAGACGGCGCAAGGAGACTGAGTCCCATGACCATCGGAACTTCATAGCACTAAACATTCGGGCACTTATATCCTTTTCATTGTAAAGTCTATGTTGCGTTATGATGTTTTAACTATAGCTATACTTGAACCTTATCTAATTGACAATAGCATGAAGAGAGTAGTTCTGGGACTCGAATGCCTGAATAAGTGGAGTGAGAGGAGATTGGGTGGACATGGCTCACTTGATTAAAAACAGTGCTACACTTCCAATACGACTATCTATATTTAAGAACCACAGCTGCAGTGCGATATGATATGCTTCACGAGCTGAACTGTTATGTATTATTACTGGCAATATACTTCATCTGCATTGTGTGCTTCAGATGTGGATCAATCAGAATACATGGCTAATATTGCATTACATACAGTGCCACTGCAGGCAGTACAAGAATCAGGAGTTAGCACTGATGGTTACTTACAGGCAAGGAAACCCACTGGTGCAGTGGGTAGAGGTGGGGAGACAGTGCTTGTCCTGGCACATGTAGACATGTGGACGAGAAAACACAACCGGTTACTGTATTCTTGTCTGGGGGGGAATGCTTTATTCAATTGTTGTTTAGGTTCTTGTTCAGAGATCATGACTCCGTTGTTCAGAATACATAATTATTAAAGACCTACATACATTACATTACCCATGCCTGCATTGAATAAGTGGAAACTCCTCACCTGGAATGTTCAGGGCTTGGGATCCTATCAGAAATGCTATAGAATCCACACTACGATTAAGCGACAGGGGATAAGTATTACATGCCTCCAGGAGGCACATCTTAGAAATCAGGAAGCAGATACACTCGACAAAAAATGTAGGGGTCAAGTTTATTATGACAATTACTCCTCGTACTCATGTGGTGTATTGGTGTGGCTTGTGCAGGGTATCCCATTCACACTGACATATTTTGAGCCAGACATTGAAGGCTGATTTATCTTACACTACACAGTATAGAGGTAACCTTTGTTAACAATTATGGCCCAAACATAGATGATGGTAACTTTTATGAAGCAATCAGAGGACTGCTAGTTCCCATACTAGAGGCTAAAATATTCTGGTTGGGAGACTTCAATTGTGTCATGGATGGGGAATTGGATCACCATCCCCCACGCCTAAACACTAAACCTAAGATGACAACACAGCTGTGGGAAGTAATGGCTCAGCTGGGACTGAAAGATGTGTGGAGGGAGCTGCATCCCGGCCGGAGGGAATATACATGCCATTCAGCGACCTGTGGAACCAACACCAGACTAGACAGAATCTTGGTGTTTGACCATGTTGCCCCAAGGGCTGGGGAAGTGATGCACCTTTCCAGATACTTTTCCGATCACTCCCTTGTGATATGTTCGCTAGGCTGGGAGGTTAGCACCAAATTGACCAAGATGTGGAGATTCCCCACTGACATGTTGCAAGATGCGCACTGGAGGGACACACTGGCAGAAGCTTCCAACACTATTTTGCTCAAAACTGTCTGGGAACGCAAAGCAGAGCAACGGAATGGGAAGCGATTAAACAGTGCTTAGAGGTCATTGTGTAGGCTTAACATGTGGAGTGAGCAAAACCTTGCAAGCAGAACTCCTTCAGGGGGAGGAAAACCTGGCAGCCTACCAGAGGCTATGCCTGATGATAGAACAGGGAGGAATGACAGCACTGAGCTCCTTCACAAAGTATTGTCAACAAGAGAACAACTTGAACGATACACGCTGAAGCCCTATAGACAGTTGTTGCATGGACAGGAGGATAGCTCTGGACTGTTGCTGGCGTGGATACTGCACTGCGAAATACCACGGTTGCCTATCATGTACCTTAGGACACCGGCAGGGTCTGAAGCACACTCACAGGCCAAAAAAGTAAACACATTCAAGATTCACTTGGAACAGGTTTACTCTAGGGATGGTGGGCGGGACCAAGCTGGGGCAACGAAGTATTTGAAAGCCCTAACCCTACTGAGGATTAATGCACTTGAAGCGCAGGAACTCAATGTGACCATCACACTTGAGGAGCTCAGAATGGCTCTTGGGACACTGTCCGGAGGGAAACGCCGGGAAGTGATGGCTACACGGCTGAGTTCTTTCAGATCTACATAGCAGATGGATGGGTGTCCCTGCTGTCAGGTGACATTTAGCCTGGTGTTGTCCATTAGTCTGAGGGTTCTGGGAGGAGGTCCTACAACACTTAAAAGATAACTGTGGGATACGTGTTGAGCTTACTACAACTGCTTGTCTATTGGGGGACATACAGTTCCATAAGGTGTGAAAAATGGAATACAAATTCACACTGTTGACACTCCTTTTGGCCAAGCGCAGGGTGGCTATTACTTGGCTGGGCTAACTGGGACCACAAATAAATCACACAAAAAAAGATGTTATTGAATGGGTGGTGGGGAGAAAATACGGCTTAAGCGTGGGAGAACTGATGATAAAGCTGTAATATACTAATAGCTAAATTTGAAACAGGTGCTAGCCCATTCATGGAAGACACTACGGATGAGGAGGTATAACTAAGTAGAATGTTGGTCTTCTGTCTATTGCATGGGAAGCATAATAATGACTTTGATATGCGATTAGGCAACTGAATATGGATGTGGTCACAGTGGGAAAGCCTTAACACTGTTTAAGACAACTGATTGAATGTGGTATTGATCTCATTTATTATTAATGTTGTTTAATGTTTCGTGCGGGTCGAATTCAGCCGGCTGTACATGATGGATAACTACAGACAAAAAGCCAATAAAACAGATTCCTTAAAAAAACAAAACCTATGAAATATGCAATTGTTATATTTGCACCTTTATACCTGGGTCTGCTGTTGAGAAGTTTGCATACCATCACCTACCCCTCACATATCCCTTATTGTCTAGTGTGATTATAAAACTGTTCTATCAACCAGATTTTTCTTATTATACCTATCAAGTTATGTTTTATTAGACCCTCGTACTCTTATTATGGAAGCAAAAGCCTAGGGATGTGTTTAGATACATTGCATGCATCACGCAAATTAACCAAACTAACAGTGCTTCTAACAGATTTACATGTACATTAAATAGTAATGGGAAGGTGTTCCTGGAAGACATTAATGAACACAGGTGAGATTTAGTTGGAAGTGGAGAAAGAAGTTGAACTGGAAAGGAAAGAAGAGAAAGTTAGAAATGCAAGGGTGCAACCAAGACTCAGGCCCTCATTACGACTTTGGCGGTCATTCTGCAAGACTGCCAAAGCCGCTGAGGCCAACAAACCGCCGAAGACCGCCATATTTGGAGTTGCTTTGGAATTTTTCCTGTCTACGGGTTGAAATCCGACCCCGTCGACCTGGCCAACGAAGGAAGAGAGGTGGTTCCACCGCCTGCACCGCCATGCCAACGTAATCCTGCAGCCGTATGATGATGCGTAACATAACGCAGAGGTGTTCTGTACGGTGGTGCAGGGCTGGTGGTGGAAGACTCCAGGACCCATCCCGCCCCGGACCACCGACTCACTGAAACAGGTAAGCGGACTGTCCAAAAAGTGGGGAAGGGGATGTTGGGTGCATGCATGTGGTGTGTGCATGTATGTGTAGAGGAATGAGTGTGTGTGAGTAAGTGTGTATGTATGTGTGCATGGAGGCTGTGTGTGTCTGCATGTATGTGGAGGGAAGGGGGTGTTTGTGTGCAAATGAGTAGGTGTGTATATTGGGATGCATGCAAGCGGGGGTGCATGTGTGCAATTCTGCGAGTGAGTGGGGGTGTCTGTGTGTATGCATGCAAGCAAGTGGGGTGTCTGTGTATATGTGTGTGCAAGTGCGTGGGGGTGTCTGTGTGTATGAGTGCAAGTGAGTGGGGTTGTTTGAGTGTATACGTGTAGTCTGGTGTGGGTGTTTCTATGGAAGTGTGCGGATGGGGGTGTGAATGTATGCATGCGTGGAGGGGGTGATTGAATGCGGAAGGGGGGGCATATGTGTGAGTAGGGGTGTGTGCATGTCAGTGTGAGAGTGGGCAGAGATGTTAGTGTCAATGGGTGCGGTTGGGTTGGGGGGTCTTTGGAAGTGTGTGGACAGGTGGGGGGTGTACATATGTGTGGACGTGTGGGGGTGCTTTTGCCGGCGACAGGAATGGGGATTCCTGTCGCAGGGGGCATTACTGCCAGGCTTTTCGTGGCGGGCGACAGCTGTGAAAAGTCGGGTGGTATGCTGCCTCCTAATATGGCTGACGGTGTGAGGTCTGCCGCTGGCTGGGAGAAGCTCACCACCAGCTGTGTCGGTGTGACTGCACCGGTAGGCCGGGCGGCGTTGTGGCAGTTTGGCCTCGGCCAAACTGGCCTACTTGTAATGAGGTGGTCTTTACCGCCGGGTCTGCGGTGGTAAGACCGCTTCCGCGAGTGTGGCGGTCTTAAGACCACCACACTTGTAATGAGGGCCTCATTCTTGACCAAGCAAACAAGGGGTAAAATGCATGGTATATAAAAATAAACAGAATGAAACAACAGAGATAGTGGTTTGGAGTGAATGTGAAGAAAGCTATTTGGCAAATAATATGATCTTGACTTGAGAAGAGCCCAATATGAAGGGTGTTTATTATGTGTGTGGTAAAAGCCCCATAATTGTTACTAATGTTTAGCTTCACCCATGTCTACCATTTGAAAGAATTTATTGAAAAGGATAATACAATTGTGAGAAGGGAGAAACGTAGTTCTGGTCAGGTGGTAGAAGACATATTTAAGGGTATGATACCTTGTGTTAGTGTATTCTGTTGGTTAGAGGTTAGAAAATTGTCTACATTGGTGGACCAATTAGCTACTAACACAGCAGGTGCCTTAACAACTATTAAGTAGAGTTAGTGGCCATACGAGATATGGGTATGCATGGCAGGCTAGCTTTAGATATATTATTAGCAAAGGAAGGCAGTCTGTGGCATGTTGTGGATACAGCAATGCTGCACGTAAGTGACCAATAATAGTGCTGTGCTCAACCATTAAATTTCAAACATTACTAACATCACACATGGGATGAAGATTATTGAAGAATCAGGTGCCTGGGAGGGAGTTAGAGTAATGTTCAGTGAAACTGGGAAAGGGTACTCAAAGATAGGGGAGTGGTTTGTAATTTAGGAGAGGGTATTCTTGGAGCTGTAATAGCACCTATAAAAATAATTTTAATTCACATAGTGAGTTTTAGATGCCTTTCATCTAAAAGCAGGTTACATTTTGGGGGTACAAAGAAGCTGTCTGCAACAAGTGGAATAAAAAGGAAAAGGAACAGCTATGAGTTAGAGGACATCCAATCTAATGCATATCACAAGATAGAGTATGAAGAAGCGGATGCCAGAAGTTTAAAAGAGTGTATTGTAAAAGGACTTAGTTGGTGAAGTGTGCATTGTGATGACTTCAAAAATCATCAGGGAGATTTATGTATTTTTTTTAATACTTTTATGCATAATACCATTAACATGACAAGTGAAAATTAAAATGTATATTGAAATGCAAGTATTAAAGTCAAAGAAATGTGCTTATGCTAACAATACTCAATGTAGGCCTTTAATTCAAAAGGGCAAATTAGCATTCAGACATCTTTCAGCACACATTCATCTTTTCATTTCTGTCTCACTGTGCACATAGATGAATTATGTAACAGTAATTTTGTTTGAGGTGCAATGCAACTTTTTCAGTATATGTTTGTGACAGTTTCCGTATAACGTTTCAAGGTAGTTGTTAATAGTTTTTGTTCTGAGTAAACGTTTGTAAATTTTGTACCTCTCTGCGATTTTAAATTGTGTTTAGTATACCTTTTCGCCACCCGTAAAGGGGCATTTGGACTGGATGTTTATGTTCTGTTTTTAGGTAAATGTTTTTATGATATTTAATTACGCTCTAACTTATTTATAGATTTGTAATATGTGTCTGTGTTTGTACTTTTATGGCAATTGCCGAATAAAGTTCTTTGACTGACTGACTATACATGTAGGGTACCCCTAAGGTAGGCCCTAGGTAGCCCTATGGGCAGGGTGCAGTATATGCTAAAGGTGGGACATGTACTGATGTGTTTTATATGTCCTAACAGTGAAATATTGCCAGATACAGTTTTCACTGTTGCCAGAAGCTATCTCTCTCATGGGTTAACATTGGGGCTGCCTATATACATTTTAAGTACAGTTTCCCTTTGGGAGCAGATAGAAATGTGGAGTTTGGATCTCTGAACTCACAATTTAAAAATACATATTTTGGTTAACTTTTTCTTTTTAATTGTCTGTTTAAAAATGCCACTTTTAGAAAGTGGACATTTCCTTGCTTAAACCCTTTCTGTGACTCTGCATGCTTGTTTATTCCCTGTCTGGGTCAGACTGACAGTTGGGCTGTTTGTGAATCTCCACTAGACAGTGACACAAAGGGAGCCAGGGTGTAGCCTGCGTATCCTGATGGGCTATCTGGGCTAGAGTGGAGGCAGGAGTAGTCACTTACACCTGAAAGGGCTGTGCCTGCCCTCACACAATGCAGTCTCCAACCCCCTGGCGTGTGTCTAGGGCCAGGCCTGGGCAAGGCAGGATCTTGTGAACAACAGAGACTTTCCTGTGAAGTTTGCCTACTATAAGTAAGGGGTATAAGTAGTGGACCCCAAACCCCAGATTTTTAGATTACATCTGGAATCAAGAGGAACCTCTGCCAAGGAGAAGAGCTGAAGCGCTGGAGGAGGAGTACTGCCCCTTTGCCTGTGACTGTGCTTTGCTGGGTTGACCTGCAGTTGCTGCTTCTGCCTAAAAGAGGACAAAGACTGGGTGTTTTGGTATATTCCTGCTTGTGAAGAATCTCCAAGAGCTTGGATTGAGCTTGTGTCCTGTTTTGAAGTCTCAGGGCCACCAAAGACTTCCTCTGCCAGGACCTGGACTCTCTGCTTAGACTCCTGCCCTGCCAAGTGGTGCCCTATCCAGTCCCTGGGCCCTTGAGAGGTGAAGTTGGCACAACAAAAACTGACATCCACACATAGAACAATATGCGGGAAAAATTTTGACGCACCACCTGCAACGTGGCTGAAAAATGACATGCCACCCGCTTTGCAGCTAAAATTGACACTCCACCTGCATTGCGGTTGGGAGACTGACACATCATGGCTGGAGAAACGACACAATATCCGCTTGCAGTTGCTGATATCAACGCAAATCCCACGCAGCGTGGTTTTCCAACACCGTGTGGCCGGATTTCCCAGGCATCAAGTCATCATGAACCTGCTCGAATCCGAGGGGCCCTGTCCAGAAATCGATGCATCGCTCTCTTGCGGGGGAGGAAAATGATGCATCACCTACATGGCCGGAGAAGAAACTATGCCCGGCCTCAAGTGCAAGTACGGAATCAACGCATCGCTGACTTTATCAATGCACGCTTCCCGTATGGCTTTATTTTTTACGCAAACCAGATACTTTGTTTAACAACAACATTTCCATTATTTTCTATGGGTTAAGACTCTTTGACCCATATTTGTACTTTTTTAGCGCCGCATTTGAGCCACTTTTTGTGTATGTTGGATCTTTTTTCGTCATTTTGGTCTTGCTTGATTTAGATCAATATTGCCTATTTTTCTAAACTGATATGGTGTCCATTTTGTAGTGTTTTCACTGAATTACTGTGCATGTTGGTACAAATACTTTATACATTGCCTTTGGGAAAAGCCTGACTGCTTGTGCCAAGCTACCAAGGGGGTGAGCAGGGGTTGTCTTAGGAGTGTAACTGCCTTAACCTGACTAGAGTGAGGGTCTCTGCTTGGACAGAGTGCAAACTGACTGCCAACCAGAGACCCAATTTCTAACAATTTCTTTGATTATTATTATTCTACTGCCGTGATTATTTTTAGAAGTGTGCTTGTGTTGCTGCATTTGACCTACATGCGTTCCCTGTACGAACCTTGATAAGTGCCTTAATAAATGTATTACTCAGATTAAGAGTGCTGCATTGTTGGCATTCCTTTCATTCTGTCTTGTCTCAGTCTGAAGTATAGCAAAACAGGCCTTTACTGGGTGCTTTGATTGTTGGCACTTAGGCAAAATCGAGTGGGAAGATGGGTAAGGACTGAGCGCAGAGGGAGCCCACAGTCATACTATCATGCAGTATGCAACTCCGAGCCAGGCCATGCAGAGGATCACCAGGCAAGCCCAGTACTCCCCAGAGCAACTCCTAAAACAGCAGAAGGAACCCTCGAGGGCTGCTCTGTTGGATGCCATACAAGTGACTCATGTAGCGTTGGAGGGCCAAATAGCTACTGTGTCCATAGAGGTCAATCTTCTCAGAGCGGATCTGCATAAAGTATCTGACAGAGTTGCTGAGGCAGAAACAAACATCACCTCCCTGCAAACTGATGTGCAACAGCTCAAACAACGAATGATCACTATTATGTTGACTGTATAAGCACTGGAAGTTAGGGTTGAAGATGCAGAAGGCCGATCAAGATAAAATAATATCTGCCTACTGGGCTTCCCAGAGAGAGCGGAGGGGAGATCCCCCGAGCAATTCCTTGAAAACTGGGTGCGAATGGACCTGAAAACCCTTGACCTCTCTGAACACTTCCTAATAGAAAAGGCACACAGAGCGCTGGTTACTCGACATCCTCCAGGGGCCCCTCCTAGGGTCATCATATCCCACCTTCTGAGCTACAGAGACAGACAAGCTATCCTTAAGGCGGCCAGGGAAAATGCCACTCCGCAATATGAAGGGCAAAACATTGCTATTTACCCAGACTACACACACAAGGTTCAAGAAAAACGCAAGACCTTTATAGAGTTTAAAAAACGCCTCAGAAATTTGAACATTCGCTATATGTTGTTATACCCTGCTAAATTGAAACTCATCTATGATGGAAAGATGCAGTTCTTTGAGAGTCCGGATGAAGTTTTGGTCATGGCTAGACATCACAGACCTTGTGTGTGGGCACCGTGGAATGACACCGGGGAAACCGGGCGCACAAAGTGGACAATGGAGAACCCACAGGTGATGACTGGGGGGAGAGGAGGAAACCCCTCACGGGGGCACTGGCCAAGTAGTGATTTGTGAAGATGGCACGATGGCAGAAGCCGCCGATGAACAGAAGGAGGCCCTGGAGACGGAGGGGGAGGACTCATTGATTGAAGCTGAGACTGCACTTACACCATCCAACCAAGAAAATGCAATGCCGGAGACGGACCTTGGGACTGAGACGGCGCAAGGAGACTGAGTCCCATGACCATCGGAACTTCATAGCACTAAACATTCGGGCACTTATATCCTTTTCATTGTAAAGTCTATGTTGCGTTATGATGTTTTAACTATAGTTATACTTGAACCTTATCTAATTGACAATAGCATGAAGAGAGTAGTTCTGGGACTCGAATGCCTGAATAAGTGGAGTGAGAGGAGATTGGGTGGACATGGCTCACTTGATTAAAAACAGTGCTACACTTCCAGTACGACTATCTATATTTAAGAACCACAGCTGCAGTGCGATATGATATGCTTCACGAGCTGAACTGTTATGTATTATTACTGGCAATATACTTCATCTGCATTGTGTGCTTCAGATGTGGATCAATCAGAATACATGGCTAATATTGCATTACATACAGTGCCACTGCAGGCAGTACAAGAATCAGGAGTTAGCACTGATGGTTACTTACAGGCAAGGAAACCCACTGGTGCAGTGGGTAGAGGTGGGGAGACAGTGCTTGTCCTGGCACATGTAGACATGTGGACGAGAAAACACAACCGGTTACTGTATTCTTGTCTGGGGGGGAATGCTTTATTCAATTGTTGTTTAGGTTCTTGTTCAGAGATCATGACTCCGTTGTTCAGAATACATAATTATTAAAGACCTACATACATTACATTACCCATGCCTGCATTGAATAAGTGGAAACTCCTCACCTGGAATGTTCAGGGCTTGGGATCCTATCAGAAATGCTATAGAATCCACACTACGATTAAGCGACAGGGGATAAGTATTACATGCCTCCAGGAGGCACATCTTAGAAATCAGGAAGCAGATACACTCGACAAAAAATGTAGGGGTCAAGTTTATTATGACAATTACTTCTCGTACTCATGTGGTGTATTGGTGTGGCTTGTGCAGGGTATCCCATTCACACTGACATATTTTGAGCCAGACATTGAAGGCTGATTTATCTTACACTACACAGTATAGAGGTAACCTTTGTTAACAATTATGGCCCAAACATAGATGATGGTAACTTTTATGAAGCAATCAGAGGACTGCTAGTTCCCATACTAGAGGCTAAAATATTCTGGTTGGGAGACTTCAATTGTGTCATGGATGGGGAATTGGATCACCATCCCCCACGCCTAAACACTAAACCTAAGATGACAACACAGCTGTGGGAAGTAATGGCTCAGCTGGGACTGAAAGATGTGTGGAGGGAGCTGCATCCCGGCCGGAGGGAATATACATGCCATTCAGCGACCTGTGGAACCAACACCAGACTAGACAGAATCTTGGTGTTTGACCATGTTGCCCCAAGGGCTGGGGAAGTGATGCACCTTTCCAGATACTTTTCCGATCACTCCCTTGTGATATGTTCGCTAGGCTGGGAGGTTAGCACCAAATTGACCAAGATGTGGAGATTCCCCACTGACATGTTGCAAGATGCGCACTGGAGGGACACACTGGCAGAAGCTTCCAACACTATTTTGCTCAAAACTGTCTGGGAACGCAAAGCAGAGCAACGGAATGGGAAGCGATTAAACAGTGCTTAGAGGTCATTGTGTAGGCTTAACATGTGGAGTGAGCAAAACCTTGCAAGCAGAACTCCTTCGGGGGGAGGAAAACCTGGCAGCCTACCAGAGGCTATGCCTGATGATAGAACAGGGAGGAATGACAGCACTGAGCTCCTTCACAAAGTATTGTCAACAAGAGAACAACTTGAACGATACACGCTGAAGCCCTATAGACAGTTGTTGCATGGACAGGAGGATAGCTCTGGACTGTTGCTGGCGTGGATACTGCACTGCGAAATACCACGGTTGCCTATCATGTACCTTAGGACACCGGCAGGGTCTGAAGCACACTCACAGGCCAAAAAAGTAAACACATTCAAGATTCACTTGGAACAGGTTTACTCTAGGGATGGTGGGCGGGACCAAGCTGGGGCAACGAAGTATTTGAAAGCCCTAACCCTACTGAGGATTAATGCACTTGAAGCGCAGGAACTCAATGTGACCATCACACTTGAGGAGCTCAGAATGGCTCTTGGGACACTGTCCGGAGGGAAACGCCGGGAAGTGATGGCTACACGGCTGAGTTCTTTCAGATCTACATAGCAGATGGATGGGTGTCCCTGCTGTCAGGTGACATTTAGCCTGGTGTTGTCCATTAGTCTGAGGGTTCTGGGAGGAGGTCCTACAACACTTAAAAGATAACTGTGGGATACGTGTTGAGCTTACTACAACTGCTTGTCTATTGGGGGACATACAGTTCCATAAGGTGTGAAAAATGGAATACAAATTCACACTGTTGACACTCCTTTTGGCCAAGCGCAGGGTGGCTATTACTTGGCTGGGCTAACTGGGACCACAAATAAATCACACAAAAAAAGATGTTATTGAATGGGTGGTGGGGAGAAAATACGGCTTAAGCGTGGGAGAACTGATGATAAAGCTGTAATATACTAATAGCTAAATTTGAAACAGGTGCTAGCCCATTCATGGAAGACACTACGGATGAGGAGGTATAACTAAGTAGAATGTTGGTCTTCTGTCTATTGCATGGGAAGCATAATAATGACTTTGATATGCGATTAGGCAACTGAATATGGATGTGGTCACAGTGGGAAAGCCTTAACACTGTTTAAGACAACTGATTGAATGTGGTATTGATCTCATTTATTATTAATGTTGTTTAATGTTTCGTGCGGGTCGAATTCAGCCGGCTGTACATGATGGATAACTACAGACAAAAAGCCAATAAAACAGATTCCTTAAAAAAACAAAACCTATGAAATATGCAATTGTTATATTTGCACCTTTATACCTGGGTCTGCTGTTGAGAAGTTTGCATACCATCACCTACCCCTCACATATCCCTTATTGTCTAGTGTGATTATAAAACTGTTCTATCAACCAGATTTTTCTTATTATACCTATCAAGTTATGTTTTATTAGACCCTCGTACTCTTATTATGGAAGCAAAAGCCTAGGGATGTGTTTAGATACATTGCATGCATCACGCAAATTAACCAAACTAACAGTGCTTCTAACAGATTTACATGTACATTAAATAGTAATGGGAAGGTGTTCCTGGAAGACATTAATGAACACAGGTGAGATTTAGTTGGAAGTGGAGAAAGAAGTTGAACTGGAAAGGAAAGAAGAGAAAGTTAGAAATGCAAGGGTGCAACCAAGACTCAGGCCCTCATTACGACTTTGGCGGTCATTCTGCAAGACTGCCAAAGCCGCTGAGGCCAACAAACCGCCGAAGACCGCCATATTTGGAGTTGCTTTGGAATTTTTCCTGTCTACGGGTTGAAATCCGACCCCGTCGACCTGGCCAACGAAGGAAGAGAGGTGGTTCCACCGCCTGCACCGCCATGCCAACGTAATCCTGCAGCCGTATGATGATGCGTAACATAACGCAGAGGTGTTCTGTACGGTGGTGCAGGGCTGGTGGTGGAAGACTCCAGGACCCATCCCGCCCCGGACCACCGACTCACTGAAACAGGTAAGCGGACTGTCCAAAAAGTGGGGAAGGGGATGTTGGGTGCATGCATGTGGTGTGTGCATGTATGTGTAGAGGAATGAGTGTGTGTGAGTAAGTGTGTATGTATGTGTGCATGGAGGCTGTGTGTGTGTCTGCATGTATGTGGAGGGAAGGGGGTGTTTGTGTGCAAATGAGTAGGTGTGTATATTGGGATGCATGCAAGCGGGGGTGCATGTGTGCAATTCTGCGAGTGAGTGGGGGTGTCTGTGTGTATGCATGCAAGCAAGTGGGGTGTCTGTGTATATGTGTGTGCAAGTGCGTGGGGGTGTCTGTGTGTATGAGTGCAAGTGAGTGGGGTTGTTTGAGTGTATACGTGTAGTCTGGTGTGGGTGTTTCTATGGAAGTGTGCGGATGGGGGTGTGAATGTATGCGTGCGTGGAGGGGGTGATTGAATGCGGAAGGGGGGGCATATGTGTGAGTAGGGGTGTGTGCATGTCAGTGTGAGAGTGGGCAGAGATGTTAGTGTCAATGGGTGCGGTTGGGTTGGGGGGTCTTTGGAAGTGTGTGGACAGGTGGGGGGTGTACATATGTGTGGACGTGTGGGGGTGCTTTTGCCGGCGACAGGAATGGGGATTCCTGTCGCAGGGGGCATTACTGCCAGGCTTTTCGTGGCGGGCGACAGCTGTGAAAAGTCGGGTGGTATGCTGCCTCCTAATATGGCTGACGGTGTGAGGTCTGCCGCTGGCTGGGAGAAGCTCACCACCAGCTGTGTCGGTGTGACTGCACCGGTAGGTCGGGCGGCGTTGTGGCAGTTTGGCCTCGGCCAAACTGGCCTACTTGTAATGAGGTGGTCTTTACCGCCGGGTCTGCGGTGGTAAGACCGCTTCCGCGAGTGTGGCGGTCTTAAGACCACCACACTTGTAATGAGGGCCTCATTCTTGACCAAGCAAACAAGGGGTAAAATGCATGGTATATAAAAATAAACAGAATGAAACAACAGAGATAGTGGTTTGGAGTGAATGTGAAGAAAGCTATTTGGCAAATAATATGATCTTGACTTGAGAAGAGCCCAATATGAAGGGTGTTTATTATGTGTGTGGTAAAAGCCCCATAATTGTTACTAATGTTTAGCTTCACCCATGTCTACCATTTGAAGGAATTTATTGAAAAGGATAATACAATTGTGAGAAGGGAGAAACGTAGTTCTGGTCAGGTGGTAGAAGACATATTTAAGGGTATGATACCTTGTGTTAGTGTATTCTGTTGGTTAGAGGTTAGAAAATTGTCTACATTGGTGGACCAATTAGCTACTAACACAGCAGGTGCCTTAACAACTATTAAGTAGAGTTAGTGGCCATACGAGATATGGGTATGCATGGCAGGCTAGCTTTAGATATATTATTAGCAAAGGAAGGCAGTCTGTGGCATGTTGTGGATACAGCAATGCTGCACGTAAGTGACCAATAATAGTGCTGTGCTCAACCATTAAATTTCAAACATTACTAACATCACACATGGGATGAAGATTATTGAAGAATCAGGTGCCTGGGAGGGAGTTAGAGTAATGTTCAGTGAAACTGGGAAAGGGTACTCAAAGATAGGGGAGTGGTTTGTAATTTAGGAGAGGGTATTCTTGGAGCTGTAATAGCACCTATAAAAATAATTTTAATTCACATAGTGAGTTTTAGATGCCTTTCATCTAAAAGCAGGTTACATTTTGGGGGTACAAAGAAGCTGTCTGCAACAAGTGGAATAAAAAGGAAAAGGAACAGCTATGAGTTAGAGGACGTCCAATCTAATGCATATCACAAGATAGAGTATGAAGAAGCGGATGCCAGAAGTTTAAAAGAGTGTATTGTAAAAGGACTTAGTTGGTGAAGTGTGCATTGTGATGACTTCAAAAATCATCAGGGAGATTTATGTATTTTTTTAAATACTTTTATGCATAATACCATTAACATGACAAGTGAAAATTAAAATGTATATTGAAATGCAAGTATTAAAGTCAAAGAAATGTGCTTATGCTAACAATACTCAATGTAGGCCTTTAATTCAAAAGGGCAAATTAGCATTCAGACATCTTTCAGCACACATTCATCTTTTCATTTCTGTCTCACTGTGCACATAGATGAATTATGTAACAGTAATTTTGTTTGAGGTGCAATGCAACTTTTTCAGTATATGTTTGTGACAGTTTCCGTATAACGTTTCAAGGTAGTTGTTAATAGTTTTTGTTCTGAGTAAACGTTTGTAAATTTTGTACCTCTCTGCGATTTTAAATTGTGTTTAGTATACCTTTTCGCCACCCGTAAAGGGGCATTTGGACTGGATGTTTATGTTCTGTTTTTAGGTAAATGTTTTTATGATATTTAATTACGCTCTAACTTATTTATAGATTTGTAATATGTGTCTGTGTTTGTACTTTTATGGCAATTGCCGAATAAAGTTCTTTGACTGACTGACTATACATGTAGGGTACCCCTAAGGTAGGCCCTAGGTAGCCCTATGGGCAGGGTGCAGTATATGCTAAAGGTGGGACATGTACTGATGTGTTTTATATGTCCTAACAGTGAAATATTGCCAGATACAGTTTTCACTGTTGCCAGAAGCTATCTCTCTCATGGGTTAACATTGGGGCTGCCTATATACATTCTAAGTACAGTTTCCCTTTGGGAGCAGATAGAAATGTGGAGTTTGGATCTCTGAACTCACAATTTAAAAATACATATTTTGGTTAACTTTTTCTTTTTAATTGTCTGTTTAAAAATGCCACTTTTAGAAAGTGGACATTTCCTTGCTTAAACCCTTTCTGTGACTCTGCATGCTTGTTTATTCCCTGTCTGGGTCAGACTGACAGTTGGGCTGTTTGTGAATCTCCACTAGACAGTGACACAAAGGGAGCCAGGGTGTAGCCTGCGTATCCTGATGGGCTATCTGGGCTAGAGTGGAGGCAGGAGTAGTCACTTACACCTGAAAGGGCTGTGCCTGCCCTCACACAATGCAGTCTCCAACCCCCTGGCGTGTGTCTAGGGCCAGGCCTGGGCAAGGCAGGATCTTGTGAACAACAGAGACTTTCCTGTGAAGTTTGCCTACTATAAGTAAGGGGTATAAGTAGTGGACCCCAAACCCCAGATTTTTAGATTACATCTGGAATCAAGAGGAACCTCTGCCAAGGAGAAGAGCTGAAGCGCTGGAGGAGGAGTACTGCCCCTTTGCCTGTGACTGTGCTTTGCTGGGTTGACCTGCAGTTGCTGCTTCTGCCTAAAAGAGGACAAAGACTGGGTGTTTTGGTATATTCCTGCTTGTGAAGAATCTCCAAGAGCTTGGATTGAGCTTGTGTCCTGTTTTGAAGTCTCAGGGCCACCAAAGACTTCCTCTGCCAGGACCTGGACTCTCTGCTTAGACTCCTGCCCTGCCAAGTGGTGCCCTATCCAGTCCCTGGGCCCTTGAGAGGTGAAGTTGGCACAACAAAAACTGACATCCACACATAGAACAATATGCGGGAAAAATTTTGACGCACCACCTGCAACGTGGCTGAAAAATGACATGCCACCCGCTTTGCAGCTAAAATTGACACTCCACCTGCATTGCGGTTGGGAGACTGACACATCATGGCTGGAGAAACGACACAATATCCGCTTGCAGTTGCTGATATCAACGCAAATCCCACGCAGCGTGGTTTTCCAACACCGTGTGGCCGGATTTCCCAGGCATCAAGTCATCATGAACCTGCTCGAATCCGAGGGGCCCTGTCCAGAAATCGATGCATCGCTCTCTTGCGGGGGAGGAAAATGATGCATCACCTACATGGCCGGAGAAGAAACTATGCCCGGCCTCAAGTGCAAGTAAGGAATCAACGCATCGCTGACTTTATCAATGCACGCTTCCCGTATGGCTTTATTTTTTACGCAAACCAGGTACTTTGTTTAACAACAACATTTCCATTATTTTCTATGGGTTAAGACTCTTTGACCCATATTTGTACTTTTTTAGCGCCGCATTTGAGCCACTTTTTGTGTATGTTGGATCTTTTTTCGTCATTTTGGTCTTGCTTGATTTAGATCAATATTGCCTATTTTTCTAAACTGATATGGTGTCCATTTTGTAGTGTTTTCACTGAATTACTGTGCATGTTGGTACAAATACTTTATACATTGCCTTTGAGAAAAGCCTGACTGCTTGTGCCAAGCTACCAAGGGGGTGAGCAGGGGTTGTCTTAGGAGTGTAACTGCCTTAACCTGACTAGAGTGAGGGTCTCTGCTTGGACAGAGTGCAAACTGACTGCCAACCAGAGACCCAATTTCTAACAATTTCTTTGATTATTATTATTCTACTGCCGTGATTATTTTTAGAAGTGTGCTTGTGTTGCTGCATTTGACCTACATGCGTTCCCTGTACGAACCTTGATAAGTGCCTTAATAAATGTATTACTCAGATTAAGAGTGCTGCATTGTTGGCATTCCTTTCATTCTGTCTTGTCTCAGTCTGAAGTATAGCAAAACAGGCCTTTACTGGGTGCTTTGATTGTTGGCACTTAGGCAAAATCGAGTGGGAAGATGGGTAAGGACTGAGCGCAGAGGGAGCCCACAGTCATACTATCATGCAGTATGCAACTCCGAGCCAGGCCATGCAGAGGATCACCAGGCAAGCCCAGTACTCCCCAGAGCAACTCCTAAAACAGCAGAAGGAACCCTCGAGGGCTGCTCTGTTGGATGCCATACAAGTGACTCATGTAGCGTTGGAGGGCCAAATAGCTACTGTGTCCATAGAGGTCAATCTTCTCAGAGAGGATCTGCATAAAGTATCTGACAGAGTTGCTGAGGCAGAAACAAACATCACCTCCCTGCAAACTGATGTGCAACAGCTCAAACAACGAATGATCACTATTATGTTGACTGTATAAGCACTGGAAGTTAGGGTTGAAGATGCAGAAGGCCGATCAAGATAAAATAATATCTGCCTACTGGGCTTCCCAGAGAGAGCGGAGGGGAGATCCCCCGAGCAATTCCTTGAAAACTGGGTGCGAATGGACCTGAAAACCCTTGACCTCTCTGAACACTTCCTAATAGAAAAGGCACACAGAGCGCTGGTTACTCGACATCCTCCAGGGGCCCCTCCTAGGGTCATCATATCCCACCTTCTGAGCTACAGAGACAGACAAGCTATCCTTAAGGCGGCCAGGGAAAATGCCACTCCGCAATATGAAGGGCAAAACATTGCTATTTACCCAGACTACACACACAAGGTTCAAGAAAAACGCAAGACCTTTATAGAGTTTAAAAAACGCCTCAGAAATTTGAACATTCGCTATATGTTGTTATACCCTGCTAAATTGAAACTCATCTATGATGGAAAGATGCAGTTCTTTGAGAGTCCGGATGAAGTTTTGGTCATGGCTAGACATCACAGACCTTGTGTGTGGGCACCGTGGAATGACACCGGGGAAACCGGGCGCACAAAGTGGACAATGGAGAACCCACAGGTGATGACTGGGGGGAGAGGAGGAAACCCCTCACGGGGGCACTGGCCAAGTAGTGATTTGTGAAGATGGCACGATGGCAGAAGCCGCCGATGAACAGAAGGAGGCCCTGGAGACGGAGGGGGAGGACTCAATGATTGAAGCTGAGACTGCACTTACACCATCCAACCAAGAAAATGCAATGCCGGAGACGGACCTTGGGACTGAGACGGCGCAAGGAGACTGAGTCCCATGACCATCGGAACTTCATAGCACTAAACATTCGGGCACTTATATCCTTTTCATTGTAAAGTCTATGTTGCGTTATGATGTTTTAACTATAGTTATACTTGAACCTTATCTAATTGACAATAGCATGAAGAGAGTAGTTCTGGGACTCGAATGCCTGAATAAGTGGAGTGAGAGGAGATTGGGTGGACATGGCTCACTTGATTAAAAACAGTGCTACACTTCCAATACGACTATCTATATTTAAGAACCACAGCTGCAGTGCGATATGATATGCTTCACGAGCTGAACTGTTATGTATTATTACTGGCAATATACTTCATCTGCATTGTGTGCTTCAGATGTGGATCAATCAGAATACATGGCTAATATTGCATTACATACAGTGCCACTGCAGGCAGTACAAGAATCAGGAGTTAGCACTGATGGTTACTTACAGGCAAGGAAACCCACTGGTGCAGTGGGTAGAGGTGGGGAGACAGTGCTTGTCCTGGCACATGTAGACATGTGGACGAGAAAACACAACCGGTTACTGTATTCTTGTCTGGGGGGGAATGCTTTATTCAATTGTTGTTTAGGTTCTTGTTCAGAGATCATGACTCCGTTGTTCAGAATACATAATTATTAAAGACCTACATACATTACATTACCCATGCCTGCATTGAATAAGTGGAAACTCCTCACCTGGAATGTTCAGGGCTTGGGATCCTATCAGAAATGCTATAGAATCCACACTACGATTAAGCGACAGGGGATAAGTATTACATGCCTCCAGGAGGCACATCTTAGAAATCAGGAAGCAGATACACTCGACAAAAAATGTAGGGGTCAAGTTTATTATGACAATTACTCCTCGTACTCATGTGGTGTATTGGTGTGGCTTGTGCAGGGTATCCCATTCACACTGACATATTTTGAGCCAGACATTGAAGGCTGATTTATCTTACACTACACAGTATAGAGGTAACCTTTGTTAACAATTATGGCCCAAACATAGATGATGGTAACTTTTATGAAGCAATCAGAGGACTGCTAGTTCCCATACTAGAGGCTAAAATATTCTGGTTGGGAGACTTCAATTGTGTCATGGATGGGGAATTGGATCACCATCCCCCACGCCTAAACACTAAACCTAAGATGACAACACAGCTGTGGGAAGTAATGGCTCAGCTGGGACTGAAAGATGTGTGGAGGGAGCTGCATCCCGGCCGGAGGGAATATACATGCCATTCAGCGACCTGTGGAACCAACACCAGACTAGACAGAATCTTGGTGTTTGACCATGTTGCCCCAAGGGCTGGGGAAGTGATGCACCTTTCCAGATACTTTTCCGATCACTCCCTTGTGATATGTTCGCTAGGCTGGGAGGTTAGCACCAAATTGACCAAGATGTGGAGATTCCCCACTGACATGTTGCAAGATGCGCACTGGAGGGACACACTGGCAGAAGCTTCCAACACTATTTTGCTCAAAACTGTCTGGGAACGCAAAGCAGAGCAACGGAATGGGAAGCGATTAAACAGTGCTTAGAGGTCATTGTGTAGGCTTAACATGTGGAGTGAGCAAAACCTTGCAAGCAGAACTCCTTCAGGGGGAGGAAAACCTGGCAGCCTACCAGAGGCTATGCCTGATGATAGAACAGGGAGGAATGACAGCACTGAGCTCCTTCACAAAGTATTGTCAACAAGAGAACAACTTGAACGATACACGCTGAAGCCCTATAGACAGTTGTTGCATGGACAGGAGGATAGCTCTGGACTGTTGCTGGCGTGGATACTGCACTGCGAAATACCACGGTTGCCTATCATGTACCTTAGGACACCGGCAGGGTCTGAAGCACACTCACAGGCCAAAAAAGTAAACACATTCAAGATTCACTTGGAACAGGTTTACTCTAGGGATGGTGGGCGGGACCAAGCTGGGGCAACGAAGTATTTGAAAGCCCTAACCCTACTGAGGATTAATGCACTTGAAGCGCAGGAACTCAATGTGACCATCACACTTGAGGAGCTCAGAATGGCTCTTGGGACACTGTCCGGAGGGAAACGCCGGGAAGTGATGGCTACACGGCTGAGTTCTTTCAGATCTACATAGCAGATGGATGGGTGTCCCTGCTGTCAGGTGACATTTAGCCTGGTGTTGTCCATTAGTCTGAGGGTTCTGGGAGGAGGTCCTACAACACTTAAAAGATAACTGTGGGATACGTGTTGAGCTTACTACAACTGCTTGTCTATTGGGGGACATACAGTTCCATAAGGTGTGAAAAATGGAATACAAATTCACACTGTTGACACTCCTTTTGGCCAAGCGCAGGGTGGCTATTACTTGGCTGGGCTAACTGGGACCACAAATAAATCACACAAAAAAAGATGTTATTGAATGGGTGGTGGGGAGAAAATACGGCTTAAGCGTGGGAGAACTGATGATAAAGCTGTAATATACTAATAGCTAAATTTGAAACAGGTGCTAGCCCATTCATGGAAGACACTACGGATGAGGAGGTATAACTAAGTAGAATGTTGGTCTTCTGTCTATTGCATGGGAAGCATAATAATGACTTTGATATGCGATTAGGCAACTGAATATGGATGTGGTCACAGTGGGAAAGCCTTAACACTGTTTAAGACAACTGATTGAATGTGGTATTGATCTCATTTATTATTAATGTTGTTTAATGTTTCGTGCGGGTCGAATTCAGCCTGCTGTACATGATGGATAACTACAGACAAAAAGCCAATAAAACAGATTCCTTAAAAAAACAAAACCTATGAAATATGCAATTGTTATATTTGCACCTTTATACCTGGGTCTGCTGTTGAGAAGTTTGCATACCATCACCTACCCCTCACATATCCCTTATTGTCTAGTGTGATTATAAAACTGTTCTATCAACCAGATTTTTCTTATTATACCTATCAAGTTATGTTTTATTAGACCCTCGTACTCTTATTATGGAAGCAAAAGCCTAGGGATGTGTTTAGATACATTGCATGCATCACGCAAATTAACCAAACTAACAGTGCTTCTAACAGATTTACATGTACATTAAATAGTAATGGGAAGGTGTTCCTGGAAGACATTAATGAACACAGGTGAGATTTAGTTGGAAGTGGAGAAAGAAGTTGAACTGGAAAGGAAAGAAGAGAAAGTTAGAAATGCAAGGGTGCAACCCGGACTCAGGCCCTCATTACGACTTTGGCGGTCATTCTGCAAGACTGCCAAAGCCGCTGAGGCCAACAAACCGCCGAAGACCGCCATATTTGGAGTTGCTTTGGAATTTTTCCTGTCTACGGGTTGAAATCCGACCCCGTCGACCTGGCCAACGAAGGAAGAGAGGTGGTTCCACCGCCTGCACCGCCATGCCAACGTAATCCTGCAGCCGTATGATGATGCGTAACATAACGCAGAGGTGTTCTGTACGGTGGTGCAGGGCTGGTGGTGGAAGACTCCAGGACCCATCCCGCCCCGGACCACCGACTCACTGAAACAGGTAAGCGGACTGTCCAAAAAGTGGGGAAGGGGATGTTGGGTGCATGCATGTGGTGTGTGCATGTATGTGTAGAGGAATGAGTGTGTGTGAGTAAGTGTGTATGTATGTGTGCATGGAGGCTGTGTGTGTCTGCATGTATGTGGAGGGAAGGGGGTGTTTGTGTGCAAATGAGTAGGTGTGTATATTGGGATGCATGCAAGCGGGGGTGCATGTGTGCAATTCTGCGAGTGAGTGGGGGTGTCTGTGTGTATGCATGCAAGCAAGTGGGGTGTCTGTGTATATGTGTGTGCAAGTGCGTGGGGGTGTCTGTGTGTATGAGGGCAAGTGAGTGGGGTTGTTTGAGTGTATACGTGTAGTCTGGTGTGGGTGTTTCTATGGAAGTGTGCGGATGGGGGTGTGAATGTATGCGTGCGTGGAGGGGGTGATTGAATGCGGAAGGGGGGGCATATGTGTGAGTAGGGGTGTGTGCATGTCAGTGTGAGAGTGGGCAGAGATGTTAGTGTCAATGGGTGCGGTTGGGTTGGGGGGTCTTTGGAAGTGTGTGGACAGGTGGGGGGTGTACATATGTGTGGACGTGTGGGGGTGCTTTTGCCGGCGACAGGAATGGGGATTCCTGACGCAGGGGGCATTACTGCCAGGCTTTTCGTGGCGGGCGACAGCTGTGAAAAGTCGGGTGGTATGCTGCCTCCTAATATGGCTGACGGTGTGAGGTCTGCCGCTGGCTGGGAGAAGCTCACCACCAGCTGTGTCGGTGTGACTGCACCGGTAGGCCGGGCGGCGTTGTGGCAGTTTGGCCTCGGCCAAACTGGCCTACTTGTAACGAGGTGGTCTTTACCGCCGGGTCTGCGGTGGTAAGACCGCTTCCGCGAGTGTGGCGGTCTTAAGACCACCACACTTGTAATGAGGGCCTCATTCTTGACCAAGCAAACAAGGGGTAAAATGCATGGTATATAAAAATAAACAGAATGAAACAACAGAGATAGTGGTTTGGAGTGAATGTGAAGAAAGCTATTTGGCAAATAATATGATCTTGACTTGAGAAGAGCCCAATATGAAGGGTGTTTATTATGTGTGTGGTAAAAGCCCCATAATTGTTACTAATGTTTAGCTTCACCCATGTCTACCATTTGAAGGAATTTATTGAAAAGGATAATACAATTGTGAGAAGGGAGAAACGTAGTTCTGGTCAGGTGGTAGAAGATATATTTAAGGGTATGATACCTTGTGTTAGTGTATTCTGTTGGTTAGAGGTTAGAAAATTGTCTACATTGGTGGACCAATTAGCTACTAACACAGCAGGTGCCTTAACAACTATTAAGTAGAGTTAGTGGCCATACGAGATATGGGTATGCATGGCAGGCTAGCTTTAGATATATTATTAGCAAAGGAAGGCAGTCTGTGGCATGTTGTGGATACAGCAATGCTGCACGTAAGTGACCAATAATAGTGCTGTGCTCAACCATTAAATTTCAAACATTACTAACATCACACATGGGATGAAGATTATTGAAGAATCAGGTGCCTGGGAGGGAGTTAGAGTAATGTTCAGTGAAACTGGGAAAGGGTACTCAAAGATAGGGGAGTGGTTTGTAATTTAGGAGAGGGTATTCTTGGAGCTGTAATAGCACCTATAAAAATAATTTTAATTCACATAGTGAGTTTTAGATGCCTTTCATCTAAAAGCAGGTTACATTTTGGGGGTACAAAGAAGCTGTCTGCAACAAGTGGAATAAAAAGGAAAAGGAACAGCTATGAGTTAGAGGACGTCCAATCTAATGCATATCACAAGATAGAGTATGAAGAAGCGGATGCCAGAAGTTTAAAAGAGTGTATTGTAAAAGGACTTAGTTGGTGAAGTGTGCATTGTGATGACTTCAAAAATCATCAGGGAGATTTATGTATTTTTTTAAATACTTTTATGCATAATACCATTAACATGACAAGTGAAAATTAAAATGTATATTGAAATGCAAGTATTAAAGTCAAAGAAATGTGCTTATGCTAACAATACTCAATGTAGGCCTTTAATTCAAAAGGGCAAATTAGCATTCAGACATCTTTCAGCACACATTCATCTTTTCATTTCTGTCTCACTGTGCACATAGATGAATTATGTAACAGTAATTTTGTTTGAGGTGCAATGCAACTTTTTCAGTATATGTTTGTGACAGTTTCCGTATAACGTTTCAAGGTAGTTGTTAATAGTTTTTGTTCTGAGTAAACGTTTGTAAATTTTGTACCTCTCTGCGATTTTAAATTGTGTTTAGTATACCTTTTCGCCACCCGTAAAGGGGCATTTGGACTGGATGTTTATGTTCTGTTTTTAGGTAAATGTTTTTATGATATTTAATTACGCTCTAACTTATTTATAGATTTGTAATATGTGTCTGTGTTTGTACTTTTATGGCAATTGCCGAATAAAGTTCTTTGACTGACTGACTATACATGTAGGGTACCCCTAAGGTAGGCCCTAGGTAGCCCTATGGGCAGGGTGCAGTATATGCTAAAGGTGGGACATGTACTGATGTGTTTTATATGTCCTAACAGTGAAATATTGCCAGATACAGTTTTCACTGTTGCCAGAAGCTATCTCTCTCATGGGTTAACATTGGGGCTGCCTATATACATTCTAAGTACAGTTTCCCTTTGGGAGCAGATAGAAATGTGGAGTTTGGATCTCTGAACTCACAATTTAAAAATACATATTTTGGTTAACTTTTTCTTTTTAATTGTCTGTTTAAAAATGCCACTTTTAGAAAGTGGACATTTCCTTGCTTAAACCCTTTCTGTGACTCTGCATGCTTGTTTATTCCCTGTCTGGGTCAGACTGACAGTTGGGCTGTTTGTGAATCTCCACTAGACAGTGACACAAAGGGAGCCAGGGTGTAGCCTGCGTATCCTGATGGGCTATCTGGGCTAGAGTGGAGGCAGGAGTAGTCACTTACACCTGAAAGGGCTGTGCCTGCCCTCACACAATGCAGTCTCCAACCCCCTGGCGTGTGTCTAGGGCCAGGCCTGGGCAAGGCAGGATCTTGTGAACAACAGAGACTTTCCTGTGAAGTTTGCCTACTATAAGTAAGGGGTATAAGTAGTGGACCCCAAACCCCAGATTTTTAGATTACATCTGGAATCAAGAGGAACCTCTGCCAAGGAGAAGAGCTGAAGCGCTGGAGGAGGAGTACTGCCCCTTTGCCTGTGACTGTGCTTTGCTGGGTTGACCTGCAGTTGCTGCTTCTGCCTAAAAGAGGACAAAGACTGGGTGTTTTGGTATATTCCTGCTTGTGAAGAATCTCCAAGAGCTTGGATTGAGCTTGTGTCCTGTTTTGAAGTCTCAGGGCCACCAAAGACTTCCTCTGCCAGGACCTGGACTCTCTGCTTAGACTCCTGCCCTGCCAAGTGGTGCCCTATCCAGTCCCTGGGCCCTTGAGAGGTGAAGTTGGCACAACAAAAACTGACATCCACACATAGAACAATATGCGGGAAAAATTTTGACGCACCACCTGCAACGTGGCTGAAAAATGACATGCCACCCGCTTTGCAGCTAAAATTGACACTCCACCTGCATTGCGGTTGGGAGACTGACACATCATGGCTGGAGAAACGACACAATATCCGCTTGCAGTTGCTGATATCAACGCAAATCCCACGCAGCGTGGTTTTCCAACACCGTGTGGCCGGATTTCCCAGGCATCAAGTCATCATGAACCTGCTCGAATCCGAGGGGCCCTGTCCAGAAATCGATGCATCGCTCTCTTGCGGGGGAGGAAAATGATGCATCACCTACATGGCCGGAGAAGAAACTATGCCCGGCCTCAAGTGCAAGTAAGGAATCAACGCATCGCTGACTTTATCAATGCACGCTTCCCGTATGGCTTTATTTTTTACGCAAACCAGGTACTTTGTTTAACAACAACATTTCCATTATTTTCTATGGGTTAAGACTCTTTGACCCATATTTGTACTTTTTTAGCGCCGCATTTGAGCCACTTTTTGTGTATGTTGGATCTTTTTTCGTCATTTTGGTCTTGCTTGATTTAGATCAATATTGCCTATTTTTCTAAACTGATATGGTGTCCATTTTGTAGTGTTTTCACTGAATTACTGTGCATGTTGGTACAAATACTTTATACATTGCCTTTGAGAAAAGCCTGACTGCTTGTGCCAAGCTACCAAGGGGGTGAGCAGGGGTTGTCTTAGGAGTGTAACTGCCTTAACCTGACTAGAGTGAGGGTCTCTGCTTGGACAGAGTGCAAACTGACTGCCAACCAGAGACCCAATTTCTAACAATTTCTTTGATTATTATTATTCTACTGCCGTGATTATTTTTTAGAAGTGTGCTTGTGTTGCTGCATTTGACCTACATGCGTTCCCTGTACGAACCTTGATAAGTGCCTTAATAAATGTATTACTCAGATTAAGAGTGCTGCATTGTTGGCATTCCTTTCATTCTGTCTTGTCTCAGTCTGAAGTATAGCAAAACAGGCCTTTACTGGGTGCTTTGATTGTTGGCACTTAGGCAAAATCGAGTGGGAAGATGGGTAAGGACTGAGCGCAGAGGGAGCCCACAGTCATACTATCATGCAGTATGCAACTCCGAGCCAGGCCATGCAGAGGATCACCAGGCAAGCCCAGTACTCCCCAGAGCAACTCCTAAAACAGCAGAAGGAACCCTCGAGGGCTGCTCTGTTGGATGCCATACAAGTGACTCATGTAGCGTTGGAGGGCCAAATAGCTACTGTGTCCATAGAGGTCAATCTTCTCAGAGCGGATCTGCATAAAGTATCTGACAGAGTTGCTGAGGCAGAAACAAACATCACCTCCCTGCAAACTGATGTGCAACAGCTCAAACAACGAATGATCACTATTATGTTGACTGTATAAGCACTGGAAGTTAGGGTTGAAGATGCAGAAGGCCGATCAAGATAAAATAATATCTGCCTACTGGGCTTCCCAGAGAGAGCGGAGGGGAGATCCCCCGAGCAATTCCTTGAAAACTGGGTGCGAATGGACCTGAAAACCCTTGACCTCTCTGAACACTTCCTAATAGAAAAGGCACACAGAGCGCTGGTTACTCGACATCCTCCAGGGGCCCCTCCTAGGGTCATCATATCCCACCTTCTGAGCTACAGAGACAGACAAGCTATCCTTAAGGCGGCCAGGGAAAATGCCACTCCGCAATATGAAGGGCAAAACATTGCTATTTACCCAGACTACACACACAAGGTTCAAGAAAAACGCAAGACCTTTATAGAGTTTAAAAAACGCCTCAGAAATTTGAACATTCGCTATATGTTGTTATACCCTGCTAAATTGAAACTCATCTATGATGGAAAGATGCAGTTCTTTGAGAGTCCGGATGAAGTTTTGGTCATGGCTAGACATCACAGACCTTGTGTGTGGGCACCGTGGAATGACACCGGGGAAACCGGGCGCACAAAGTGGACAATGGAGAACCCACAGGTGATGACTGGGGGGAGAGGAGGAAACCCCTCACGGGGGCACTGGCCAAGTAGTGATTTGTGAAGATGGCACGATGGCAGAAGCCGCCGATGAACAGAAGGAGGCCCTGGAGACGGAGGGGGAGGACTCATTGATTGAAGCTGAGACTGCACTTACACCATCCAACCAAGAAAATGCAATGCCGGAGACGGACCTTGGGACTGAGACGGCGCAAGGAGACTGAGTCCCATGACCATCGGAACTTCATAGCACTAAACATTCGGGCACTTATATCCTTTTCATTGTAAAGTCTATGTTGCGTTATGATGTTTTAACTATAGTTATACTTGAACCTTATCTAATTGACAATAGCATGAAGAGAGTAGTTCTGGGACTCGAATGCCTGAATAAGTGGAGTGAGAGGAGATTGGGTGGACATGGCTCACTTGATTAAAAACAGTGCTACACTTCCAATACGACTATCTATATTTAAGAACCACAGCTGCAGTGCGATATGATATGCTTCACGAGCTGAACTGTTATGTATTATTACTGGCAATATACTTCATCTGCATTGTGTGCTTCAGATGTGGATCAATCAGAATACATGGCTAATATTGCATTACATACAGTGCCACTGCAGGCAGTACAAGAATCAGGAGTTAGCACTGATGGTTACTTACAGGCAAGGAAACCCACTGGTGCAGTGGGTAGAGGTGGGGAGACAGTGCTTGTCCTGGCACATGTAGACATGTGGACGAGAAAACACAACCGGTTACTGTATTCTTGTCTGGGGGGGAATGCTTTATTCAATTGTTGTTTAGGTTCTTGTTCAGAGATCATGACTCCGTTGTTCAGAATACATAATTATTAAAGACCTACATACATTACATTACCCATGCCTGCATTGAATAAGTGGAAACTCCTCACCTGGAATGTTCAGGGCTTGGGATCCTATCAGAAATGCTATAGAATCCACACTACGATTAAGCGACAGGGGATAAGTATTACATGCCTCCAGGAGGCACATCTTAGAAATCAGGAAGCAGATACACTCGACAAAAAATGTAGGGGTCAAGTTTATTATGACAATTACTCCTCGTACTCATGTGGTGTATTGGTGTGGCTTGTGCAGGGTATCCCATTCACACTGACATATTTTGAGCCAGACATTGAAGGCTGATTTATCTTACACTACACAGTATAGAGGTAACCTTTGTTAACAATTATGGCCCAAACATAGATGATGGTAACTTTTATGAAGCAATCAGAGGACTGCTAGTTCCCATACTAGAGGCTAAAATATTCTGGTTGGGAGACTTCAATTGTGTCATGGATGGGGAATTGGATCACCATCCCCCACGCCTAAACACTAAACCTAAGATGACAACACAGCTGTGGGAAGTAATGGCTCAGCTGGGACTGAAAGATGTGTGGAGGGAGCTGCATCCCGGCCGGAGGGAATATACATGCCATTCAGCGACCTGTGGAACCAACACCAGACTAGACAGAATCTTGGTGTTTGACCATGTTGCCCCAAGGGCTGGGGAAGTGATGCACCTTTCCAGATACTTTTCCGATCACTCCCTTGTGATATGTTCGCTAGGCTGGGAGGTTAGCACCAAATTGACCAAGATGTGGAGATTCCCCACTGACATGTTGCAAGATGCGCACTGGAGGGACACACTGGCAGAAGCTTCCAACACTATTTTGCTCAAAACTGTCTGGGAACGCAAAGCAGAGCAACGGAATGGGAAGCGATTAAACAGTGCTTAGAGGTCATTGTGTAGGCTTAACATGTGGAGTGAGCAAAACCTTGCAAGCAGAACTCCTTCAGGGGGAGGAAAACCTGGCAGCCTACCAGAGGCTATGCCTGATGATAGAACAGGGAGGAATGACAGCACTGAGCTCCTTCACAAAGTATTGTCAACAAGAGAACAACTTGAACGATACACGCTGAAGCCCTATAGACAGTTGTTGCATGGACAGGAGGATAGCTCTGGACTGTTGCTGGCGTGGATACTGCACTGCGAAATACCACGGTTGCCTATCATGTACCTTAGGACACCGGCAGGGTCTGAAGCACACTCACAGGCCAAAAAAGTAAACACATTCAAGATTCACTTGGAACAGGTTTACTCTAGGGATGGTGGGCGGGACCAAGCTGGGGCAACGAAGTATTTGAAAGCCCTAACCCTACTGAGGATTAATGCACTTGAAGCGCAGGAACTCAATGTGACCATCACACTTGAGGAGCTCAGAATGGCTCTTGGGACACTGTCCGGAGGGAAACGCCGGGAAGTGATGGCTACACGGCTGAGTTCTTTCAGATCTACATAGCAGATGGATGGGTGTCCCTGCTGTCAGGTGACATTTAGCCTGGTGTTGTCCATTAGTCTGAGGGTTCTGGGAGGAGGTCCTACAACACTTAAAAGATAACTGTGGGATACGTGTTGAGCTTACTACAACTGCTTGTCTATTGGGGGACATACAGTTCCATAAGGTGTGAAAAATGGAATACAAATTCACACTGTTGACACTCCTTTTGGCCAAGCGCAGGGTGGCTATTACTTGGCTGGGCTAACTGGGACCACAAATAAATCACACAAAAAAAGATGTTATTGAATGGGTGGTGGGGAGAAAATACGGCTTAAGCGTGGGAGAACTGATGATAAAGCTGTAATATACTAATAGCTAAATTTGAAACAGGTGCTAGCCCATTCATGGAAGACACTACGGATGAGGAGGTATAACTAAGTAGAATGTTGGTCTTCTGTCTATTGCATGGGAAGCATAATAATGACTTTGATATGCGATTAGGCAACTGAATATGGATGTGGTCACAGTGGGAAAGCCTTAACACTGTTTAAGACAACTGATTGAATGTGGTATTGATCTCATTTATTATTAATGTTGTTTAATGTTTCGTGCGGGTCGAATTCAGCCTGCTGTACATGATGGATAACTACAGACAAAAAGCCAATAAAACAGATTCCTTAAAAAAACAAAACCTATGAAATATGCAATTGTTATATTTGCACCTTTATACCTGGGTCTGCTGTTGAGAAGTTTGCATACCATCACCTACCCCTCACATATCCCTTATTGTCTAGTGTGATTATAAAACTGTTCTATCAACCAGATTTTTCTTATTATACCTATCAAGTTATGTTTTATTAGACCCTCGTACTCTTATTATGGAAGCAAAAGCCTAGGGATGTGTTTAGATACATTGCATGCATCACGCAAATTAACCAAACTAACAGTGCTTCTAACAGATTTACATGTACATTAAATAGTAATGGGAAGGTGTTCCTGGAAGACATTAATGAACACAGGTGAGATTTAGTTGGAAGTGGAGAAAGAAGTTGAACTGGAAAGGAAAGAAGAGAAAGTTAGAAATGCAAGGGTGCAACCCGGACTCAGGCCCTCATTACGACTTTGGCGGTCATTCTGCAAGACTGCCAAAGCCGCTGAGGCCAACAAACCGCCGAAGACCGCCATATTTGGAGTTGCTTTGGAATTTTTCCTGTCTACGGGTTGAAATCCGACCCCGTCGACCTGGCCAACGAAGGAAGAGAGGTGGTTCCACCGCCTGCACCGCCATGCCAACGTAATCCTGCAGCCGTATGATGATGCGTAACATAACGCAGAGGTGTTCTGTACGGTGGTGCAGGGCTGGTGGTGGAAGACTCCAGGACCCATCCCGCCCCGGACCACCGACTCACTGAAACAGGTAAGCGGACTGTCCAAAAAGTGGGGAAGGGGATGTTGGGTGCATGCATGTGGTGTGTGCATGTATGTGTAGAGGAATGAGTGTGTGTGAGTAAGTGTGTATGTATGTGTGCATGGAGGCTGTGTGTGTCTGCATGTATGTGGAGGGAAGGGGGTGTTTGTGTGCAAATGAGTAGGTGTGTATATTGGGATGCATGCAAGCGGGGGTGCATGTGTGCAATTCTGCGAGTGAGTGGGGGTGTCTGTGTGTATGCATGCAAGCAAGTGGGGTGTCTGTGTATATGTGTGTGCAAGTGCGTGGGGGTGTCTGTGTGTATGAGGGCAAGTGAGTGGGGTTGTTTGAGTGTATACGTGTAGTCTGGTGTGGGTGTTTCTATGGAAGTGTGCGGATGGGGGTGTGAATGTATGCGTGCGTGGAGGGGGTGATTGAATGCGGAAGGGGGGGCATATGTGTGAGTAGGGGTGTGTGCATGTCAGTGTGAGAGTGGGCAGAGATGTTAGTGTCAATGGGTGCGGTTGGGTTGGGGGGTCTTTGGAAGTGTGTGGACAGGTGGGGGGTGTACATATGTGTGGACGTGTGGGGGTGCTTTTGCCGGCGACAGGAATGGGGATTCCTGACGCAGGGGGCATTACTGCCAGGCTTTTCGTGGCGGGCGACAGCTGTGAAAAGTCGGGTGGTATGCTGCCTCCTAATATGGCTGACGGTGTGAGGTCTGCCGCTGGCTGGGAGAAGCTCACCACCAGCTGTGTCGGTGTGACTGCACCGGTAGGCCGGGCGGCGTTGTGGCAGTTTGGCCTCGGCCAAACTGGCCTACTTGTAACGAGGTGGTCTTTACCGCCGGGTCTGCGGTGGTAAGACCGCTTCCGCGAGTGTGGCGGTCTTAAGACCACCACACTTGTAATGAGGGCCTCATTCTTGACCAAGCAAACAAGGGGTAAAATGCATGGTATATAAAAATAAACAGAATGAAACAACAGAGATAGTGGTTTGGAGTGAATGTGAAGAAAGCTATTTGGCAAATAATATGATCTTGACTTGAGAAGAGCCCAATATGAAGGGTGTTTATTATGTGTGTGGTAAAAGCCCCATAATTGTTACTAATGTTTAGCTTCACCCATGTCTACCATTTGAAGGAATTTATTGAAAAGGATAATACAATTGTGAGAAGGGAGAAACGTAGTTCTGGTCAGGTGGTAGAAGACATATTTAAGGGTATGATACCTTGTGTTAGTGTATTCTGTTGGTTAGAGGTTAGAAAATTGTCTACATTGGTGGACCAATTAGCTACTAACACAGCAGGTGCCTTAACAACTATTAAGTAGAGTTAGTGGCCATACGAGATATGGGTATGCATGGCAGGCTAGCTTTAGATATATTATTAGCAAAGGAAGGCAGTCTGTGGCATGTTGTGGATACAGCAATGCTGCACGTAAGTGACCAATAATAGTGCTGTGCTCAACCATTAAATTTCAAACATTACTAACATCACACATGGGATGAAGATTATTGAAGAATCAGGTGCCTGGGAGGGAGTTAGAGTAATGTTCAGTGAAACTGGGAAAGGGTACTCAAAGATAGGGGAGTGGTTTGTAATTTAGGAGAGGGTATTCTTGGAGCTGTAATAGCACCTATAAAAATAATTTTAATTCACATAGTGAGTTTTAGATGCCTTTCATCTAAAAGCAGGTTACATTTTGGGGGTACAAAGAAGCTGTCTGCAACAAGTGGAATAAAAAGGAAAAGGAACAGCTATGAGTTAGAGGACGTCCAATCTAATGCATATCACAAGATAGAGTATGAAGAAGCGGATGCCAGAAGTTTAAAAGAGTGTATTGTAAAAGGACTTAGTTGGTGAAGTGTGCATTGTGATGACTTCAAAAATCATCAGGGAGATTTATGTATTTTTTTTAATACTTTTATGCATAATACCATTAACATGACAAGTGAAAATTAAAATGTATATTGAAATGCAAGTATTAAAGTCAAAGAAATGTGCTTATGCTAACAATACTCAATGTAGGCCTTTAATTCAAAAGGGCAAATTAGCATTCAGACATCTTTCAGCACACATTCATCTTTTCATTTCTGTCTCACTGTGCACATAGATGAATTATGTAACAGTAATTTTGTTTGAGGTGCAATGCAACTTTTTCAGTATATGTTTGTGACAGTTTCCGTATAACGTTTCAAGGTAGTTGTTAATAGTTTTTGTTCTGAGTAAACGTTTGTAAATTTTGTACCTCTCTGCGATTTTAAATTGTGTTTAGTATACCTTTTCGCCACCCGTAAAGGGGCATTTGGACTGGATGTTTATGTTCTGTTTTTAGGTAAATGTTTTTATGATATTTAATTACGCTCTAACTTATTTATAGATTTGTAATATGTGTCTGTGTTTGTACTTTTATGGCAATTGTCGAATAAAGTTCTTTGACTGACTGACTATACATGTAGGGTACCCCTAAGGTAGGCCCTAGGTAGCCCTATGGGCAGGGTGCAGTATATGCTAAAGGTGGGACATGTACTGATGTGTTTTATATGTCCTAACAGTGAAATATTGCCAGATACAGTTTTCACTGTTGCCAGAAGCTATCTCTCTCATGGGTTAACATTGGGGCTGCCTATATACATTTTAAGTACAGTTTCCCTTTGGGAGCAGATAGAAATGTGGAGTTTGGATCTCTGAACTCACAATTTAAAAATACATATTTTGGTTAACTTTTTCTTTTTAATTGTCTGTTTGAAAATGCCACTTTTAGAAAGTGGACATTTCCTTGCTTAAACCCTTTCTGTGACTCTGCATGCTTGTTTATTCCCTGTCTGGGTCAGACTGACAGTTGGGCTGTTTGTGAATCTCCACTAGACAGTGACACAAAGGGAGCCAGGGTGTAGCCTGCGTATCCTGATGGGCTATCTGGGCTAGAGTGGAGGCAGGAGTAGTCACTTACACCTGAAAGGGCTGTGCCTGCCCTCACACAATGCAGTCTCCAACCCCCTGGCGTGTGTCTAGGGCCAGGCCTGGGCAAGGCAGGATCTTGTGAACAACAGAGACTTTCCTGTGAAGTTTGCCTACTATAAGTAAGGGGTATAAGTAGTGGACCCCAAACCCCAGATTTTTAGATTACATCTGGAATCAAGAGGAACCTCTGCCAAGGAGAAGAGCTGAAGCGCTGGAGGAGGAGTACTGCCCCTTTGCCTGTGACTGTGCTTTGCTGGGTTGACCTGCAGTTGCTGCTTCTGCCTAAAAGAGGACAAAGACTGGGTGTTTTGGTATATTCCTGCTTGTGAAGAATCTCCAAGGGCTTGGATTGAGCTTGTGTCCTGTTTTGAAGTCTCAGGGCCACCAAAGACTTCCTCTGCCAGGACCTGGACTCTCTGCTTAGACTCCTGCCCTGCCAAGTGGTGCCCTATCCAGTCCCTGGGCCCTTGAGAGGTGAAGTTGGCACAACAAAAACTGACATCCACACATAGAACAATGTGCGGGAAAAATTTTGACGCACCACCTGCAACGTGGCTGAAAAATGACATGCCACCCGCTTTGCAGCTAAAATTGACACTCCACCTGCATTGCGGTTGGGAGACTGACACATCATGGCTGGAGAAACGACACAATATCCGCTTGAAGTTGCTGATATCAACGCAAATCCCACGCAGCGTGGTTTTCCAACACCGTGTGGCCGGATTTCCCAGGCATCAAGTCATCATGAACCTGCTCGAATCCGAGGGGCCCTGTCCAGAAATCGATGCATCGCTCTCTTGCGGGGGAGGAAAATGATGCATCACCTACATGGCCGGAGAAGAAACTATGCCCGGCCTCAAGTGCAAGTAAGGAATCAACGCATCGCTGACTTTATCAATGCACGCTTCCCGTATGGCTTTATTTTTTACGCAAACCAGGTACTTTGTTTAACAACAACATTTCCATTATTTTCTATGGGTTAAGACTCTTTGACCCATATTTGTACTTTTTTAGCGCCGCATTTGAGCCACTTTTTGTGTATGTTGGATCTTTTTTCGTCATTTTGGTCTTGCTTGATTTAGATCAATATTGCCTATTTTTCTAAACTGATATGGTGTCCATTTTGTAGTGTTTTCACTGAATTACTGTGCATGTTGGTACAAATACTTTATACATTGCCTTTGACAAAAGCCTGACTGCTTGTGCCAAGCTACCAAGGGGGTGAGCAGGGGTTGTCTTAGGAGTGTAACTGCCTTAACCTGACTAGAGTGAGGGTCTCTGCTTGGACAGAGTGCAAACTGACTGCCAACCAGAGACCCAATTTCTAACAATTTCTTTGATTATTATTATTCTACTGCCGTGATTATTTTTAGAAGTGTGCTTGTGTTGCTGCATTTGACCTACATGCGTTCCCTGTACGAACCTTGATAAGTGCCTTAATAAATGTATTACTCAGATTAAGAGTGCTGCATTGTTGGCATTCCTTTCATTCTGTCTTGTCTCAGTCTGAAGTATAGCAAAACAGGCCTTTACTGGGTGCTTTGATTGTTGGCACTTAGGCAAAATCGAGTGGGAAGATGGGTAAGGACTGAGCGCAGAGGGAGCCCACAGTCATACTATCATGCAGTATGCAACTCCGAGCCAGGCCATGCAGAGGATCACCAGGCAAGCCCAGTACTCCCCAGAGCAACTCCTAAAACAGCAGAAGGAACCCTCGAGGGCTGCTCTGTTGGATGCCATACAAGTGACTCATGTAGCGTTGGAGGGCCAAATAGCTACTGTGTCCATAGAGGTCAATCTTCTCAGAGCGGATCTGCATAAAGTATCTGACAGAGTTGCTGAGGCAGAAACAAACATCACCTCCCTGCAAACTGATGTGCAACAGCTCAAACAACGAATGATCACTATTATGTTGACTGTATAAGCACTGGAAGTTAGGGTTGAAGATGCAGAAGGCCGATCAAGATAAAATAATATCTGCCTACTGGGCTTCCCAGAGAGAGCGGAGGGGAGATCCCCGAGCAATTCCTTGAAAACTGGGTGCGAATGGACCTGAAAACCCTTGACCTCTCTGAACACTTCCTAATAGAAAAGGCACACAGAGCGCTGGTTACTCGACATCCTCCAGGGGCCCCTCCTAGGGTCATCATATCCCACCTTCTGAGCTACAGAGACAGACAAGCTATCCTTAAGGCGGCCAGGGAAAATGCCACTCCGCAATATGAAGGGCAAAACATTGCTATTTACCCAGACTACACACACAAGGTTCAAGAAAAACGCAAGACCTTTATAGAGTTTAAAAAACGCCTCAGAAATTTGAACATTCGCTATATGTTGTTATACCCTGCTAAATTGAAACTCATCTATGATGGAAAGATGCAGTTCTTTGAGAGTCCGGATGAAGTTTTGGTCATGGCTAGACATCACAGACCTTGTGTGTGGGCACCGTGGAATGACACCGGGGAAACCGGGCGCACAAAGTGGACAATGGAGAACCCACAGGTGATGACTGGGGGGAGAGGAGGAAACCCCTCACGGGGGCACTGGCCAAGTAGTGATTTGTGAAGATGGCACGATGGCAGAAGCCGCCGATGAACAGAAGGAGGCCCTGGAGACGGAGGGGGAGGACTCATTGATTGAAGCTGAGACTGCACTTACACCATCCAACCAAGAAAATGCAATGCCGGAGACGGACCTTGGGACTGAGACGGCGCAAGGAGACTGAGTCCCATGACCATCGGAACTTCATAGCACTAAACATTCGGGCACTTATATCCTTTTCATTGTAAAGTCTATGTTGCGTTATGATGTTTTAACTATAGTTATACTTGAACCTTATCTAATTGACAATAGCATGAAGAGAGTAGTTCTGGGACTCGAATGCCTGAATAAGTGGAGTGAGAGGAGATTGGGTGGACATGGCTCACTTGATTAAAAACAGTGCTACACTTCCAATACGACTATCTATATTTAAGAACCACAGCTGCAGTGCGATATGATATGCTTCACGAGCTGAACTGTTATGTATTATTACTGGCAATATACTTCATCTGCATTGTGTGCTTCAGATGTGGATCAATCAGAATACATGGCTAATATTGCATTACATACAGTGCCACTGCAGGCAGTACAAGAATCAGGAGTTAGCACTGATGGTTACTTACAGGCAAGGAAACCCACTGGTGCAGTGGGTAGAGGTGGGGAGACAGTGCTTGTCCTGGCACATGTAGACATGTGGACGAGAAAACACAACCGGTTACTGTATTCTTGTCTGGGGGGGAATGCTTTATTCAATTGTTGTTTAGGTTCTTGTTCAGAGATCATGACTCCGTTGTTCAGAATACATAATTATTAAAGACCTACATACATTACATTACCCATGCCTGCATTGAATAAGTGGAAACTCCTCACCTGGAATGTTCAGGGCTTGGGATCCTATCAGAAATGCTATAGAATCCACACTACGATTAAGCGACAGGGGATAAGTATTACATGCCTCCAGGAGGCACATCTTAGAAATCAGGAAGCAGATACACTCGACAAAAAATGTAGGGGTCAAGTTTATTATGACAATTACTCCTCGTACTCATGTGGTGTATTGGTGTGGCTTGTGCAGGGTATCCCATTCACACTGACATATTTTGAGCCAGACATTGAAGGCTGATTTATCTTACACTACACAGTATAGAGGTAACCTTTGTTAACAATTATGGCCCAAACATAGATGATGGTAACTTTTATGAAGCAATCAGAGGACTGCTAGTTCCCATACTAGAGGCTAAAATATTCTGGTTGGGAGACTTCAATTGTGTCATGGATGGGGAATTGGATCACCATCCCCCACGCCTAAACACTAAACCTAAGATGACAACACAGCTGTGGGAAGTAATGGCTCAGCTGGGACTGAAAGATGTGTGGAGGGAGCTGCATCCCGGCCGGAGGGAATATACATGCCATTCAGCGACCTGTGGAACCAACACCAGACTAGACAGAATCTTGGTGTTTGACCATGTTGCCCCAAGGGCTGGGGAAGTGATGCACCTTTCCAGATACTTTTCCGATCACTCCCTTGTGATATGTTCGCTAGGCTGGGAGGTTAGCACCAAATTGACCAAGATGTGGAGATTCCCCACTGACATGTTGCAAGATGCGCACTGGAGTGACACACTGGCAGAAGCTTCCAACACTATTTTGCTCAAAACTGTCTGGGAACGCAAAGCAGAGCAACGGAATGGGAAGCGATTAAACAGTGCTTAGAGGTCATTGTGTAGGCTTAACATGTGGAGTGAGCAAAACCTTGCAAGCAGAACTCCTTCAGGGGGGGGAAAACCTGGCAGCCTACCAGAGGCTATGCCTGATGATAGAACAGGGAGGAATGACAGCACTGAGCTCCTTCACAAAGTATTGTCAACAAGAGAACAACTTGAACGATACACGCTGAAGCCCTATAGACAGTTGTTGCATGGACAGGAGGATAGCTCTGGACTGTTGCTGGCGTGGATACTGCACTGCGAAATACCACGGTTGCCTATCATGTACCTTAGGACACCGGCAGGGTCTGAAGCACACTCACAGGCCAAAAAAGTAAACACATTCAAGATTCACTTGGAACAGGTTTACTCTAGGGATGGTGGGCGGGACCAAGCTGGGGCAACGAAGTATTTGAAAGCCCTAACCCTACTGAGGATTAATGCACTTGAAGCGCAGGAACTCAATGTGACCATCACACTTGAGGAGCTCAGAATGGCTCTTGGGACACTGTCCGGAGGGAAACGCCGGGAAGTGATGGCTACACGGCTGAGTTCTTTCAGATCTACATAGCAGATGGATGGGTGTCCCTGCTGTCAGGTGACATTTAGCCTGGTGTTGTCCATTAGTCTGAGGGTTCTGGGAGGAGGTCCTACAACACTTAAAAGATAACTGTGGGATACGTGTTGAGCTTACTACAACTGCTTGTCTATTGGGGGACATACAGTTCCATAAGGTGTGAAAAATGGAATACAAATTCACACTGTTGACACTCCTTTTGGCCAAGCGCAGGGTGGCTATTACTTGGCTGGGCTAACTGGGACCACAAATAAATCACACAAAAAAAGATGTTATTGAATGGGTGGTGGGGAGAAAATACGGCTTAAGCGTGGGAGAACTGATGATAAAGCTGTAATATACTAATAGCTAAATTTGAAACAGGTGCTAGCCCATTCATGGAAGACACTACGGATGAGGAGGTATAACTAAGTAGAATGTTGGTCTTCTGTCTATTGCATGGGAAGCATAATAATGACTTTGATATGCGATTAGGCAACTGAATATGGATGTGGTCACAGTGGGAAAGCCTTAACACTGTTTAAGACAACTGATTGAATGTGGTATTGATCTCATTTATTATTAATGTTGTTTAATGTTTCGTGCGGGTCGAATTCAGCCTGCTGTACATGATGGATAACTACAGACAAAAAGCCAATAAAACAGATTCCTTAAAAAAACAAAACCTATGAAATATGCAATTGTTATATTTGCACCTTTATACCTGGGTCTGCTGTTGAGAAGTTTGCATACCATCACCTACCCCTCACATATCCCTTATTGTCTAGTGTGATTATAAAACTGTTCTATCAACCAGATTTTTCTTATTATACCTATCAAGTTATGTTTTATTAGACCCTCGTACTCTTATTATGGAAGCAAAAGCCTAGGGATGTGTTTAGATACATTGCATGCATCACGCAAATTAACCAAACTAACAGTGCTTCTAACAGATTTACATGTACATTAAATAGTAATGGGAAGGTGTTCCTGGAAGACATTAATGAACACAGGTGAGATTTAGTTGGAAGTGGAGAAAGAAGTTGAACTGGAAAGGAAAGAAGAGAAAGTTAGAAATGCAAGGGTGCAACCAAGACTCAGGCCCTCATTACGACTTTGGCGGTCATTCTGCAAGACTGCCAAAGCCGCTGAGGCCAACAAACCGCCGAAGACCGCCATATTTGGAGTTGCTTTGGATTTTTTCCTGTCTACGGGTTGAAATCCGACCCCGTCGACCTGGCCAACGAAGGAAGAGAGGTGGTTCCACCGCCTGCACCGCCATGCCAACGTAATCCTGCAGCCGTATGATGATGCGTAACATAACGCAGAGGTGTTCTGTACGGTGGTGCAGGGCTGGTGGTGGAAGACTCCAGGACCCATCCCGCCCCGGACCACCGACTCACTGAAACAGGTAAGCGGACTGTCCAAAAAGTGGGGAAGGGGATGTTGGGTGCATGCATGTGGTGTGTGCATGTATGTGTAGAGGAATGAGTGTGTGTGAGTAAGTGTGTATGTATGTGTGCATGGAGGCTGTGTGTGTCTGCATGTATGTGGAGGGAAGGGGGTGTTTGTGTGCAAATGAGTAGGTGTGTATATTGGGATGCATGCAAGCGGGGGTGCATGTGTGCAATTCTGCGAGTGAGTGGGGGTGTCTGTGTGTATGCATGCAAGCAAGTGGGGTGTCTGTGTATATGTGTGTGCAAGTGCGTGGGGGTGTCTGTGTGTATGAGTGCAAGTGAGTGGGGTTGTTTGAGTGTATACGTGTAGTCTGGTGTGGGTGTTTCTATGGAAGTGTGCGGATGGGGGTGTGAATGTATGCGTGCGTGGAGGGGGCGAGGGGGTGATTGAATGCGGAAGGGGGGCATATGTGTGAGTAGGGGTGTGTGCATGTCAGTGTGAGAGTGGGCAGAGATGTTAGTGTCAATGGGTGCGGTTGGGTTGGGGGGTCTTTGGAAGTGTGTGGACAGGTGGGGGGTGTACATATGTGTGGACGTGTGGGGGTGCTTTTGCCGGCGACAGGAATGGGGATTCCTGTCGCAGGGGGCATTACTGCCAGGCTTTTCGTGGCGGGCGACAGCTGTGAAAAGTCGGGTGGTATGCTGCCTCCTAATATGGCTGACGGTGTGAGGTCTGCCGCTGGCTGGGAGAAGCTCACCACCAGCTGTGTCGGTGTGACTGCACCGGTAGGCCGGGCGGCGTTGTGGCAGTTTGGCCTCGGCCAAACTGGCCTACTTGTAATGAGGTGGTCTTTACCGCCGGGTCTGCGGTGGTAAGACCGCTTCCGCGAGTGTGGCGGTCTTAAGACCACCACACTTGTAATGAGGGCCTCATTCTTGACCAAGCAAACAAGGGGTAAAATGCATGGTATATAAAAATAAACAGAATGAAACAACAGAGATAGTGGTTTGGAGTGAATGTGAAGAAAGCTATTTGGCAAATAATATGATCTTGACTTGAGAAGAGCCCAATATGAAGGGTGTTTATTATGTGTGTGGTAAAAGCCCCATAATTGTTACTAATGTTTAGCTTCACCCGTGTCTACCATTTGAAGGAATTTATTGAAAAGGATAATACAATTGTGAGAAGGGAGAAACGTAGTTCTGGTCAGGTGGTAGAAGACATATTTAAGGGTATGATACCTTGTGTTAGTGTATTCTGTTGGTTAGAGGTTAGAAAATTGTCTACATTGGTGGACCAATTAGCTACTAACACAGCAGGTGCCTTAACAACTATTAAGTGGAGTTAGTGGCCATACGAGATATGGGTATGCATGGCAGGCTAGCTTTAGATATATTATTAGCAAAGGAAGGCAGTCTGTGGCATGTTGTGGATACAGCAATGCTGCACGTAAGTGACAAATAATAGTGCTGTGCTCAACCATTAAATTTCAAACATTACTAACATCACACATGGGATGAAGATTATTGAAGAATCAGGTGCCTGAGGGAGTTAGAGTAATGTTCAGTGAAACTGGGAAAGGGTACTCAAAGATAGGGGAGTGGTTTGTAATTTAGGAGAGGGTATTCTCGGACCTATAAAAATAATTTTAATTCACATAGTGAGTTTTAGATGCCTTTCATCTAAAAGCAGGTTACATTTTGGGGGTACAAAGAAGCTGTCTGCAACAAGTGGAATAAAAAGGAAAAGGAACAGCTATGAGTTAGAGGACGTCCAATCTAATGCATATCACAAGATAGAGTATGAAGAAGCGGATGCCAGAAGATTAAAAGAGTGTATTGTAAAAGGACTTAGTTGGTGAAGTGTGCATTGTGATGACTTCAAAAATCATCAGGGAGATTTATGTATTTTTTTAAATACTTTTATGCATAATACCATTAACATGACAAGTGAAAATTAAAATGTATATTGAAATGCAAGTATTAAAGTCAAAGAAATGTGCTTATGCTAACAATACTCAATGTAGGCCTTTAATTCAAAAGGGCAAATTAGCATTCAGACATCTTTCAGCACACATTCATCTTTTCATTTCTGTCTCACTGTGCACATAGATGAATTATGTAACAGTAATTTTGTTTGAGGTGCAATGCAACTTTTTCAGGTTTAAAATGATTCTTTCTTTAGAGCTCTGTAGCACAATTTTTCCACAGCATTGTTCTTTCTTTAACAAGGTTGATTATTGGACAAATGTATTCATGTATGGATTTTATTGTATTGTGCATTAAAAAGAAGACAATTCCAGAGGGTTTTCGGTTCACTCTTCCTCAACTTTTAGGAGGCTACTCCATGTCAGTATGACCTCTGATTTATAACTGAATTATTTCTTAGAGCTGCACTGTATTTGGTTCCACTTATTCATTTTCTGCATTTTATTGTGATCATCATGCAGTTGACTAATTAATTGATTCTAACAATTTATTTTGCTTTCTGGAATGCCTTTGAATCATTTAATGAATCTTCATGGTTTTTAAATTCATTTTAAAATCTCATCTGTCTTCATTTTAAAACCCAATATGCTTTAGACTGATTTCTGAATTGTTATGCAATATTGGATTTTTTTGTTGGACAGGTCCAGTTGAGGAGCAACAATATACTTAGGGGATTAACACCATTCCTAGTTCATCAGAAGCGCTTTAAAATAACTAACGCCCAATAGAATGTGACAGCCTGGCAGGCCATTGCCTGCTTATCAAGCATCTGGTCAGGATGGCAGTGTCCTGACCAGCAGGGACTAGCAGTTATTGTGTACACATGGTGCAGGGCTAGTCTGGCAGTGTTCTATTCTACACAAAATACATTTGGAGTTCCGGCATGGTATTACACTTCCAAGTGTACTCTAAAAAAGGTAAAGTGGGAGTTGGAGAGATACATACTTATGGCATTATAGTCAGCCCAACATTACACAACAAATGCTACAGAAGTAATACAAACAATGAAACGTAGATGAAGGAACTTATACCAAATGCTACTGGAGTCTATAAGGAATTGAACTGGAAACATATGAATAACTCCACTCTCAGCAGGTCCAGACTGGCCGCACCAGGCATTGGGTGGTTCCCTGGGAGGCTAGAAGGGTGGGGGCTGATTTTGTTACTGGGGGATGGTTTTGTAGCGATGCTGCACTAGCAACCCCAACTAACAAAAGCAGCAAGCCAGCATAATCCACTCACTCTTGTTTCCAGCCTCCCGGGGCCAGCCAGTGCTTCACACTTGCACTCAACTGCTATTATTAAAATTATAGCAAATATAATGTTGATATGCATAAAAAACAATGTCAATGTATTCCATGATGTGTGTCAGCATAACTTGCTTTGCTTTGACACAACCCAAAATTATCTCCCGTCAACCCCAAGCCAGAAGTACTTGATCAAGCAGGCCCTGCGACCCAGGCCTGAAGCAAGTAATTGACAGATCACAGATGGGGTGACATGTAGCTCATGGACAAAAGTGAAAACAGGAAAGAAACCACAAGGATTTCACAGATAGGCAGCAACAGCACAAAGGTCCTAGGAAATTGGCCCTAATAAAACACATTTAGCCAGAGGGGTATGCATTCCCAAAACACTATAAAGTTGATGCAACATGAGGTTAGGAACACATAGCCAATGAGAGCACATGAGACACACCACATGCAGTGATCACATGCTATTCATGTCGGACATCTGTACATGTTACCTACTGGCCCACATTATGTACACGCAAAGTCTATACCCACCTGAACACTTTATCAGATGGTCAGATCATGACCTCATGACTAGGCTCAGGATGGTACACAAGGAATTGGGTAGTCCCTACGTGGAGGATTTAATACATATAAATGCGTTGATGGCCTGGCATGGTATCTGGTCAAAGGAAGGGACGCATCTTACCCGAAAGATTATTAAAGAGTGCCTTACATTAGAACACCGGGACAGAATTCCATGGTTCATGCACATAAAAGATCTACTGAGAGGTATAAATCTAACACCCAACTTAGATAACCCAGGCATAGTTCTCCAATTTAGTAAGAAAGAACTGAAAAATCTTTTAATGGCTTGGAGGGCTAGCGAAAGAGGAAATAGAGAATGCAAGAAATCAACGGTAGCTCCTTACATGATCGAAAACAATGAGGTTATACCAAATTACTTACTGACAGTTGTGAATACTCAGCATAGATTTTATTTGACCCGATTACATTTTAGAAAGTTACATTTTTTAGTAGCCTTCCCAAAAATGAGAATTTGGAGTAAAAGCCTACCGAAGTGCCCCTGTGTGGGACGATTTGCACAATCTACAATGCACTTTATTTTATCTTGTAAATTTTATCATGATATTAGGAAACTTTTTCTAAAACCACTATTTATTACTAATAAGTTATTTTTTTGCAGAGAAGCTTTTAACTATTTATTTAAACTGGATACGAATGAGAAATGCGAAGCAGTGATAAAATTCATCTTATATGCAATTGAGCAGAGGAAAAAGCTGTCTTATTTAGAAAAACTCCGATATGAGAATGAGTAATCGCATTGTCACAACAAAGACTTTTACTCTTTTATCAGTATGCATTTGAAAAAAAACTTTTATTGTATATTTCTTTATTTTAAAGAGACTGTTCTTTTCTCCTTCTTTTATGGAGTAAAATCCGAATAAAGATTGTTTTGAATTGAATCGAATTGACTAGGCTCAGGATCCTTTTTCAAAGAATGTATTCAATCGTTTTATTGCACCTCAAGACAATGTATGAAAAAAAATGCCCCAGACTGTAACTTTGAGGGACAGTCATCAGACCCCAACTCTGTACTGTGCTCTCCAGGCCGTTGTGTTCAATTAAACAGATTGTTCCTGCTTTGCCAGGCACCTCTTGTCTTTCATTTATTTAAGGTAAATCCTCATTCGAGAAACATTTTGGGGAGCCATCCAGGAGAGATTGGTCCTCCAAGCTGAGACTGAAGCTGAAGGAAGGGTACCCCACCCGTATGGATTAACATCTGCGCAACAAAGAGAGGTGAGCAGACGTCGCAATTGAAAGTTCTGCTAAATCCGCAGGGTGAAGGTCCATCCTGAAGCTGCCGTCCGAGGATAAGAGACTACTCCTGATCCTTAGTCCCAGCAATTGGCGTATAGCAAACTAGGGCTCTTCTTCTACCACTGGGCGAGCCACAGATAGTACACTTGGGGCCTGATGTAGGTAGGTCCGATTTTGCGAATCGGAAATTGCGAGTCAGTGCGACTCGCAGTTTCCGATTTGCAAAATCGGATGCAGAACGGTGTCTCAGACACGGTCTGCGAGTTGCTATGGGGTCGCAAAGACCCGCCTCATTAATATTAATGAGGTGGGTCGCATTTTGCGACCCCATAGCGAGTCCCTGCACTCACAGGGAAGGTGGCCTGCTGAAGACAGCAGACCTCCATGTCTGTGACTGCTTTTTAAATAAAGCAGTTTTTTGTTTTTTTTTGCAGCCCTTTTTCCTTAAAGGAAAAGGAGTTGTAAAATAAAAAAAATAACAAAACCATTTGGTTTCGGTTTTTCAGAGTAGGCAGTGGTCCATTGTACCACTGCCTGCTCTGAAAACCCCTTTTTGGCAACATTCACAAAGGGGAAGGGGTCCCATGGGGACCCCTTCCCTTTTGCGAATGGGTTACCACCAGTGTGACACTGGTGGTAGCTGCGAATTGCTTTGCGACCGCAGTCGCGGTCACAAAGCAATTTAGCATAGCGATGCGAGTCTCAAATAGGAAGGGGACACCCCTTCCTATTTGCGAGTCTCATTCACAATTTGCGAGTCGATACCGACTCGCAAATTGTGAATGAGCATTGCAATCGGCATTTTGCATGGCGCAAACTGCGATTTTCGCAGTTTGCACCATGCAAAGTGCTTGCTGCATCTGGCCCTTGATCTCTGAGTGTGACATAGGGACGAGGCCTCAATGCATTGACCACTGGGTGTGACACAGATGGTAAGCATGGGCTCTGGGTGTGATATAGAGCAAACAACTCAATCTTATGTTTTAGTTTACAGGGGTTTCCCAGCACTACCGGTCTCTTAATCACTAGTGGTATCTGAAGTGAGAGGTGTTATTCGCTTGGACTGCTGGGTGTGACACAAATGGTGCGGTAAGCCCTTGGGTGTGAAACAGGGTGCAATTCAGACGTTAGGGAAATTTGTACCTTGGAGATTGGGTCTAGCTTGTGCTTGGCCAAGGTGGGCCTGTAGTAGTCGAGTAGTTCCTTTTTCTACACATAAATTGTTCCTATTCTTTGCCCTCAAGCTGATATTGACAGATTATCAAACTCACTTGGTCTTGTGTACTGTGCAGAGATTCCCCACGGCATCGGGCGGCATGTGCTAGGAGTAGAGTAAGTTTTTTTTTTAACAAAGTCATCATTCTTTATCTGTCATTTTTTCTTCTCTTTTCTCTTCATTTCCATTCTGTTTTCCTCTCTTCTCTGTTCATTTCCATTGTGTCTTTCAATTGAAGCATTTTTTGGTGCTGATAAACTGTTGCAACTATACTTAATGTTGAAATGCTATGTCTCGTTAAGTGTTTTTAAGTGCATATAAGGAAGTCACTATCTTTCCCTCACAAAGATTTATTAGATGCCTGCCAATCCGCTGCTAAAACAGTTTACAATGTTTAAGTTAACTATTGCACTTTCTTACAGGTTGTGATTCTTCATATGCATTGTTTTATGTATTGTGAAAGTCTATAAGATGCATCTCTGTCTAAAGTTGAGGTCATGGCTAGTAGTTATTGCCTGCATAATGCAATGTACATATTTCCCTGTGATTAAAATAGAATTTAGGACCATTTAAGACTCAAAGCAATTAGAACTGTACCAGTCCCCTGAAAAGGTTCCCAACTCATCATTGAGTCACGGTTAAGCCACATGCAAACTAGATTCCCCACACAGGTTAAAAAGCTGGATAAATACTGATGTGAATGGCACACACATACTAAGGTACATGCATTCTACCGGGCCACAGGGGGAAACCTTTAACACCAACACAATAGAACACATGAGGACGCACAATCAGATAAAATTTGTAGGGTGGAAAAAGGCTAAAAGAAAAGCAATGTTAGAGCTATAGGCCATCTTCGAGGTGGCCCCGACCTGCAACCACCCAGAACCCACATGCAAGTTTTCCACGTCTCCCCCACCATATGTAGGTACAGAGGTGTTCTCTCTGATGCCTGCCATCCCAGCTGTTCCTGCCCTTGTTTAGATCAATCCACCGCTTATGAGGAACGGAGGGCCCCCGCTGGGCAGCGATCCAGAGCTGGAGGGACGCCATCCCCAACCCAGGTTGGGGCTGGAGTGCCACCAAGCTAGACCCCACATCTGCCATGCTCTGTCGTTCAAACCCCAGAAGCACAGGAAGCATACATTCCAACCTGTCCGGTGGATCGCTCTCAGGTGATTGGGAGGTTAATAGCGTCCTGGATAATGATACTGCCAATGGAGGGTAGGAAAAAGTTCACAGCCTTCCAGGGTCTGACGTTGGGGAGGGAGCCACAGGGTACACTCCTCCAAAGTATGCCCAGGCAACAGAAGAGATGACAGAAGGTAAGCTTAACGATATGTTCCCACCAAGGAGAAGCACATGCAGCACTGAGCGAAGGAGGTAGCCCGGTGGGAGTTAGAAGAAAGGGTTGATGAGAGAAAGAGAGCAAGCTCTTACCTGGGAAGCCTAAAGGGGGACCAGAGGAGCATACCCTCCTCTCGTGTGCAGTAGAGCTAGACCCCGGGCTCCACGTGAAGAGGAGTCCAAAGTAGAACAAGAAGGGAGGCCCCTAACAGAAGCTTGAACCCCATCAGACCGTCAGGATAGGAGAGGGACTGACCAAAAAATAGGAGATCAAAGCATCCTAGTCCAAAACCAATTAAGGCATAGGGTAAGCAAAATGGACCATTACACACGCATGAGGAGAGCAGCTACGAAGATGTCTGCCGGTCCCTCTGAACATGCGGGTCAGACAGATCAACCCCACAAGAGCTAGTATCCAGAGAAGAAAGCAAGGTCTTTGTGTGACCATTTTGCCACCTGCTGGTCCACTGAACCAAAAATGAGGGCCAGTATGATAAACCATGGCTGGAGGAGGGATCCTTTGAACCAGAGGACATGGCCTCCATGGAAGACTGCATATGGCATGGCGACAGAGATCCTAACTGGAACTTCCCCTACATACAGGAATGCCTGAGAAGATGGGAGCGCTATGTTGAGGGAAAACCTGCGGAGCCACTCCGAGCCAAAATATGGCCATTGTTACAGAATGGCACGTCAGGAACCATCTATGTGCCCTGTGTGCAGATGTAAGAAGGATGTCTCAGGACCAAACTACCCCTATTGATGAAAAGGGCAAGAAAATGAATCTCATGTTTTGAGAAAACCACTATGGGAATAAAACTTGCAATAGGTGATGTCAAGAGTCTCCTCAGCAGCATCATCGGGGAAAAGACCAATACCATGTTTTCCCGAGCCCGCCTCCTAACCATCACATTTACTACACTGAGCATGATGGGGCCACATTCAATGCATTCAGTCACCAGATATGGACGGCCCTGAGGGAAATGGACCCTGACTACCCAGATGTAGGAGTGATGGTGGAGAGTATGAAGCCCGGTGAAACCATGACTGCCTTTATACACAGAAAGAGGGAATGATGGGGAGAGAATACAGGAAAGCCATTAATGGATGTGTGCCCCCATGTTGCATTCTTCTACAACATCTTCAAAAAGAGGCTGTCCGCCAAAATACAGAATGGACTGGACAGCGTAGTAGGATTAGACACAAAACCTTGGTGGGAAATCCAGGCCCACATATTACATTACTTTAGAAAGAAACAGGAAAAGGACAGGGAAAAGCAGGAGAAAACCCAGAGAGAGGCCACAAAGCTGGTCCAACATAAATTTAAAAAAACACCCTTGAGGGGGCTGCGTTGGCTGCAAGCGTGCAAATGGCACCAGTCCTGAAGGAGCTCTGCCTCAGAACCATAAAGGGTTTCCACCCAATCCTAAAGGCAAAGATCAGGGGGATTGGTAACAGCCGGACCTCATAGAGTGCTAGTCTTGCCACACAATGGGCCACATGGCCAACCAATGCCGCTTAAAGGTATATCATGAATAGAGATGGATAAGCGTAGGCAGGTTCCCACAAACATCCCACCTGAAAAACCAAGCTCAGGTCAACCCAAATACATCCTACATTCAGCAGACAGGAACCCCATCTCAGCAAGGGGCGGGGCAAAAGCAGGGAGTGGTGAATTTCTGGGAAGGCAATAGCTTTGCACAATCACAAAACACAAACGCACAGTAAGTCAATCTCCCAATGAGTTTACATTCACCTCATACCCGCTACAAAACTAATTTCCACAATAAAAGTCAGTGACACAACATAAGGAGAGAACTCACACCTTTACTTGCATTTAGGAACAACTCAGGGCTACTGTACATTATGTTGATCGGGAATTCGCACTAGAAACCACCATTCGGTGCTCCCAGGGGCCTAGGCCCCACTCTGCTGCTGGTCCTCTAGAGCAGGGTTGGCTGACCACGCCCCAGTGGAAGGGCACTCTGATGAGGGGCAGAGCGGCACCCGACTGAGAACATAAAAGCCAAACTGAGGTCCCCACATCCAAGTCCAATTAGGATGGGCTCCAAGTCGAAAGGACCCCATACTACCCCCCAGCTAATGGAGGCCCCCTATCAGTTCAAAAATCTACAGACATGTCTGACAAATCCTGTAATACACGCATGCAGTCAGCAGGGAAATTAAATCAGCTCCTAGCTCATTACCTTTATCGCGCAAATCCTGATGAGTTTCGGTCAGACACCTGACTCCCATCGCATCCCCATCCTCTCTCCAAAAGGCTCCCACGCTTTCAAAAGTCTGCTCGTCTGCCCATGTCCCTCCAAGACAGAGAGAGTAATGTGTCCCTGGGGTTGGCAAGTCTAAAACATCTTGGATCTGAGAAAAGGGGGGTGCCGAGAGGGGTGGAGACTCTATAACTGACCATCACAGCCCCGTGCAAAGTGTACAGGTATGCTCACTGCTGGGCCAGGCCTGCTGCTCAGCTCACACAAGGCCTCTCACACACTATTCGGGGAAGCAATGGGCCTGATCCCAGTCGTCCCCACAGTAAAATCATATAGGGGTCATGAAGCACCTCTCCGACCCCCTCCGGCATTCCAATAAAACACCATTGCATGAAGATCTAGAGAAGTTCCCAGCAACCCACAAAAAGGAGCCCAGAAGGTAGCCCAAAATGAAGTTTCCAGAAAAGAGGCTTAAACAAAAACACTTAACTTAACTCCATTAGAGAGATCCTCATTGCATTACACATGCAGGGACTAGAAGGGTGTACACATCTCCTTGAAGCATGTTGTAAACATCCGCAACAACCAAATTGCAACATGCCCTCTTCCTTTCACATCGTTCCACTCGTGTAGGTAACCGGTTCCACCTGCATCAGTAAAACACACACGCCCACACATTAGGAAAGATAGCTAAGGAATAACCCCACAAATATCACCCCATAAAAGCACTCCCCCCTGCCATGGTGAGAGAGGAGAACCAGATGACCCACAAGATAAAACTCAGGCAACCCATGACTAAAATACTCACAACTCCCTGAAATAGTTGCCACAACTGGAGCTCCAAAATAAATACACAGGACATAAATAAAAGAACAAAGGTGCAGGAATCTTCTGAGATTAAAAGACAATGTATGTTTTTCTAAGCTAACCTACATCCCACAGATTTTATTCAACATGTCTGCGACAAAACTACAAGTGCACCACCTTTTTAGCAACCCGCCACCTCCTCAGCAACAACTTCCAGAACTCTGACAAGGCCCAAGTGTGCAAAGACAGAGACTATGGACTGTTTTTTTTTTGGACTGTTTTTCATAGACATTCTTCTATGAACCCTCTTACCCAAGCAAGAGACCCCCGGTACTGCAGCACTTGATCAGAGCAAAGACATCCCTGATCACCAGAAGAATGCAAATGATTCCCCAAAAAGCCATCAAAGACCTGCAAAATGCTGAAGTTATGTTTTATTATACCCTTTTAAAACCTTTGTTTGTTGAGGGCATGGCTGCATCCATCCATAGCCAGAAATCTGTCTAGACACACAAAGCCTACCTCAACATTGTTACAATGCTTGCATAGGGGCCTTTTTCACATTACTCAAAATAACACTGAACCTAATGTTAGTATTCCACATGCACTACAAAGTGCACTCTTACATAACAAATGGTACCAGCACATGACTGCTGTGATCGCCCAGACGTTGGCCAGACCGTGCTACACCTGCTGATACCACATGCCATATGTGCAGATAGGCTTTATCTATCCCAGGAGGAAGACCCAGAGAAAGCAAAATGTCTCAATCACCTGTACCTTTGTAGAATCAGGGCCAATATACAACCCAGTAGGATAGCACCACAGAGAGTAGTAGTAAACATCACTCACAATCTCACCACATTGTATCTTTACACCAAGCCTAGTAACATTCAAACTGAACCAGCTACGATGTGCAGGTGGGACACTGTAGGGGAGGACACTGTTTGGCCCCAGGACTTTCCAGAAAAGAGATTTTTGGAAGTAGCAAGACCACTGTACAAGTGCACAAACACGTTTGCTTCCGCCTCCATCTGCAGTTCCAAGGTGGCCCTTAGCATGTCTGGGGCAGCCTTCTTTAACAGTTGGACCCTAGACTTGAAGTTCCTGTATAGAGCCATCTACCTCAATTATACAAGGGAAAGGGAGTCTCATAGTAAGCAACCTGACAATGGATGCTAGGGAGCAAGCTGACAACATAATGTAGTCAAGAAGGGCCCAGGATGCAAGCTGACAATGGAGGGTGGGTGGGAGGGGCCGAGGTTGCATGTTGTCAACATAGGACAGTCAGGAGGGGTGAAGAAGCAAGCTGACAATGCAGGGCAGGCGGGAGGGACTTGGGCAGCAAGCTGACAACAGATAAGAGGGTCTGGGAGTGCTAGTTTACAACAGATGGTGGATGAGAGACAATAAGGCAGAAAGCCTACAATGGAGGGTGGGCAAGAGGGGCTGTGGCAGCAAGTTGCCAATGAAGGTAGTCGGGAGGGATGGGAAAGCAAGCTGAGAAATGCAGTTTTGGTGGAAGGGGCTGGAGCAGCAACTGGACAGTGAAAGGTGAGCAAGAGGGGTTAGGGAAGCAACTTATGAATGGATATTGGGGAACAGCTGACAAAGGAGGGGTTTGGGAGAGCTAGTTGAGAACACAGCTTTTTAGAAGGGGCGGGGTACATAGTTGACAACAAAGAGTGTGCGGGTAGGGCGGCATGGAGAAGCAAGATGACAACAGAGGGCAGGCAGGAGGAGCTGGGTCAGGAAGCAAACAGAGGGCATGTGGGTATGGCTAAGGTAGCAAGCTGATAATGGAAGAAGGGCTGGGGATGCAAGCTGACAATGGAGGGTGGGCAGGAGGGGTAGGGGAAACAAGTCGATAGCAGGGAGTGGGTGGGAGGGGCTGTGGCAACAAACTCAAAATGAATGGTGAGTGGGAGGAGCTAGGAAAGAATACAGACAACAGAGGTCGAGTGGATTGGCTGGGAGAGCAAGCTCATAACTAAGGGTGGGTGGGAGGAACTAGTGCAGCAAGCTGAAAGCAGAGGGTGGATAACATGTATGTTGGGAGAGCAAGCTGACAATTGAAGGTGGGTAGGATGGATTGGACCAGCAAGCTGACAGCAGAAAGAGGGCGGAAGGAGTATGAAAAGCAAGCTGACAACAGAGGGTGGATGAAAGAGACTCATGCAGCAAGCTAACAATGGAGGCCGGGTTGAGGGGATGGGGCAAAAAGCTGACATTGGATGGTGGGCAAGTGGGTCTGGGGAAGGAAACTGAATGTAGAGGATGTGCGGGAGGGTTTAGAAGAGCACACAGACAATGGAATGTGAGGATGTGAGGGGCTGTGGGTGCACACAGACAATGGATGCTAGGTAGGAGGAACTGGGGAAGCAAGTTGACAATGAAGAATAGGTAGTAGGGGCTAGGGAAGCAAGATGACAATGGAGGGCAGGTTTTAGGAGCTGGGAGAACAAGCTGACAACAGAGGACAGATGGAAGGGCTGGTGCAGAAAACACAGAGCATAGAGTGGGCAGGATGGGGATGCAAACAGACAACAGAGACAGGGTGGGAGGGGTTGAGCCAGCCATCTGACAGCAGAATGTGAGTGGCAGGGCCTGGGGCACAGAGCTGTGAATGGAGGTGGACAGAAGAGACTGGCAGAAAGCAGAGAAACGGAGGTTGGTTGGGAGGGGCTGAGACTGCAACTGGATTATAGAGGTTACCAGCAAGGGGCTTGAGAAGTAATCTGAAAAAAGCTGACAATGGAAGGTGGATGAGAGGCTCAGGCACCATGCTTGCAACATATGGCAGTTAGAAGGAACTGGAGAAGCAAGCTGACAATGTAGGGCAAGCGGGAGGGGCTAGGGCAGCAAACTTGCAAAGGAGGATGCATGAGAGGAGCTGGGAGAGCAAACCCACAATGGAGAGCAGGTAGTCCGGGATGGAGCAGAATGCTGACAATGATGGTTGGTCAGGAGGGCTAAGGAAGCAACCTCTCAAAAGAGGGCTGGTGGGAGGGTTGGTGGGTCAGTCAGCTTGCAACAGAGATTGGTGGGAGGGGCTAGGGCAGCAAGTTGCCAACAGAGATGTATAGGAGGGATTGGGGAAGCAAGCTGGAAAGCGGAGATCAGGCAGGAAGGGCTGGACAGTGGCTGTTTATTTGGGAGGGCTTGAGGAAGCAACCTGACAACAGAAGCTGAGAGCAAGCTGACTGCGGAGGGCAAGCGAGAGGAGCTGAGGGAGCACACTGTCAATGAAGGGTGGGCTGGATGGGTATGGGAGCACACAGACAATAAAGGGTGGGTAGAAGGAGCTTGTGAAGCAAGCTACCAATAGAGGGCAGGTGGGAGTTGCTCAGGCAGTAAGTGGACAATGGAGAGTAGACAGGTGCTGGGGAAGCAAGCTGAAAACAGACAGCAGGCTAGATGGGCTGGGAGAGCAAGGTGACAATGGAGGGAAGATGGGAAGGGCTGGAGACGACAGCTGACAGCAGAGAATGGGCAGGAGGGGTTGGGAAGGCAAGCTGGCAACAGAGAGCAGATGAGATGAACTTGGGCAGCAAGCTGAGAATGGAGATACAGCAGAAGGGGCTGAGGAAGCAAGTTGACAATGGAAGGTAGGTGGGAGGAGTTACGGTGACAAGCTGACAACAGAGAATGGGTGGGGGCAGCAAACTGACAATTGAAGGTGAGTGAGAGGGGCTAAGCCTACAAGCTGGAAAAGAAAGGGTTGACGATAATAAGATCCTAACATATTTTTTTAAACTGCCTAGAAATTCACTGAAAAAAAGAAAACGTTAAAGTGGCGTAATAATTAGGAATTTCAATTAAATACAAAAGTAGAGTTTAGAAAAAACACTGGAATTTACCCATTACAGTTAAGTGAGCTAATTATAAAGTGAGCCCATGCTATACACACTGAGTATGACCCACATTGTATCTGGATTCCATGCATCTCAATATTTGTGTACGATTCCCACCCCTTGCAGACATTGGCACCCTGTCTAGGGCAAAACATCTCATCAGAGTGTTGTCACTCTTATTGTGGAGCTCAATACAAAAAGCCATCATGGTTTGAACATAGAAAAAGAATTAGCAGTATTCCTGGGTGATTAAATAGTGTGACAGTCTAGAAATATATTTCGGGGATGAAGGATAGGGTCCCCTAAATTTGCTTTTAATATGTGTTGTACATCTGTTTATGATTCCATCTCTTTTGCTTATGGTTTTAACTTTATTGGTAATGCTATCTCCTTTTTTCCCCTCTTTTTTCACTTTTGTTATGTTTCACAGGAAAAAGACGTTGGTGTGTAGCAGTGTGTTTTGTTTCTGTAGCTGCAATTATTCAAAACAATACTTCTGTATGAGTCAACATATGTGAGAGTAATAAGATAAGGATATTCGTCTAAGTATAATGAGAAGATTTGGTATTAGTTGGAATTATTTAAAAATTAGCCCACTTGGGCTTTGAGCTGTTCAATTATCGACTTTATGTTTTTGATGATATCCCCAGAAATGTATGACTACAGTCTAGACCACTGAGAAAATGAAGTCTAATTGATGGGAATAAATATCATGAATTTGGGATATGCACTGTTTATAGGGCTGTATGAACAGGTTTGATATGAGATGTAGGATATTACTTTAAGAATTATGTTCTTAGGCTCTCAGACTTGTGAGTTGGGCTAAAATAATCAACAAAGAAACAGTATACATGTAGTAATGTATAATAGTAGTCAGTTTAAGATGGCCTCCACACTTTCCTTTGTGGGCTACACAGTTTGCACATTTAGGCCCTCATTACAACATTGGCGGTAAATGCCGCCTACCGCCGTGCTGACGGCCGCCAACATAACGTGACCGCGGTGGTATACCGCTACGGGTATTATGACCCACACAGAAAAATCCGCCACTATACAGACACCCACACAAGTCTGCCAGCCCAAAGGTCATAAAATAGGGGTACCAAAACCCATACCGTTACGCCAACAGAAATATGCCCGCAGCATCATGACCCACAAATTACCACGGTGGACATTCAACCGCGGTAAACCATTGGCGGTACACACCACTGCACTCAAAATACACACACACTAACAAAACAGCACCACATTGGACAATTCAAACTACACACACCTGACACACATACACACACCACACCCACACACCCAATCCAATATAAAACACACTCCCACAATACCCACAACCCATTACAACTAAAAAAAATATTGCCAACTGAGAGAGAGACAAGCCAGGAGCACCCACTGAATCTGAGCCACAAATACACCATCCATGCACCTCACAGCACACACCCCAACACAACACCCCACACACCCTCACACATACCACTCACACCACACCCATGGCACCACAAAGACACCCCAGGTTCTCAGAGGAGGAGCTAAGGGTCATGGTGGAGGAAATCATCCGGGTAGAGCCACAGCTATTCAGGTCACAGGTGCAGCAGATATCTATTGCAAGGAAGATGGAGCTATGGCGGAGAGTCGTGGACAGGGTCAACGCCGTGGGACAGCACCCAAGAACCAGGGATGACATCAAGAAGAGGTGGAACAACCTACGGGGGAAGATGCGTTCCGTGGTTGCAAGACAATAGGTAGCTGTACAGAGGACTACCGGTGGACCCCACCTCCTCCCCCACAACTAACAACATGGGAGGAACAAGTCTTGGTGATCATGCATCCTGAGGGCCTCGCTGGAGTAGCAGGAGGACTGGACTCTGGTAAGTCAAATCTTTACTACTATATCTCCCACCCTACCTGCATGCCATCACAAACTCCTACCCCTACCCTCACCCCATCACTCCACCACCTCACATATACCCACCATCACAACCCACCCATCCCAATACCAAGCCCTGCATGCAGCACCAATGCATGGACACCCATCACAGACCTGCATGGACACCCATCACCACAGCATGCACACTAGTGACAATCACTTAGCCAAACCAAGCACAACTCACACAAGCCAAAGCTGCCTTGCTAATAACAACCATAGTGGGAAACATATCCATGCACAAGATGGCACACGCAGATTCTATAACACTGCATTTACATCCCCATAGAATCCCCACTCAATGTCACCGGACAGGAGGTGCCACCGCATCCAGTTCCCCCACAGAAGAGGCCCACAGTGATGACAGCAGCTCTGCACGCCTGGAACACGATGACCAACCTGGCCCATCAGGGACCTCTGGACAGTTGGTTACCCTGCCACAGTCCCAACCCACCACAGAGCCTCCCCCCTCAGGAAACACCAGCACACCACCCACCCAGCAGGCCCATACCTCTGTCCCCAGGACATATCAATCAGCAGTGTGTCCACCACTACAGGGACCCCAGGCAACCCCACAAACCCAAGACAATCAGAGACCTGGGGTCAGTGGCAGTGGGCACAAGGTTCAGAGGACAGAGGCACAGGACAACAGGGAAGATGAGAGGACTGCTGTGCGACAGGGGGAGGACAGGCCCAGGGAACCCACTCTCCACGAGGCACTTGCAGGGATCCTGGGAGCATACCACCATTCCCAGGAGACCATGGGCCAGATAATGTACAAGTTGCAGGAGACCCAGCTGTTGCCACAGGGACAGTACCTGGGGATCAGGGAAAACATGAAAGGCATCCACACCACCCTGGTCACCATTGCAGGGGTGCTGGCAGACATGGCCAACACCATGAGGGAGGCAGTGGCACACCACTGGGCCCCTGACACTAGCCACACCGAAGAACAGCCCTCCACCTCCACCAGCGCTAGTGGACAGGAGGCCCCGCCACAGGACCAACAGGCCACCAGCACCCCACCCCCTGCAGAAGGAGAACCACCCCGCAAACAGTCCCTGGGATCCAGGCAGAAGCCAGAGAACATTGCCAAGACCCCCGCCAGGAAATAAGACTCTCCTGATTGTCACCCTTCTGTCCCACTCTGTCACCCTGTCCACCTTGAACTGCCATTGCTCCCCTTCCTATGCCCCCTTGGACAGTGCACCTGTTATACAAATAGACTGGAATCTACCCTGGATTTTCCTTCATCAGCAACTCAGCCCATTGCAATACCCCCTCCACTTATTAGCACCTAAATAAACACCCTTGGAACAAATTCAAGTATGGAGTCCGACAATTGTTTGACATATGTATTAGTTTAACAAATTGTACACATTACAATTGAAATGTACTGTAATATTTACATAGTTATGACCTGTAGTGGGCAGCAGTAAACACACCAGGAGCCAGAGTTGGGCACAAAGATCTGAAAATAGAGATGCCAAAGGGTACAGTAAGTGACCATAGACATAGGGGAAATCAGGCTGCCATGTTCAATGTCAAACACAAAACTGCAATGGAAGGTGAAGTTACAGTGTCTTACCTGTGTGTCACTGGAAGTACTGTTGAATGAGTGTACTACTGCTGTCCACATCTTCTTCCTCTGCCTCCTCTTTGTCACTGTCCACAGGCTCCACCGCTGCCACAAGACCATCTCCAGGATCATCCTCCTGCAGAAAAGGCACCTGGCGCCTGAAGGCCAGGTTGTGCAACATGCAACGATGATCTGGAACACCTTCTTGGGTGAGTAGTACAGGGATCCACTTGTTAGATGGAGGCACCGGAATCTGGTCTTCAGGAGGCCAAAGGTTCTCTCAATTATCCTCCTTGTTCGCCCATGTGCCTCATTGTAACGTTCCTCTGCCCTTGTCCTGGCATTCTGCACTGGGGTCAGTAGCCATGAGAGGTTGGGGTAACCAGAGTCCCCTGTAAATATCGAGGGATACCTGTTAGCCACACACTCACCCTTAGGGCCAAACCCATACCCATAAACCTACATCAACTGGGTGGGGACCATGGGCTCACCTATTAGCCACACCCGGTGCCTCTGGAGTTGAGCCATCACATATGGAATGCTGCTATTCCTCAAGATAAAGGCATCATGCACAGAGCCAGGATACTTGGCATTCACATGGGAGATGTACTGGTCCGCCATACACATCATCTGCACATTCAGAGAGAGATAACGTTTTATATTCCTGAACACTTGTTCATTTCTCCAGGGGGAGACAAATGCTATATGTGTACCATCAATGGCACCAATGATGTTGGGGATATGTCCCAGGGAATAAATGTCAGCCTTCACTGTGGCCAAATCCTCCGCCTGGGGAAATACGATGTAGCTGTGCATGTGTTTTAGTAGGGCAGGCAACACTCTGGTCAGCACGTTAGAGAACACTGGCTGAGACATCCCTGATGCCATGGCCACTGTTGCTTGGAAGGAACCACTTACCAGGAAATGGAAAACTGACAGGACTTGCACTGGAGGGGGGATACCTGTGGGGTGGCGGATAGCTGAAATCAGATCTGGCTCCAATTGGGCACACAGTTCTTGGATTGTGGCCCTATCAAGTCTGTAGGTCAGGATAATGTGCCTGTCCCCCATTGTCGCCAGGTCCACCGGGGGGATGTCTCCATCTCCTATTCCATCCTCAGTGGTTGAACTCTAGGGTGAAAAAGGGTGATAATCACACATATGTGAAAATCGAAATGCATTTCTTCCTTTACAGAAACAGTATGTGAATTTGAGAGTCAGTTGATGTGCCAATGTCTGCTGTGACGCAGTTAGGTGCCATGGCCTGTGACCCCCTGAAATGACGGCTGCCTGACCTGTGAGGAGAGACAAGGGGAAATTAGGTAATTCCGCTGGCGTTGTGCGCCGTTGCGGTCGGTGGTCGATGACTGCCGCACAACTTCGCATTGGCTATCATTGGTCCCTATGGGTTACAGGAGCCAATGGCGATGTACGCCGGCGGTGACGGTACGCACCGCCGCGGATGTGACTGCCATTTTCTAACTGTTCACTCACTTGCTACTTGACCTTCAACAGGAGAGGACCTACACTGCAAGTTCTGCTGTGACCTGTGTCTGGAAGCGACAATGGCTAGTGTCTGCAGAAAGGGCCCCCACCTTCACTTCGGAGGAGTTAGAGAGACTGGTGGATGGGGTACTACCCCAGTACACTTTACTCTATGGTCCTCCAGACAAACAGGTGAGTACACTGTGAGCACAATGTGTAGGGCATGAATGTATGGAGTGCTGTGTGTCTAAGCCTCGTGTAGGGGGGGCTGAGGGGTCCTGGGCAGAGTGCTGCATGTCTGGTGGTCAATGTCTGTGCGTAAGGGGATAGGAGGGATATGGTGGGCCATGAATGTAACAGTCCGGATGGTATGACTAATCCCTTTTTCTATGCATATTTTTCTGTAGGTCAGCGCCCATCAGAAAAAGGATATTTGGCGTGCCATCGCCAAGGAGGTGCGGACCCTGGGGGTCTTTGACAGGCAGAACACCCACTGCCGCAAACAGTGGGAGGACCTGCACTGCTGGGCAAGGAAGACGGCGGAGGCCCAGCTGGGGCTGGCCTCCCAACGAGGAAGGGGTGCCCGTCGTACCCTGACCCCCCCAATGTTCCGCATCCTGGCGGTGGCCTATCTGGAGTTGGATGGGTGTTTGAAGGCATCACAGCAGCTACAAGGGGGTGAGTACAGATGCAGAATCATGACTTTGCACGTGTTAAGGTTTTACCTGGGTGGGGGATGTGGGCTGTGGGTGCCCGTAGGGCAAGGCGAACTGGCAGGGTAGGTCCCTTGTTCGGCAGGCTCAGATGCACTCCAACCCCAATAGTGTTAGTGGGCATCTACTACTGGGCAGGGTCCTGTTGGTTTCAGGTGTGCAGCTAATGGCGTTAGGCATTGTACCCCATGGGCTGGTGACTAGCATTGTAACTATTAGTGCATGGCCTAGTGCATAGGGCTGATCCCTGTATGTTGTGTACGCCAACGGTAGTACTTTTGCTGGCATTGACCAAGTGTATCCTCTGTCTCTCCCCCCCTTTTTGTTTTGTCACCCTGTCCATGTGTACATTAGCATCATCTGGCGGAGGAGCAGAGGCACAGGTGACAGAGGGAGCTGCATCCCATATGGGCCTGGAGGCCTAATCCACCGACGGTGAGGTCACCAGTGGGATGGAGGGTGAGGGGAGCACCACGAGGGAGACAGGAGGGGACACTACCCACTGCGACTCCTCCTCCGATGCAAGCTCCCTGGCGGTGGCGGACACCTCTGTGCCCACCCCAACAACAGGTACATCTGCCACCCCGTACCAACACCGCCCTCCCAGTAGCCCCTCAGCATGTTTCCCGTGCCCGCTCACCCAGGAGGGTGGGCATCTCCTTCGCACCAGGCACCTCAGGCCCTGCCCCAGCCAGCCCTGCTGCCCTCAGTGTGGAAGCTATTGACCTCCTGAGATCCCTCACTGTTGAGCAGTCAACCATACTGAATGCCATCCAGGGTGTTGAAAGGCATTTGCAACAAAGAAATGCATACCTGGAGAGCATTCACTCTGGCGTGGCGACCCAACAGAGAGCATTTCAGGCTCTGGCCTCCCTGACTGATGGCAGCCATTGTCCCTGTCTCCAGTCTCCCCCCTCCAACTTCCTCTACCCAGTCCCAATACCCTCAACCCCAACCTATCCCAAGCACACCTTCAGACCAGCAATCACCCAAATCAACACACAGAAGTGGCTCAGGCAAACACAAGCACCACACTTCATCTCACAGGCATTCACACAAGCACCATCCACATGCAGAAACACCAACATCCACTGCCTCCACTGTGTCCCCCTCCTCCTCATCATCCACCTCCCTCCCAGTAGCGTCTCCACTCACACCTGCATGCACTACATCCTCATCCACTACCTCCATCACCAGCACGCCTATCACTACACGCCCCTCACTGGCAATCATCACCCCACATCCATGCACACGTCCCCTTTGTCCTCTCCCACTATGTCTGTGACCCCTCCTCCCAAAGTACACAAACGCAAGCACACACCCACCCAACAGCCATCCACCTCACAACAGCTTCCAGCTCATGTACCTGCACCCAAACACAGCATACTGACACCTCCTACAACCACTCCCTCTTCCTCCACTCCCAAACCTTCACCCTCTTCCCTCCCCAGTGTCCCTAAGAAGCTTTTCCTCATCAACATTGACCTCTTCCCTACCCCTACCCCCAACCTTCACCTTGGGCCAGGGTGGCTAAAACCCAGCCCAGCACCTCAGCCACCCAGTCTACATCTGCTGTGGTTTCTGCAGCTGTGAGAGGGTCCAAGGAGGCACCCGTCAGCCCAGCCAGTGTGCCACCAACACCTGCCAAGCCCAAGTAGGTTCTGCCACCTGGCAAGGGCAAGAAGGGGACAGCATCCAGCAAGGGCGAAGGAGGCACAACCAGCAAGCAAGGCCAAGTCAAAGACTCCAGCTGGTAGAAGCACAGAGGCACCACCATCTGCCAAGGGCAGGAAGGGGCACAGAACACCAGCCATGGCACTTCAGCTGTCCGAGGCTGCAGGTGAAGGCCTGGAGGCTACCACCACCACTGCCTACACCGCCACCTGCACCGCGGCCAGAACCGCCACATGCACGACCGCAAGCAGCACCACTGGCAGAAGCAGCAGCCCCAGTGGGCAGCCGCCCGAGGCTGCAGGTGGAGGCCTGGAGGCTACCACCACCACTGCCTGCACCGCAGCCAGCATCTCCACCTGCACTGCGGCCAGCACCGCCACCTGCACCGCCGCAAGCAGCACCACTGGCAGCAGCAGCAGCCCCAGTAGGCAGCCGTCCGAGGCTGCAGGTGAAGGCCTGGAGGCTACCACCACCACTGCCTGAACTGCCACCTGCACCACGGCCAGCACCGCCACCTGCACTGTGGGCAGAACCGCGGCCAGCACCTCCACCTGCACTGCAGGCAGCACCGCCACCTGCACCGCCGCAAGCAGCACCACTGGCAGCAGCAGCAGCCCCAGTGGGCAGCCCTCAGAGGCTGGAGGTGAAGGCCTGGAGGCTACCACAGCCACCTGCACCGCGGCCAGCACCGCCACCTGCACCGCCGCAAGCAGCACCACTGGCAGCAGCAGCAGCCCCAGTGGGCAGTTGTCTGAGGCTGCAGGATATGGGCTGGAGCCTCCCCCACCACTGCCAGCCCCGACACCAGCCCTGCCACTGCCACCACTGAGCAGCCATCATCGCCCGTGGGAGGTGTAGTCCTGCCTCTAAGGGCTGTAGTGCGTCCTGGACCCTGCAAATCCTGTAGGTGTGACACCCAGGTGAGAGACTGTGACCTTGCACTCCCCAAGTGCTGCATCCCGGGGCACAAGGCCCCCTCCAGAACCAGTGGAAGAAGGCATCCACTCAACCCCTCCTTGCCAGGATGAAGCATACTGGGCACAAAGCCCCCTCCAGAACCAGTTGAAGAAGGCATCCACTCAGCCCCTCCTTGCAAGGATGAAGCACACTGGGCATAAAGCCCCCTCCAGAATCAGTGGAAGAAGCAATTCACTAGAGAGACTGTGGCTTTGCACTCCTCAGGACCAAGAAGTGGACAAACCACCCACTAGAGAGACTGTGGCCTTGCACTCCCCAGGACCAAGCAGTGGGCATACCACCCACTTGAGATACTGTGCCTTTGCACTCCCCAGGACCAAGCAGTGGGCAAACCACCCACTAGAGAGACTGTGGCCTTGCACTCCCTAGGACCAAGCAGTGGGCAAACCACCGCTAGAGAGACTGTGGCCTTGCACTCCCCAGGACCAAGCAGTGGGCAAACCACCCACTTGAAAGACTGTGGCTTTGCACACCCCAGGACCATGCAGTGGGCAAACCACCCACTTGAGAGACAGTGGCCTTGCACTCCCAAGGACCAAGCAGTGGGCATGGAACCCCCTCCAGGAGCAGTGGCGTTGTACCATCTTCCGGCTGAGGTCCCCCCCATTCCCCGTTCCCCTGAGGTACCTGTGTGTTTTCAATCTGATACCCCTGCAGTGTTCTCTCCGGATAAAAAGTGTGGGCTTGGCCTATGTGTTTTGGCCCAGTTGGCCACGGACAATTTTTGAGTGGGCATTGTCCCGCCTTTTGTATATATTGTATATATTGTACAAACAGTTTTTGCTTTCTGAATGTATTTCTAAGTATTACTAATATTATACTCATTTGACTCCATTCCTTTTGTCCTTCCGATATTCCTGAGGGTTACGGGGTGTATATGTAATGTTGTTGCATGTGTTTGTGTGTATAGTGTTGTGAGTGAGGGTGGGGATGTTGCGTGTGTGTATCACTCTCTCCCCCCCCCTCCCTTGTGTGCTAGGTGCAGCACTCACTGTGGTCGTCGTCGCCGGCGTTCATGCTCCTGGTGTATGAGAAGCTACACCAGCATGGAGAAAACCTGCAGCTCGGGCTCCATGGCGTTGTGTTTCTTCCTTGAGTGTCGAGAGATGAGTTGTTTCCCTTCAGAGTCCTGTTTCCGCCGTGCTTTTGATGCCATAAGGTGGCGGATGGGCGGGTTGTAATGCACCAGGCACAATATATGCAAAGGGGGCGTTTCCCCATTGGGGGGCCGTAAGAATGGTGCAAAGGAATTCTAACAGAATTCTGTGTGTCATTTTTTGGGGGATTTTTAACGCCTGCTCTGAGCAGGCATTAAAAGGAGGGTCCCATTGTTTCAATTGACCTCTGGGTGCTTTGCAGGATTAACGTCAACATTTTTTACCCTTATCCTGCAAAGCCCTAAACTAGCATAAAAAATTAAGCCACTAGTTCCCTAACTACTGCGATGATGTGCCTTATATTAAATATGGTGCACACCTGGTGGTGTTAGGGGGCGCTATGGGGTGCAAGAAAAGTGGCACTGCACTAGGTGCAGCACTTTTCTTAAATATGCCCCTTGGTGTCCGCATTTGTTTGCATGGCACCTGCAAATGTGGGACCTTTAATAGCTGCAGCTTTGGGCATTTTCGCAGGATTGATCTGATTTCTGCCTTTCTCGTTTCATCTTGGGAAGCAGCACCAGTGTCTTAAATAGCAGAAACAAATTCGCCATTGGGGCTGGCCCAGGCTTTCGGCAATTTAAGTCAGTAGTGGCCTCAGTGCCCCTGAATAATTCTCCTCACTTTGGGAAATTAACATATTTCCCTCATATGCAGATGTGCTACTCAAGCCCTCCTCCTGGTTCCCTCTTGGTGTGCACACTGCACTTTCACTGCTGGGGCTTCTTCAACCCTCAGCTCCATCTTTAATTAGTTGCTCATTGCTGATTTTTTTAAATTTGTGGGTCACATTCCTCAATTCCCCCACCATCTCCTCCAAGAGGCCTGTTAATTGCACCAAGTTATCAACTACATCCTTACATGAGCATATTGTGAAGTCATTATTGTTGGACTTTTTTAATCAGGGTGTTCAATTTTCGAGCTTCTCATCTATCCCAGACACAAAATTTACAAGTGTGTTAAGCAAGTCAACTTGATTATCCATTTTCTTGGCATAGTGATTTAATGCCTTCACTGTTGCTTGCATGGTGTTTAATACAGCACTCCAAAGCCCAGTAGGGCCCTCGAGAAGATCTTGAGCAGAATTTGAATCCTCTACACATATGTTCTCTGCTGTAAAAGGGCTCAATGGGGGAGCTTTATTTGCAATTAGAGCGTCCTTATTGGCCTTGTTGCCATCTAGCAGTCCATCACTCAAGCTCCTCGGGGAAGCTGGCAGTCATGCTGGTGAGGTTGTAAAGGCATCCATGTAAGCTTAAAATTGATTGCCACATCAGATTTCAACAGTGCCCCATTTATTGCAGGCTCCTCCCCCGATACTGCCACACCGGGATTAGTGGCTTGGAAATGACCACCACCAATGACAGAAGTCGGCAGGAAGGGGCTGTCATGGCTGTTGTAAAGCTGAATGAGAAGCTCGATTGAGGGGTGAGGGCAGAGATTGATGCAATGATTGCAATGGTTGCTGTTCCTCACTGAAAGCCGGGCTCTCCCCTGGCTGGCGCCGGCCCTCACACACAGGCCCCAACGGTGAACAATGTCAGCGGGGACTCACTGTTCGTCCCCCTCAAGTGGTAGACAAAAAGTCAAAGATCTTTGAGGGTTTTAAACTTTTAAAACCTTCTCCCATTGCCCCCAATTCTTTAGTGTCTGAGGGCCATTGTATATCAACCTTCTTTACCTCGGTTAATCCCATTAGCTCATCCTCTTCTTTGAATGGGGAGCTCCCTTCCTCATAAGTCCTTGCCCAGTCTTCAATTTAAGACTTTTGGTGTGTGGTACCTCTGGAGCAGAGGACTCCCTCTTCCTTTTCTTTTGGGTTAGTTGTGCACAGCCCAAGGACCTTCCTGACCTTATTATAAGCAATGCAAGCTTATGCTATGGCCTTCCTTACTATTCAAAGTTGTGCCCCAGATATTGAATAAATTAATCTCCAATGTAACTGCCGCTCTTATTGATTAATAATTAAATGAGTAGTTAATTGAACAGTGGTCGGCTAGCTGGAGGAGAGCGGGCGATGATCAATATTTGGCCAAAATCCCTAGGGCTCAATGGACTATCAGTTCTTGTCAACCCCTTGAACCAGTTTTTACAGCCCTTTTACGGTTCTGTGGTCTTTTTAAAGCTTCTTGCAGCTTTTTAAGGTCATAGCTACCTGCACCGCCTCACCCCTGATTCAGTTCTTTATAGGCCACAAGACACTGGGGCCCTGGGGGAGGTGTCTGGCATGCAATATGCCTAGATTGAGTGGTCGGTAGGAGAGCTGTGTGTCAAAGATGGAATGCACAGCAGACTGAAATCTATGAAGTCTATAAACTGCAAGCTGTAGGTTTGAAGGTGCTAAGGCGCTATAGTCTAATTCTATGTCTACAGTACTGAATCTGTGGAATCTGTGGTCTTAGAGTTGTGGTTAGTAAGCAAGCAATAGGTAGTGTACAATATCCTGCGAGCAACCTTCAACAGCAACCCGCAGGAACGTGTGCGCAGTAGGGCTAGCAGGACTCAGGACTCAGCAGTGCTCAGCAGAACTTGTTGGGCTTGTTGAAACACCTGATGGTGGGCTGGCTTAAAGAAACTGGTGCTGGGGTTGCGAGTGGGGTATGCCAGGTTCACCACAAGCCGCACCCAGACTGTCTGGACCACTTCCAAGGGAGCCCAGGGTACATGCTTTGTAGCAGCCAGCTGCGGCCGCCCCACTCATAGTTTTTTAAAATTCCTCGAAGAGACCGCTTTCCAAGTTTCAAGTTGATAAATTAATAAGTTGGTAAGTTAGTTTGCAGGTCAGGAGCTCTCTGCCCGCTCGTCACTCAGCATCATGCAACACTCGTACGTCGCGGGGCACGGAAAAAATGGAGGAGCGCACAGGGAAGTTTATGGTAAAACCTGCGGGCAAACAAGCAGAGTGGGTGCAATGAGGTGTGCGTCGACCAGGCAGACTGGGGCAGATGAGATCTGTGCAGGTCTTATTGCATCCTTTTTCGTGGCATTGGTCCCGCCCGAGTGCCTCGGCTTCACTCAACCTGCTTGACTTGTTTGCAGTGTAGTTAACACTGCTGGAGCAGCTGATACGACTCAACCCGGTCAGTGCATTTCTCAGTTGCCTCTGCCGATGGTTCGCAGCTGGGAGCCGAGGAGCTGCTGGTTTCGTTCACCTCGCCCTGCCTGTGATACGGTGCAATGCATATACGTGTGATGTCAGAAAACAACTTAGCTCTGTGAATCCAACCCTCAAACACTTTCACATCCACCCACACACCCAATCAGAGACTCAGACACTCACACACCAAGAGATCCACACACTCTCTCACCCACTCCAAGACCCACTCAGACACCCTCACACCCAGTCACACACACACAGACACTCAGACACCCACTCACAGACCCACTCAGACACTCACACACCCAGAGACTCGCGTAAACACTGTCAAACCCAATCACCCCCCACAAAGACGCTCACACACCCACTCACAGACCCACTCAGACACTCACACACCCAGACAGAGATCCATAAAGACACTCACACACCCACTCACAGACCCATGCAGACACTCTCACAATCACACACCCACAAAGACACTCAGACACCCACTGACAGACGTACTCAGATACTCTCACTCCCAAACAGAGACCCACACATACACTCTCACACTCACAGACCCACTCAGACATTCTCACACCCACTCACACACCCACACAGACACTCACAAACCCAATCATTCACTCGCACACCTAGAGACCCATGTAGTCATTGTCATACTGTAAGAAAGGGCATTTTTTGCATTGTTAGCCCCCACTTTTTGCCTGGTAAATGATGTGGTTTCAAAATTGTAAGTGCCTTGGGCCCCTGGTAGACAGATGCCCAGTGCCAGATCTCTTTCCCCAAAACTGTACTATGTATCGGCACTTCAACCACCCTTGTAAGCCTCTAGTAAACGGTACCCCTGGTACTCAGGGCTTGGGTACTGACGAGGGACCCCCAGAGCTTCAGCACCAATTGTGCTACTCTGAGAGGTCCCACACCAGTCTCATGCAGAGTGCCATTGCAAGTGCATGACAAGGTGTATTTAAAAGTTGCAAATTCGACATGGCAGTCACCAAGAGTGCCCTTTCCACAAACACTGTATGCACTATTGGTAAGTCACCTTTCTGGCAGGCCTTACAGCCCTAATGCATGTGAGGGCCTACGTTTGCAGGAACAGATATGCTTCTACGGTGTCTTTCCAAACCCTTAAGACATAGTAAGTGTACAGGGAAACCATAGCAAATACATGTGCTGGACATTGGTCAATACGAGTTCCCCAACTACATGATGGACTCTCTGAATACTGGGTTGTTTATTATCAAACAACTCAGAATAATACGCCCACAATGACACCAGTGTTGGATTTATTATACCATGTACCCAGGGGGCACCTTAGGGGTGCCCCTGTAAAATCTACCAGCCCTGGCAGGTTTGCTGTCAGGTTTTTAACAGCCTGCTATCACCAGACACAGATCTGGACTCCTGGGGTGAGGGCCTTTTGCTCTCAGGAGCCGGAACACAAAGCCTTTCCTGGGTAGAGGTATTACACCTCCTCCCCAGGCAGGCACACAGGCCCAGTTGTTAGCTTCAAAGGCTTTACAGCCTTTGAAATCTCTCCTCTAATGTTTCTGCTAGTAGGAGAAGGCCACCCAATGGTTTTCACACCACTTTGAGTGGGAAAATTGGCAGGAAAAAGTTAGTCAGAGTAGAAGGAGTGGGTCCCAGCAGCCTGCACTGCCCCCAGGTGTGACAGGTGAGGTGACCACTCCATTTAATTTTCCTCTATTTAGATGGCAGGAAAATAGCCTATCAGGAGTAGGGATCTGACCCTTTCCCACAGAAAGTGGTCACATAGTGGGTGTAGCCACCCTAGGGTAAGTGGCCCACTGGCCACTACCAAGTACTCCCTTAAACGCCCACCAAATGCAGTATTTAGTGGGTATCCCTCGACCTGCATATCAGATTCAAGGGACGCAAAAAGACCAGCAACAAAGAAGACCCAAGAATCGACAATAGAAGTCCTGCTGCAGGAAGAAAAAAGGTGGCAAACCCTGCCTGCTGCACCCAGGACTCGACAATCACTGTTGAGGGGTTGACTGGACACAAGACAGACTCTAAGAAATACCAGAGGATCTCCAACCTTTTAAAAAGTGCTGAGAACTGCCCTCCAGAGTAAAGGCATCACTCCCTTTATCTAGCAAGCAAACTAAATCCAGTGAAGTCCAGTTCACTGACCCGCCGCTGACCATTGATCCAGACCAGCAGTCAGATCAAATTCCACCTGGTGGACCAGGAGGACAAACCCTGCCAGTGTGCCATATTTGTTGGCACTGTGAGCTCCAGTGGCTGAGACATGCCATAGCCCCGGGTACTGGACCCCCAACATCAGACACCCAGAGGAAAAGTCCACTCTGGACTCCCCAAGGACCAGATGCAAGCACCAGTTGAGGGGCTTCAGGACATCCAAGAACCACCTCCCATAGTGGCCCTGCTGACCTGCAAACCACCCTCGAAGTGACCTGCCCCTGGCCTCCAGAGGCTCCTATACATACAGCCCTGGACTGGTCTTTCTGCACTGCACCCGGCATCCCTGTGCCCTGTTTTGGAAAACCAGCTGTTATCTATGGGCCCCTAACCCCTTGCAACCACGGCACTCCAAGGGGATCCACCGGACTTACCTTTAAGTCCACGTGTGCAGTAGGTTTCCAAGTGGTCACCCTCTCTGTTCTGCTCCAGCTCCAAGCCTTTCAGCCACTGCTCCTGCTTGAAGCAGGTTTATTGATACTGTGAGTACAACATATGCTTAGCTCTTCTCTAAAATAAGTCTAACTGCTCAACCACACTACCATTAAAAAGTAGAGCATTAGAAGGTCTATTTATTGCCTCTGAATACCAAGGTATGGTTGCTTGGACTCTCTGTACAATGCACATCTTTTTCGTTCACTATATAGAGAGCAAGCCTCCTACACACACCTACACAGACACTCACACAACCACTCACAGACCCACTCAGGCACTCTCACACTCACTCACAGACCCACTCAGACACTCCCACACCCAAACAGACACCCACAAAGACACTCATACACCCACAGATCTCTACAGACACTCTTACACCTACTCAAAGACCCACTCAGACACTATCAGCCCCACTCACAGACCCACTGAGTCACTCACATACCCAGAGACCCATGCAGACACTGTCATGCCTACTCAAAGACCCACTCACACACTGTCACACCCACTCACACACCCACACAGACACTCTCACACCCACTCACAGACCCAGACACTGTCACACTCCCTCACACACCCACACACACACTCACGCACACAGTAAGACCTACTCAAATACTCACACACCCACTCACAGACCCACTCAGACACTCCCACACCCAACAGGTACCCACTGAGACACTCTCATACCCAGAGATCTACACAGACACTTTTACACCCACCTACAGACCCACTCAGACACTCTCACAACCACTCACACACCCACACACTTGCACACCCAGTTACAGACCCACTCAGTCACTCCCACACCTAGAGACCCATGCAGATACTGCATACCTACTCAGAGACCCACTCAGCCACTGTCACTCCCATTCACTCACACATGTACACAGACACTCACAAACCCACTCACAGACCTACTCAGACCCTCCACACCCAAGCAGAGACCCACTCAGACACTCACATACCATACAGAGACCTATGCAGACACTCACACACCTACGCACAGACCCACTAAGGCACTAATACAACAACACACACACACCCTCAGACACTCCCGCACCCAAACAGACACCCACTCAGATACTCCCACACCCCCAGAGACCCACACAGACACTCTTAAACCCACTCACAGACCGGCTCAGACACTGTCACATCCACTCACACACCCACACAGACACACACCCACTCACACACCCACTGAGGCACTCACACACACAGTCAGAGATCTACTCAAATACACACACTCAAACAAAGACCCACCATGCACTGTCACACCTACTCGCAGAACCCGGCACACTCTCACACATACTCACATACCCACACACAGGCACACACCCAATTACAGACCCACTTAGACACTCTCACACCCACTCACAGACCCACACAGATACTCAAACACCCACTCAGACACTGGCATACCAACTTACAGCCCTACTCAGACAGTTACATGCCCACTCACAGACCTATACAGACAGTCATACACCCACTCAGAGACCCAATCAGATATTCCCACACCCACTCATAAACCCATGAAGATACTTACACACCCCATCACAGACCCACTGAGAGATTCATACACCCACCCACAGACCTACTCAGACACTGACACACCCACTTCCAGACCCACTCAGACACTCACACACCTACTCACAGACCCACACAGATACTTACACACCCACTGACAGAGCCACCTACCCACTCACACACTGATAAAACCACCCACTCAACCAATGACACATCTTTAAGTTTAGCTGGTGTGTATTGGACGAGTGATTTTTGTTTGTGAATCCGCGATGGATTCGCGGATCCACATGAGTTTTAAAAAATAGGAATTGAGAAATTAACAAAAGCTTCTTTGGTGGAAGTATTGGCTCTGAAAAAAAACGTTGTGTTTATGATGTGCACTACATATAAAACAGGATACACATAAAACAGGATAAAATCTTACAAGATCTGGAAGAACACCCTGTTGCCTTTCTCTGTCAAAGGAACTCCATCATTTCTATATATGCCATCCCTATCAAAGCGTGTATTGTTGTGCTATATAAAGCCCGTATTCTGGTCTCTGAGGAATGCAGAAACAGTTTTATTCCCATGGTCTCCTGGATTTGTCTGTCTGTGGACAGAATACAGTTGACCACTTCCAGTTCGCCTTTGGCAAATTTTAGTGAATACCAAGGCAGTGGGTCGTAAAAGTAACATTAATTTACCAAAGTTATAGTTAATTAGGATTTCCGGTCCTACCCCAGTAATTGTGCGTAGGTTATTGCCACCATAGTACAAAATCATTAGGTCTGGATGTTGGCAATCCATAATGCTTTCAACCAAAGGCAGCAATTGATACCACTTTAACCCTCTGTGGCCAACTCAAGTAATATCCACATTAGGTAAACCCACATGCCTGTCAATGTTACTCTTCCAAGCACTCTCTCTGGCCCAAACCACAAAACATTGACCTCCAATCCACACTCAAAGCATTCTGGAGGGAAACTGGAGTAGCAGACAAGAGAAGGTTGCAGCTAAATCAGACAGATGTAAAATGAATGGCAGTTAAAATGGAGGATAGCACTTAATCTGATTTGGATGGTGTAAATATGCTGGAGGCTAAAACTAGGTAGTGATATTGAGATACAAGTATGTGTGATTGGCTCTAGAGAAATAACAAAAAGGTAATGGTGTTTGGGATCTGTTTATAATTCCGAATCCTCAATCACACCGGCTACAGTTGATTTTAAAACTACTATGCCCCTGTCAGAAACTGTTCAGAACTTTTGACCTAGTACTAGCAACGAATGTTTCAAACTTGGTCACTGTGGAAACAAAGCTACAAAAGCATAGGGGAAAGGGAACAAAAAAGGCTAGACTGTTATAATGACATGAGAGTGGTATTAAAGAAATACTGAATAAGTAGTGTTTTGGTTCAAACTTAGTGCCTGATTTAAATCATGGTTGAGGGGAATACTCTGTCACAAGCATGACAGATATCCTGTCTACCATATTATGATCCAATTATATCCTATTATGGCGGACAGGATAACTGTCAAGTTTGTGATGAGTATTTCATCCACCAAGATCTAAATTCCACCCCAAGTGATTTACACCAAGTGGAGAATAAATGAGATTGCTTATCAGTAGAATTGTGAAATGGAAAGTTAGGCTCCCTTGTGGATCTGCAGAAAATGTTATGGGTGGCTGCTCTAAGTGCCTGTGGGGCTCTGTGGAGCCTCCGAAAACTCCTACCAAATTTGGCTAGTGGAGTCTTAGAAAGGGTTAAAAAAGATTAACTGTTCAGAAATGGTATAACAAAAGTCAAATATAAAAGGAAGATTGTGATTTGTTTTCTACATGAGTAACCCGAAAGCAAAGTTTAAAAGATTGCCATTAATGATTTATTTGTATGAGAATGGTATATCATTCTTGTGCTTGAGATTGTACATTTTCCGTAAGAAGAGATTTTAACTCATACTGACAAAAACTTACAGCCCAACAAACACTTTTAACAGCTATGTGAATTAAAGTGTACTTTAAAAAATGTGTTTGAAAAGGCACTTGTGTATATAAGGTAGATAAATGTATATAGGATGTACACAAGAGTAACAAGGGATATAAAAAGGAAGGTAAATTATGACAAAAAGTAAAAGTGCAGTGACCAGCAAAGGAGGAAGAAAAAGTTTCAAAAAGTAACAGAAGTTATTTTATCAAGCTGTTAAAAATGAATGTGTTTTGGAAGTAGATTTAGATGCTTACTTAAATAAATAAGACATTAGTACATATTTTGTATCGAGAAAGAAACTCATTAGGTATTTATACACCAACTTTCAGTTTTACAATAGTGAGTATGATATGCATACTACTATAGCCAGAGAGTAACTGACAAACTGTATTGAAATACTCTTTGGCACGCCAGACAGTGTGTGATTCACTCACACAGGTATATAGCCATTTGTGAATCCTGAAAGATGTCTGTTACAGACAGATGTACAGAACCATATATCCAGGTATAAAACTACTCATTGACTAATTTAGCTACTGATATACCTCTTTTTAAAACCATGGGGCCCCTCACACCTGCAGTGAAATGATAACAGAGGCATGTACAAATTTACCTTCATATCTAGAGAGCAGCTATGTACTCAAAACAAATTAAGCCACTTTCACACACAACTACATACCCCAGTTCTCAGTTACACAGTATGTAGGCAATCTATAAAGGCATTTACATACCTATTTAGGGATCCTTAGAGTTAATAAGACAGACAGTCATACACAGAAATAGTTAGTTACTAATTCTGTGACACAGACAAACAGGCACTCATAGAGACACATATGTAATAACGTACTGCTACACTTTGTCACTTAACCATACAATAAGTCATAAATGTATCTATAAAATTAAGTGGCAGACTTACAGTGCACGTTCCGTACTGCGTAACTGCTGCTCTTATACACCCAGTTACAGTCTCAGAAAAGCGCTTATGAACTCAAAAGTGGTATAGCTAGAAAGTAACTGACGCATTGAGAAAGACACTAAGAACTATTCACACACCCATTTAAGCATTTACATATTCACTAACATACTCATTGACACTAATGCAGCCACTGACACACCCTTGCACACACCCATGCAGGCACTGACATACCCAGGCACATACCGATGTAGATACTTACACACCCAGGCATACACTGATACATTATTGACACACCCTGCCAAACAACAATGCATCCAATGAGACACCCAGGCACACACTGATGTAGGCACTGACACTCAAGGCACATACTTATACAGCTACTGACACACCCAGGCACACACTGATGCAGACACTGGCACAGCAAGCCAAACACTAATGCACCTACTGACACACCCAAGCATACACAGATACAGACACTGGCATACTCAGCAAAACACCAATACAGCCACTGACACACAGGCACTGTCTGATGATGCAGGCATTGACATACTGAGGCACACACAGATAGTCATTGACTCACCCAGCCAAACATTGATACAACTGCTTACACACAAGTACACACTGAGGCACAGACACACATACACCCAGCTAAACACCAATGCAATCACTGATACACACATATACAGACTGACACATCCAGCCAAATACTCACATTGGGAATAACACACCTATCCACACACTGATGCAGACACTGATACACTCAAACACTAATACAGCCAGTGACACAAAGGCTTACTCTAATGCGGGCACTGACACATCCAGACACACACTAATACAGCCAATGAGACACCCATGCAGACACTGAGAGAGGCACTGATACACCCAGGCACACATTGATACAACTGCTGACCCACCCAGCGAAACACTAATACAGCTAGTAACATAAACAGGCACCCACTGATGCAGACAATGACACAGCCAACCAAATACTAATGCAGGCATTTACACACCCATGCATAAACTGATGGAGACTCTAACACATTCAGCCAAACATTAATTGACACATAGGCACACTTTGATGCAGGCACTGACACACCCAGACACACACTGATACAGCCACTCATACACCCAGGAAAACACTCCTACAGGTACTTTCATTCCAGGCACAAACTGATGCAGACACGGACACACCCAGTCAAACACTAATGCAGATACTGAGACACCTATACAGACACTGATGGATACACTGGCACAACCAGCAAAACACTGATGCAGAAACTGTGACACTGATTTATACATGGAAAGTAACACACTCAGAGTGGCTTTTACGAAGTGACATAACTATTTATACAGCTACTTAAGTGCTTAAACTATGTAATTTAATAGTATATAATCAAAATGAAAATGGATTTTTTTCTTTTCAAAACCTACTTGTATTTACAAAGAAAGATTTACAATGGCGTCAAAAAATAGAAACAAGAAAGAAACAGAGAAAAATATACTATCTCCTTACAAAATGGACATAATGTGGAGAATGTGTTCAAAGATAAAACATCTGCTGATAAGAAAACTAAGAAGCTTTGTAAAATAGTATGTGGAAAATGCAAAGTGTGCCAAAACATGCAAATAAAAAGTGAGGTTTAAAATCAGATAAGAAAGGAGATGGAGTAAGTGACTTTAAAACTAATAAATAGTATAAGAAAACAGATGCCATAACAAGAAGACAGAAACAATTTAATGAAATAAGAGCCACAATGTTTCACAGTAGACTAATACAGAATTTGGTACTAACTATGAGGGAGAATAAAAGGAGAAGAGAAGCAATCAACAAAACCAACATATTGAGACTGCAGTTGATAAAGCATTTGTCCAGTAGCAGAAGCTATTTATTTTGATGCTGTACAGATTGAGAGCACTGGATAAAACAGTGTTGTCTATGACGAGAAGAAGTAAAAGACAATAATAATTTTTGTAAATATTTTCAGAGAAGAATGGAGGCACACATCCAGTAATGAGCCTTTCTTTATTGAAGAAAGCTTCTTCCAAGAGAACCCATTAGTGCATGCATTTGAAACAAGTAGCCGGTGCTCTGAGGTCAAAGATGATATTCCTATTGCGAATGGGGAGATGGTTTCTAGAAACGTAGTGGAAGATATAGTTGAAGAGGTACTAGGAAGACGTAGACAGGCCCCTGTATACAAATAGAACTGTAGCAGTACTTGCAGTGTTCGTCAGAAATCAATTGATATATTGAGAACTTTCCTACATGAATTTCCATGCAAACGTATGAAAAGAAAAATTGCAATTTTGTAAGGATTTGATCCATGAAAAGTGAGGGAATCTACTAATTTATAGGGACATTCACTGGTGTGTATACAATAAAGTGTGCGCAAGCATGTTTCATCACTTCAGAAAGTTGGCTGTTCATCACTCTAAAATGCAAAAATTTAGTTAGAAGACTGCTTTGTAAAATGTCCTGCCTTGTGGTTAAGAGAAATAAATAAAGCTCTTTTGCATGATACAGTATCGGATGTAGAAAACATTTGTGGTGATGTACAGTTACATTTCTTTGGTCCTGAAGAGGAATGTAGGGAAAATCAGGAGTTAGTATGCGTAGGCGTAGAGGAAAAGAACACAACAGTATTAGTATTGATAACTTTACACAAGAGATTGCAAAGTTTGAAACAGTTTCCTCTGAGAAATCAAACTGTGCTTGTTTTGGCAAAAGCCAAACTCAAAATGTTTTGTTCTCAAAAACTGAAAAAGAGAACAGAGATAAGTTGTAAGAATTTGCAGTATATTTATTTGTAGAGGAACGCTTTGATTTGTCAACTCAGCAAATTATATGTAAGTATTGCTATGATGAGTTAGAGGATAACAAAATGCCTGCCAGAGCAATACATAACAAGTTTGAATTGGTTTCGATTACAGAGGAACTTGTAGATTTAAATATTTAGGAATCAATCCTGATACCATCTATACACTCTTTTCAAGCATGAATTCGTTTGGAACCAAAGACTTGGGAACTACCTCCGACAGAGCTACAGAAAGGCCTTAAAGTTTGAGTTGTCTACTTACTGTTAGAGTTTAAATGGACTGTTGAAACTGTGGAAATACAGAGAGATAAATAGATGAGCCACTTATCATTCTAGTAAATGGTGTGCCTACCAAAAACAAAAAATCTGGCAAAAGCTAGTGGATGACAATACATTAAAAAAAAAGCTACATTATACCTGAAAGAAAATAATATCTATTACAAAGATGTGGATGTTGTTGGACATGGAAGTTATATGGAAGATGACATGTTACCATCAAGTGGACAGATTGAAAAAGTGGATAGAATTAAATTAGATGAAATATATGAACTCTATAGTATCCATCCCACTCCATTTAAAAAAGGTTATTGGTGATGCTATTGATCTGTATCAAATGAAACAAGTGAAATGAGCTACAAAGAATGTGTGGTAGAATTGTTTGGAGGTTTGCTGTTTCCTACAACTATTTCTAGCAGGAGTAGTTAGGCAGTATGATGGCATCCCATGCAAATACCTGCAGCTAAGTATAGGTCATCCAGATTATATTCAGAGGACCCTATATTTTGTCCATGTAGTCCATGTATGTTTCATCTGTTATTTGAAAGTAATTTTCTTGGACTATCATATGCTGTAAACCACATGCTGAAGACAGGAGGTAATCTAAAAATTCACTCTGCAAAATAATTTGTTGATGAAATTCATGGAAACGATGAAAAGTTGGAATACAATTTGATAAATCTGATGGCATGAAAATGTGGGACTAACAAGTATTAGTACCATCGTCATGGTAAACTGGAATGTTTGTTGTGAAATTTTGGTTTGTAAAAGTAAGTTGTACAGAATATGCATGGGATGACTTACCTGACTTTTCAAGTGAGACAAACTCAAACATTAAGGACATCAATTTGAAGATACTAGAACTTTGTTTTTTGGATCCTGCAAATGTTTGTATGTATTTTAACCACAGATTTCAAGACCTACTCTACTTCATCTTTTACAGAACATAAAATCACCTCTTGGAGAAGTTACTGATTTCTTTTGGCATAGGGTACCAAGCAAGAGGTACTTCTCATATTCATATGCTGCTATGGATAAAAGATGCACCATCATTTTGAGCAGACAGTGAAGCCTCTGTACTCTGCTTCATAGAACAGTATGTGACATGTGCCATCCCGTAACACGGTGCTCAAAAAGGCCTGAAACAGCTACCCTTTCACACATATACATGTGGGAAGTGCTGTCGGCAAAAATACAAGGCTAAACGAAAATATTACACAAAGTGCCATTTTGGATTTCCAAGACCTCTAATTTCCAAAGGAAGAGTGAACATCTACAATGAGACATACACTTACTCGAAAATCACCAAAAAACATATATTACCCTGAGAAGAACAGAGGCCTCCAAATATATTAATGACTATAATCCTGGGATTCTCAAAGTGTGTAATGCCAATATGGATAATCAGTTTGTGACAGACAATGCCATAGATGTTGCTCGTTACATAACAAAATCAGAGAAGATAGAGAAGAAGGATATGTGGAAGGAGATTTCTGCTGAAAACTCTCTAACCAAGAAATTTTAAAGCTTCAGGTTGAAGATGCTTTTACACAGGAAATTGGATCCTATGAGTGGTGTGATCAGTTCAGTTCAGCTAGTTTGTACTCAACATCAAGAGGAATTGTTTGCGTACGTCTAGGCCTGGCAAGTATGTGAAAGAGTGTTGAAGTCTTCCAGAAATTCAATACTTTGCAGAGTTTGACCCGTAAAGTACAGACATTGTCAAAACAAATACGTTAGACACTTAGGGGGTCATTCCAACCCTGGCGGTCGGTGTAAAAGCGGCGGCCAACCCGCAAACAGGCAGGCGGCCCAAAAAATTGAATTCCGACCCTGGCGGGAACCGCAAACACAGCCCGCCACTTTAACACTCCGACCGCCACGGCGGTACAGACAAGCAGCGCAGCGGTCACCGCCAACAGACAGGCGGCAGACAATGTACCACCCAGCCTATCACAACTCACCAATCCGCCACTTTTTCCGGGGCGGGAGCCCCGCCGATAAAAACACGGCGGAAACAGACTACGAATGGGAAAACGCTCACCTCTACACACTCCACGAGGAATCTGGACAGCATGGAACCCGAACTACACATCCTACCAGCTATTGCCTACCTGCTCCTCTACCAGGAGCACGAACGCCGGCGCAGAAGACAACGGTGAGTACTGCACCTACGACACAGGGGAGGAGGGAGGCAAAAAATTACGGGGACACACATATGCCACACACCCACCCCCACCCTCACCCACTACAACACACACATCAATGCAGAGCAACAAGTCAGAGTGACACCCCCCAACCCCCCCGGAAGAATGCAAAGACAAAATAAAATAATCATTAAAAATGAAGTATATTATAGCATAATTGAAGTTAAGTGAAATATGAAATATATAAATAAAATATATTACATCATGAACAATATATACATAGGTCAAAAGTCCGGCCCATATTGGCTATCATCCATTGTTCGTGGGCCAATGGGCCTAAACACATGGGCAAAGCCCACACACGAGACCCGATTCCATTGGAGAGAACACTGCAGGGGCATCAGATAGTAAAACTACAGGCTCCTCAGGGGGAAGGGAAGGGGGGGCACCTCAGCCAGTTGAGTCCACGACGCCAGATCCACGAGGGGCCTCCATGCCCACTGTACCATCCTGAGGAGTGCAAAGCCACAGTCTCACAAGTCTCTACAGTGGGTGGCTTGCCCACTGATCCATCCTGGGGAGTGCAAAGCCACAGTCCATCAAGTGGATTACAGACTCCACTGGTTGTGGAGGAGGCATGGTGCCCAGAGTGCTTCGTGAAGCCCTGGCCGACACAGATCCGGCCCTGCCAATGGGCCAGCGGTGCTTGAGATGAAGGGCCCAGTGGAGCGGTGCTTGACAGGAAGGGCCCAGCGGAGCGGTGCTTGACAGGAAGGGCCCAGCGGAGCGGTGCTTGAGAGGAAGGGCCCAGCGGAGCGGTGCTTGACAGGAAGGGCCCAGCGGAGCGGTGCTTGAGATGAAGGGCCCAGCAGAGCGGTGCTTGACAGGAAGGGCCCAGCGGAGCAGTTCAGAGACGGCGGTGCCCAGCGGAGCGGTGCTTGACAGGAAGGGCCCAGCGGAGCGGTGCTTGACAGGAAGGGCCCAGCGGAACGGTGCTTGAGATGAAGGGCCCATCGGAGCGGTGCTTGACAGGAAGGGCCCAGCGGAGCGGTGCTTGACAGGAAGGGCCCAGCGGAGTGGTGCTTGACAGGAAGGGCCCAGCGGAGCAGTTCAGAGACGGCGGTGCCCAGCGGAGCGGTGCTTGACAGGAAGGGCCCAGCGGAGCGGTGCTTGAGATGAAGGGCCCAGCGGAGCGGTGCTTGACAGGAAGGGCCCAGCAGAGCGGTGCTTGACAGGAAGGGCCCAGCGGAGCGGTGCTTGGGATGAAGGGCCCAGCGGAGCGGTGCTTGACAGGAAGGGCCCAGCGGAGCAGTTCAGGGACGGCGGTGCCCAGCGGAGCGGTGCTTGACAGGAAGGGCTCAGCGGAGCGGTGCTTGACAGGAAGGGCCCAGTGGAGCGGTGCTTGACAGGAAGGGCCCAGCGGAGCGGTGCTTGACAGGAAGGGCCTAGCGGAGCGGTGCTTGAGATGAAGGACCCAGCGGAGCGGTGCTTGACAGGAAGGGCCCAGTGGAGCGGTGCTTGACAGGAAGGGCCCAGCGGAGCGTGCTTGACAGGAAGGGCCCAGCGGAGCAGTTCAGAGACGGCGGTGCCCAGCGGAGCGATGCTTGACAGGAAGGGCCCAGCGGAGCGGTGCTTGACAGGAAGGGCCCAGCGGAGCAGTGCTTGAGATGAAGGGCCCAGCGGAGCGGTGCTTGACAGGAAGGGCCCAGCAGAGCGGTGCTTGACAGGAAGGGCCCAGCGGAGCGGTGCTTGAGATGAAGGGCCCAGCGGAGCGGTGCTTGACAGGAAGGGCCCTGTTCAGCGGTGCTTGTCTTGAAGGGCCCAGTTCGGCGGTGCTTGTCACAGCGGGGCCCTGTTCAGCGGTGCTTGTCACGGCGGGGCCCTGTTCAGCGGTGCTTGTCTTGAAGGGCCCAGTTCGGCGGTGCTTGTCACGGCGGGGCCCTGTTGAGCGGTGCTTGTCACGGCGGGGCCAAGTTCGGCGGTGCTTGTCACGGCGGGGCCCTGTTCAGCGGTGCTTGTCACGGCGGGCCCTGTTCAGCGGTACTTGTCTTGAAGGGCCCAGTTCGGCGGTGCTTGTCACGGCAGGGCCCTGTTGAGCGGTGCTTGTCACGGCGGGGCCCAGTTCGGCGGTGCTTGTCACGGCGGGGCCTTGTTCAGCGGTGCTTGTCACGGCGGGGCCCTGTTCAGCGGTGCTTGTCTTGAAGGGCCCAGTTCGGCGGTGCTTGTCACGGCGGGGCCCTGTTCAGCGGTGCTTGTCACGGCGGGGCCCAGTTCGGCGGTGCTTGTCACGGCGGGGCCCTGTTCAGCGGTGCTTGTCACGGCGGGGCCCTGTCCAGCGGTACTTGTCACGGCGGGGCCCAGTTCGGCGGTGCTTGTCACGGCGGGGCCCTGTTCAGCGGTGCTTGTCACGGCGTGGCCCTGTTCAGCGGTGCTTGTCACGGCGGGGCCCTGTTCAGCGGTGCTTGACATATGTTCCCAGGGAACCAGATCGGGCCAGATCGGGCCAACCAGATCAGGCCATCCGACCTTTCGCTTGCGGGGCCCTCCTGTGCTGGAGTCCTGGGCCCGTGGGTGTCCTCCTTCACACCCGAAATGGGGCTGGTGGGGCCCTCCTGGGCAGCTCGCCTGCTGCCGGAAATGTCCGCCCTGCTGCCCTTGCCCTCCTTCGCCGATTCTCTGGGGCCCTTGCCTCCCTTTGTGGATGTGCCAAGTGACGGTGCCAGGATAGTGCCTTTGGGGGCTGCCGTCTCTGGCCTCTCGCGCCGGCCCTTCCCTTTTTTAGTTTTTTTCCCAGGGGGTGGGCTGGCTGTCCCCTTGCTGCTGGCCGATGTTGCTGCCCTAGAAGCTGGTGGACTCCAATAGCCCTGGACTATGGTCCTTGTAGGTGCAGGGCTTGTGGTGGCTGAGGTGCTGTTTGGACTCTTACGAGATGGAGGGGGTGGGTCAGGTGATGCAAAGAGGTTAATTTTGGAGAGGAAAAACATTTTAGGAGCAGTGGGAAGGGTAGGTGCAGTGGGTATGGGAGTGGAGGAGGAGGATGTGGTTGTAGGAGAGTCAAGTGTGCTGTCTTTGGGTGCAGGTGCTTGTGACGGAGGCTGTCGTGAGGTGGATGGCTGTTGGGTGGGTGGCTGCCTGCGTTTGTGTGGTTTGGAAGAGGGGGGTGACAGACACACTGGGAGAGGACACAGGGGACGTGTAAATGGCAGTGGGGGTGGTGACTGCACGTGTGCGGAGTGTTCTGGTGGGTGTGCTGGTGATGGACGTACTGGCTGATGGTGGTGTGCGTGCAGGTGTGAGTGGAGATGTCACAGGGAGGGAGGAGGGAGACGAGGAGGAGGGGGAAACAGAGGAGGCAGTGGCTGATGGCATGTCTGCATGTGGATGTTGCATGTATGAATGCTTGTGTGATCTGTGGTGCTTATGTCTGGATGAGCTGCCCTTGGGTGTTGATGTGTGTGCAGGCTGGTCTGTAGGTGTGGCTGGGATAGGCAGAGGAACAGGGGAGTGGGACTGGGATGAGGAAATTGGAGGGGGGAGGCAGGAGACAGGGACAATAGCTGCCGTCAGTGCTGAGGCCAGAGCGTTGAACGATCGTTGATGGGCAGCCTGACCCGAATGAATGCCCTCCAGGTATGCATTGCTCCGGTGCACCTCCCTTTCTACACCCTGGATGGCATTCAAAAGGGTAGACTTGCCAACAATGAGCGTCTGGAGGAGGTCAATGATCTCCTCACTGAGGGCAGCAGGGGTAACTGGGGCAGGGCCTGAGGTGCCTGGGGCGAAGGAGATGCCCGCCTTCCTGGCCGAGCGGGCATGGGGCGAACGCTGAGGGGCTGCTTCAAAGGCGGAGCTGGTGCGCTGGGTGGCGGCTGTACCTGTTGTAGCGGTGGGCACGGATGTTGCCGCCACCACAAGGGAGCTCCCTTCGAGGACGTGTCTGTGTTGCTGACGTCTCCACGGATCCCCGTTGTGGAGCTCCCCTCGCCCTCCGTCTCACTTGTGAACTCGGAGTCGGTTGCATGGCCCTCTGGGGCCATGTGAGATGCAGCTCCCTCGTGCTCCGATGCCACTTCTCCTCTGCCTGATGATGCTAATGCACACATGAACAGGAAGACCAAAAAAAAGGGGGGGGGGGGGGAGAAAAAATGACATGTTGAGTGCATGCATTGGCGACACCGTTGGCGGAGAGGACAGACACAGAAGCCCCCTGCACTACGCCGCGCACTCGGTGTACACTACTCAATTATTGTGACTTGGCCTACAAGCCTATGGACGACAACTGCACACATAGGTGACCCAGGGCCATGGATAGCTGTACTTGGCACCCTACAGAGGTGGGGGGCGGGGGCACAGGGCCATGCCTTACGGAAGGGCCCAGCCTACAGATATCGCCCTGGCCTAGAGATACCCACAGCCCTCCTCCCCCACCCAGACACCTCCATTGTGCGCTAACATAGCAGAATGTGCTGGTACTCACCCCCTTGTGTCTGCTGTGATGTCCTCACGCGCCCATCCAAATCGGGGTAGGCCACCGTCAGGATCCGGGACATCAGGGGGGTCAATTGACGGGAGCCACCCCTCCTACATTGGGAGGCCATCCCCAGCAGAGCCTCCGCGGTCTTCCTGCTCCCGCGGCGGATGTCCTCCCACCTCTTGCGGCAGTGGGTGCCCCGTCTGTTGTGGACCCCCAGGGTCCGGACGTCCTTGGCGATGGCACGCCAAATGTCGATCTTCTGATGGGCGCTGACCTATGTGACATGGACAGGGTGGGAAAATAAATATCATCATTTTCTGCATGGTCGATGTGAGTGGCCCCCCCTCCCCAACCTTGCCATATGGCACATGCTCTCATCTGTCGTGCGATGCATGCCTCATTCGCTCCCCTCCCCACCATCTTTCATCCACCCCACTCAACACAGGCATTGCCCACATAGCATGGTCCCAGTGTACTTACCTGTTGGTCTGGAGGACCGTAGAGTAGCGCATACTGGGGGAGGACCCCATCAACAAGTTTCTCCAATTCCTCAGATGTGAAGGCAGGGGCCCTTTCCCCAGTCGCAGCAGCCATTGTATCTTCCAGACCGAGGTCACAGCAGCACTTGCAGTATAGGTCCTCTCCTGTGGATGATCAGGTCTCGAGTGATTAAGCAGATAGAAGATGGCGGTTACGCCCGCGGCGGTGCGTACCGCAGCGGTGCGTACCGCGACCGCCGGCGCACATCGTTATTGGCTCCTGAGACCCATAGGGTTCAATGTTAACCAATGCTGCTTTGCGCCGCGGTCTTCGACCGCCTACCGCCACGGTGTGCCACGCCAGCGCATTGACCTCACATCCCATTGTCACACTTCACAGGTCAGGCAGCCGCCATTTCAAGGGCCCAAATGGCTTAATTTCTACTGCGTCACACAGGCCTAGGCCTTGCATTGCCACTCATACAAGCCATTCAATGCATAGCGAATCGTGTTCTGTGCAAGCTGTGGTTACGTACCTGTGGGTTGCTTGACTCTGTGCTCCATGTTGTCCTTCCTAGGCACCGTCCGCTGGGACTTGCGAGGAGATGGAGGAATGTTCCCGTGTACAGACCGCTGGTGGACCTGTCGACAATGGAAGAAAGACATGTCATACTGACATACAGACTTGACTGAGCCACTATACAGGAACTGTGTGCCCAGCTGGAGCCAGACCTGATGTCCCCCATTCGCCAACCCACAGGGATTCCCCCTCTGGTGCAGGTTCTGTCAGTACTCCATTTTTTGGCAAGTGGATCATTCCAAACAACAGTGGCCATATCATCAGGGATGTCTCAGCCTATGTTTTCTAAGGTTTTGTCCAGAGTGTTGTCTGCCCTGATGAAATACATGCGGAGCTACATTGTTTTCCCTGAGGTGGGCGATTTGGCTACAGTGAAGGGTGATTTCTATGCCCTTGGCCATATCCCCAACATCATTGGTGCCATTGATGGGACCCATGTGGCTTTGGTTCCCCCCAGTGAAAGTGAGCAGGTGTACAGGAACAGAAAAAGTTATCATTCTATGAATGTCCAGGTGGTCTGTTTGGCTGACCAGTACATCTCCCATGTAAATGCCAAGTTCCCTGGGTCAGTGCATGACGCGTACATCATGCGAAATAGCAGCATCCCTTATGTGATGGAACAGCTACAGAGACACTGTGTGTGGCTAATTGGTGACTCTGGTTACTCCAACCTGTCGTGGCTACTGACCCCAGTGAGGAATCCCAGGACAAGGGCAGAGGAACGGTACAATGAGGCCCATGGGCATACTAGGAGGGTGATCGAGCGGACCTTCGGCCTCCTGAAGGCCAGGTTTAGGTGCCTGCATATGACAGGTGGATCCCTAATGTACTCACCAAAGAAGGTGTGCCATATCATCGTGGCCTGCTGTATGCTTCACAACCTGGCTTTGCGACGCCAGGTGCCTTTCCTGCAGGAGGATAGTCCAGATGGTGGTGTTGTAGCAGCTGTGGAGCCTGTGGAGAGTGAAGAGGAGGAAGACGACGGGGACGACACAGACAACAGGGACACAGTGATACAACAGTATTTTCAGTAGCACACAGGTACGAATCAACCCCGCCATCTTACATTTACTTAAAGTCTCCTGCCTCTCTACTGTCTGTGTTTCCCCCCAGTTCCTGTTAACTGAGTTGTGACTTTCCCTTCCGTTTTCAGAGCTGTGGGCCCCACTGCGTGATCTCTGCTTTGTTTGCCCATGGACTACAGCTGTGTGACAGTGGTATGTTGTCATCACAATGTAACTGAACATTTTGGCACCGTTATGTCTAATACATTTGTTCAAAATACAAGCAGACTCCAGATTTTTTAAGTGCAATAAGTGATTTTATTAAAGTGCTAAATTTAGGGACATGATTGTAAAACGGTGATGGGTGATGGTGGAGTAATGTCCATGGCAGAGTCCAGTTTTCAGTCTCACAGGTGCATTGTCCATATGCCTGTGGAAGGATGGAGCAGGGGCAGTTTAAGTTTGGACAGGGTGACAATGTGGGACAGTGGGATGACATCAGGGGGTATCGTTTGCTGGCGGGGGTCTTGGCATCCTACTCTGTTTTCTTGTGAGATCTGGGGTACACGGCCACCCACCCATTACACGAAATGGCACACACAGAAGCAATAACCATACCCTTACACCCCTGCAGGACCCGAACGCCACCACACCGCCACGGAGGGTCCAGAGATGTCCATCCCACCCCCAGAAGAGGCACCCAGCGATGACAGCAGCTCTGTCTCCCTGGACCCAGATGACCAGCCCGGCCCATCGGGGACCTCTGGACAGTCGGTTCCCCACACACAGCCACAGGCTACAGCAGACCTAACCCCCTCTGGGAACACCAGCACAGCTCCCACCCAGCGGGCCCATGCCTCTGTCTCCAGGACACGTCAATCAGCGGTGTGTCCGCCACTACAGGGCACCCAGGTTGACCCACCACCCCAACAACAACAGGGACCTAGGGGCAGTGGTAGTGGGCACACCGTCTAGGGGACAGAGGCCCAGGAACACAGGGGAACTGGGAAGGCTGCTGTGCGACAGGGGGGGGACAGGCCCAGGGAACCCACTCTCCAAGAGGCCCTCACCACCATCATGGGAGCATACCACCACTCCCAGGAGACGATGGCGACGGTACTGGCCAGGTTCCAGGAGATCCAGGCACAGCAGGAGGAACGGTACATGGGGTTCAGAGAGGAACTGAGGAACATTGGTTCCGCAATGGGGACCATCGTCCTGGCCCTTAACCAGATAGTCGCCACATTGCGGGACCATGTGGCACCCCAAAGGGCCCCTGTCACTAGCCTGGACCAGGAACAGCCTACCACCTCCGCCGGCGCTAGTGGACAGGAGGCCCCCACACAACGACAGGCCACCAGAACCCCACCTCCTGCTGAAGAACAACCACCCCGCAAGCGGAACCTGAGATCTCACAAGAAGACAGAGTAGGATGCCAAGACCCCCGCCAGCATAAGATACCCCCTGATGTCATCCCACTGTCCCACATTGTCACCCTGTCCAACCTTAAACTGCCCCTGCTCCATCCTTCCACAGGCATATGGACAATGCACCTGTGAAACTGAGAACTGGACTCTGCCATGGACATTACTCCACCCCCACCCATCACCGTTTTACAATCCTGTACCTATATGTAGCACTTGAAATAAATCACTTATTGCACTTAAAATAACAGGAGTCTGCTTGTATTTTTCACAAATGTATTACACATAACGGTGCAATAATGTTCAGATACATTGTGATGACAACATACCAATGTCAATAAGCTTTAGTCGATGGGCAAACAAAGCAGAAGTGACGCAGTGGGTCATACAGCTCTGAAAAGGGAAGGGAAAGTCACAATTCAGTTAAAAGGAACTGGGGGGAAACACAGACAGTAGAGACGCAGGAGGCCTTAAGTAAATGTGAAATGGCGTGGGTGATTCTTACCTGTGTGCTACTGAAAATATTGTTGTATGACTGTATCCCTGTTATCCGTGTCGTCCCCGTCGTCTTCCTCCTCTTCACTCTCCACAGGCTCCACAGCTGCTACAACACCACCATCTGGACCATCCTTCTGCACAAAAGGCACCTGGCGTCGCAAAGCAAGATTGTGAAGCATACAGCAGGCCACGATGATATGGCACACCTTCTTTGGTGAGTACATTAGGGATCCACCTGTCATATGCAGGCACCTAAACCTGGCCTTCAGGAGGCCGAAGGTCTGCTCGATCACCCTCCTAGTACGCCCATGGGCCTCATTGTACCGTTCCTCTGCCCTGGTCCGGGGATTCCTCACTGGGGTCAGTAGCCACGACAGGTTGGGGTAACCAGAGTCACCTAATAACCACACACGGTGTCTCTGTAGCTGTTCCATCACATAAGGGATGCTGCTATTTCGCATAACATACGCGTCATGCACTGACCCAGGGAACTTGGCATTTACATGGGAGATGTACTGGTCTGCCAAACAGACCACCTGGACATTCATCGAATGATAACTTTTTCTGTTTCTGTACACCTGCTCACTTTCTTTGGGGGGAACCAAAGCCACATGGGTCCCATCAATGGCACCAATGATGTTGGGGATATGTCCAAGGGCATAGAAATCACCCTTCACTGTAGCCAAATCATCCACCTCAGGGAAAACAATGTAGCTCCGCATGTATTTCATCAGGGCAGACAACACTCTGGACAAAACCTTAGAAAACATAGGCTGAGACATCCCTGATGACATGGCCACTGTTGTCTGAAAAGACCCACTTGCCAAAAAATGGAGTACTGACAGAACCTGCACCAGAGGGGGAATCCCTGTGGGTTGGCGGATGGGTGACATCAGGTCTGGCTCCAGCTGGGCACACAGTTCATGTATAGTGGCTCTGTCAAGCCTGTATCTAAGTATAATATGTCGTTCTTCCATTGTCGACAGGTCCACCAGCGGTCGGTACACGGGAGGATTAATCCTTCTCCTCGCAAGTCCCAGCGGACGGTGCCTAGGAAGGACAACATGGAGCAGAAAGTCAAGCAAACCACAGGTTCGTTCACACAGCTTGCACAGTAAAAGAATCGCAATGCATAGAAAGGCTTGTATGAGTGGCAATGCACGGCCTAGGCCTGTGTGACGCAGTTGAAATTATGCCATGTCGGCCCTTGAAATGGCGGCTGCCTGACCTGTGAAGTGTGACAGTGGGATGTGAGGTCAATGCGCTGGCGTGGCACACCGTGGCGGTAGGCGGTCGAAGACCGCGGTGCTAAGCCGCATTGGTTAACATTGAACCCTATGGGTTTCAGGAGCCAATGACGATGTGCACCGGCGGTCGCTGTACGCACCGCTGCAGTACGCACCGCCGCGGGCGTGACCGCCATTTTCTATCAGCTTAATCACTCGAGAACTGATCATCCACAGGAGAGGACCTATACTGCAAGTGCTGCTGTGACCTCGGTCGGGGAGATACAATGGCTGCTGCGACTGGGGAAAGGGCCCCTGCCTTCACATCTGAGGAATTGGAGAAACTTGTTGATAGGGTCCTCCCCCAGTATGCGCTACTCTACGGTCCTCCAGACCAACAGGTTAGTACACAGGGTGCACGTTGAATGGGCTATGCCTGTGTTGAGTGGGGTGGATGTAAGATGGTGGGGAGGGGAGCGAATGAGGAGTGCAACGCACGACAGATGAGAGCATGTGCCACATGGCAAGGTTGGGGAGGGGGGGCCACTCACATCGACCATGCAGAAAAGTGATGATATTTCCTTTCCCACCCTGTACATGTCACATAGGTCAGCGCCCATCAGAAGATCGACATTTGGCGTGCCATCGCCAAGGACGTCCGGGCCCTGGGGTCCACAACAGACGGGGCACCCACTGCCGAAAGAGGTGGGAGGACATCCGCCGTGGGACCAGAAAGACCGCGAGTCTCTGCTGGGGATGGCCTCCCAACGTAGGAGGGGTGCCAGCCGCCAATTGACCCCCCTGATGTCCCAGATCCTGGCGGTGGCCTACCCCGATTTGGATGGGCGCGTGAGGACATAACGGCAGACACAAGGGGGTGAGTATCTGCACATTTTGCTATCTTTGCGCGCAGTGGAGGTGTCTGGGTTGGGGAGGAGGGCTGTGGGTAACTCTAGGCCAGGGCGCTTTCTGTAGGCTAGTCCCCTCCGTTAGGCATGGCCCTGTGCCCCCGCCCCCCACCTCTGTAGGGTGCCAAGTACAGCTATCCATGGTCCTGCATCACCCATGTGTGCATTTGTCGTCTATATACCTGTAGGCCTAGTCACAAGAACTGAGTAGTGTACCCCGATTGCGCGGCGTAGTGCTGGGGGCTTCTGTGTCTGTCCTCTCCGACAACGGTGTTGCCAATGCATGCACTCAACCTGTCTTTATTTCTCCCCCCCCCCCCATTTTCTTTGTCTTCCTGTTCATGTGTGCATTAGCATCATCAGGCGGAGGAGAAGTGGCATCGGCGCACGAGGGAGCTGCATCTCACATGTCCCCGGAGGGCCATGCAACCGACTCCGAGTTCACCAGTGAGACGGAGGGCGAGGGGAGCTCCACAAAGGGGACCCATGGAGACGTCAGCGACACCGACACGTCCTCGGAAGGGAGCTCCCTTGCGGTGGCGGCAACATCCGTGACCACCGCCACAACAGGTACAGCTGCCACCCAGCGCACCAGCCCCGCCCTCCCAGCAGCCCCTCAGCCTTCGCTCCGTGCCCGCTCGCCCAGGAAGGCGGCCATCTCCTTCGCCCCAGGCACCTCAGGCCCTGCCCCAGTTACCCCTGCTGCCCTCAGTGAGGAAGTCATTGACCTCCTCCAGACCATCATTGTTGGGCAGTCTACCCTTTTGAATGCCATCCAGGGTGTAGAAAGGGAGGTGCATCGGAGCAATGCATACCTGGAGGGCATTCATTCGGGTCAGGCTGCCCATCAGCGATCATTCAACGCTCTGGCCTCAGCACTGATGGCAGCTATTGTCCCTGTCTCCAGCCTCCCTCTTCTAACTGCCTCCACCCAGTCCCAGTCTCCTGTTCCTCAGCCTATCCCATCCACACCATCAGACCAGCCTGCACACACCTCAACACCCAAGGGCAGCTCATCCAGACATAAGCACCACAGATCCCATAAGCATTCACCCAAGTAACATCCAGATGCAGACATGGCAACAGTCACTACCACCTCTGTGTCCCCCTCCTCCTTGTCTCCCTCCTCCCTCCCTGTGACGTCTCCACTCACACCTGCATGCACACCACCATCAGCCAGTACTTCCATCACCAGCACACCCTCCAGTACAGTCCGCACACGTGCAGTCACCACCCCCACTGCCATTTACACGTCCCCTGTGTCCTCTCCCAGTGTGTCTGTCACCCCCTCTTCCAAAACACACAAACGCAGGCAGCCACCCACCCAACAGCCATCCACCTCACGACAGCCTCCGTCACAAGCACCTGCACCCAAAGACAGCACACTTGACTCTCCTACAACCACATCCTCTTCCTCAACTCCCATACCCACTGCACCTACCCTTCCCATTGCTCCTAAAAAACTTTTCCTCTCCAAAATTAACCTTTTTGCATCACCTGACCCACCCCCTCCATCTGGTAAGAGTCCAAAGAGCACCTCAGCCACCACCAGCCCTGCATCTAGTACGACCATACTGCAGGGCTATTGGAGTCCACCAGCTCCTAGGGCAGGGACATCGGCCAGCAGCAAGGGGACAGCCAGCCCACCCCCTGGGAAGAGGACAAAAAAAACTAAGGGCCGGCGCGAAAAGCCTGAGACGGCTGACACCAAGGACAGTAGCCTTGCCCCGTCACCTGCCACATCATCAAAGGGAGGCAAGGGCCAGAGAGCTTCAGCGAAGGAGGGCAAGGGCAGCAGGGCGGAGAAGTCATGCAGCAGGCGAGCTGACCAGGAGGGCCCCACCAGCCCCATTCCGGGTGTGACGGACGACACCCACGGGCCCAAGACTCCATCACAGGAGGGCCCCGCAACCGCAAGGTCGGAGGGCGACTAAGCGGGGAGTCTTGGCCAGGTCTGGCTCCCTAGAAAGACAGGACAAGCACCGCTGAACAGGCTCCGCCAAGACAGGCACCGCAGAACAGGCCCCGCCGTGAGAAGCACCGCTGAACAGGGCCTCGCCAAGACAGGCACCGCTGAACAGGCCCCGCCGTGAGAAGCACCGCTGAACAGGGCCCCGCCGTGAGAAGCACCGCTGAACAGGGCCCGCCAAGACAGGCACAGCTGAACAGGCCCCGCTGTGAGAAGCACCGCTGAACAGGGCCCCGCCGTGAGAAGCACCGCTGAACAGGCCCCGCCAAGACAGGCACCGCTGAACAGGCCCCGCCGTGAGAAGCACCGCTGAACAGGGCCCCGCCAAGACAGGCACCGCTGAACAGGCCCAGCCGTGAGAAGCACCGCTGAACAGGGCCCCGCCAAGACAGGCACCGCTGAACAGGGCCCCGCCGTGAGAAGCACCGCTGAACAGGGCCCCGCCAAGACAGGCACAGCTGAACAGGGCCCCGCCGTGAGAAGCACCGCTGAACAGGGCCCCGCCGTGAGAAGCACCGCTGAACAGGGCCCGCCGTGAGAAGCACCGCTGAACAGGGCCCCGCCGTGAGAAGCACCGCTGAACAGGCCCCGCCAAGACAGGCACCGCTGAACAGGGCCCCGCCGTGAGAAGCACCACTGAACAGGCCCCGCCAAGACAGGCACCGCTGAACAGGCCCCGCCGTTAGAAGCACCGCTGAACAGGGCCCCGCCAAGACAGGCACCACTGAACAGGGCCCCGCCGTCTCAAGCACTGCTCCGCTGGGCCCTGCAGTCTCTGAACTGCTCCGCTGGGCCCTTCCTGTCAAGCACCGCTCCGCTGGGCACTGCCGTCTCTGAACTGCTCCGCTGGGCCCTTCCTGTCAAGCACCGCTCCGCTGGGCCCTTCATCTCAAGCACCGCTCCGCTGGGCCCTTCCTGTCAAGCACCGCTCCGCTGGGCCCCGCCATCTCAAGCACCGCTCCGCTGGGCCCCGCCGTCTCTGAACTGCTCTGCTGGGCCCTTCCTGTCAAGCACCGCTCCGCTGGGCACCGCCGTCTCTGAACTGCTCTGCTGGGCCCTTCCTGTCAAGCACCGCTCCACTGGGCCCTTCCTGTCAAGCACCGCTCTGCTGGGCCCGCTGTCTCAAGCACCGCTCCGCTGGGCACCGCCGTCTCTGAACTGCTCCGCTGGGCCCTTCCTGTCAAGCACCGCTCCGCTGGGCACCGCCGTCTCTGAACTGCTCCGCTGGGCCCTTCCTGTCAAGCACCGCTCCGCTGGGCCCCGCCGTCTCAAGCACCGCTCCGCTGGGCCCTTCCTGTCAAGCACCGCTCCGCTGGGCAACGCCGTCTCAAGCACCGCTGGCCCATTGACAGTGCCGGTTCTGTGTCGAGCAGGTGTTCACGAAGCACTCTGGGCACCATGCCTCCTCCAATACCAGTGGAGTCGGTTATCCATCTGATGGACTGTGGCTTTGCACTCCCCAGGATGGTACAGTGGGCAACCCACCCACTGTAGAGACTTGAGAGACTGTGGCTTTGCACTCCCCAGGATGGCACAGTGGGCAACCCTCCCACTGTAGAGACTTGAGAGACTGTGGCTTTGCACTCCCCAGGATGGTACAGTAGGCATGGAGGACCCTCGTGGATCTGGCGTCATGGACTCATGTGGCTGAGGTGCCCCCCCCTTCCCTTCCCCCTGAGGTGCCTGTAGTTTTATCATCTGATGCCCCTGCAGTGTTCTCTCCAATGGTATCCGGTCTCCTGTGTGGGCTTTGCCCATGTGTTTTACACATTGGCCCACGGACTATGGAAATTTAACTGACTGTGCAGGACTTATTGCCTATGTTTATAATTTTCACTATGTTCATTCCTTATTTTGTATATTTCATATTGCATATTTACCATGACTTCGATGAACCTATTTGATACATAAATTTTAAAGATCATTTTAATTATGTCTTTGCATTATTCCGGGGGGTTTGGAGGGTGTCACTCTGACTTGTTGCTCTGCATTGGTGTGTAGGGATTTGGGGGGGGAGGGGGTGGGGGGGTGGGTGTGTCGCGTATGTGTGTGCCCGTAACCTTTTCTCCTCCCCCCTCCCCTGTGTCGTAGGTGCAGTACTCACCGCTGTCGTCTGCGCCGGCGTTCGTACTCGTGGTAGATGAGCAGGTAGACAATAGCTGGTAGGATGTTTAATTCGGGTTCCATGCTGTCCTCCTTCCTCGTGGAGTGTGTATCGGTGAGCGTTTTCCCGTTCGTTGTCTGTTTCCGCCGTGTTTTTATCGGCGGGGCTCCCGCCCCGGAAAAGGTGGCGGATTGGTGAGTTGTGATAGGGTGGCCGGTACATTGTCTGCCGCCTGTCTGTTGGCGGTGACCGCCGCGCTGTTTGTCTGTCCCGCCGTGGCGGTCGGAGTGTTAAAGTGGCGGGCTGTGTTGGCGGTTCCCGCCAAGGTCAGAATTCCATTTTTTGGACCGCCTGCCTGTTGGCGGGTTGGCCGCCGCTTTATCACCGACCGCCAGGGTTGGAATCACCCCCTATGCCTCTAAATGTTTCACATCTCTGATTTGGTGGGCCTCAGTTAATTCCGCCCACTGAGCAACTTCACAATTTTTTTGCTTTCATCAGGGAGGCTTTATGAATCTTCTTCCTACACCTATTTGTACCTGTGAACCTGTCTTAGCTACTAGGAGACTATTCTTAGCATTCTGGCATGTTTAGCAGACTCCTCTTTTCAAGTTTTTTTAAAGCATTACCTATTTGAACCATTAATTGAGTGTGAAAATGGTAAAAATTAGTCTTACCCTCTTAAACATTCATTAATGGAGAGAGCAGATTCTCAAAAAGACTATAAATGTGCATCACTGTTTTGGAGTTGTTCATAACTGCTGACCATTTGATATTCCTCCTATCGGTGGATGTCTGAAGCTAATCAATACTAATATATGACTTCTTATTTGGATGTTAAAAAACACTGAATTTCAACATAGCACTTAGTGCTTGATGATCGCTATCCGCTCTTGGGATAATCTCTATATCTATTAGATGCAGCCACAGCAGTCGATCCAAAAATATAGAATCTATTTTGCTGATTTTCAATCCCTTTTAAAAGTAAAACGGGGAGAAAAATCAGACTTTGTATTTCCATTAACTAATTTCATACCGTGGGCCCTAACCAAATCACATAACTGAAATGCTACATTAGATGTTTTTTCCCAACACGAGCTGAGGGACAAGATCTAAGCATTGGAGCAAACAGATCAATCTCACACATCTTCAGGGCTACTTGTGTGTTACAGTCCCCCACTATTATTTTTAATGCTCATTCAGGCAATTCATCAATCATATCAGATAGTTGATCCACTATAGTAGAAAAACTGTTTAGGGAACAGATCTTACATATATATTCACAATAGCAATATACCTAATTCCTTGTTGTGTGAGAATGCTAATATCTAGTCCTAGTAAATCGCTACTCTCTGAGGGAACAATCCTTACTTTAGAGAAGAGGTCCAATCGTAGCCAAATCAAAAGGCCACTGAGGCACTTCCTGCAACCGCGGGGATGGCATTTTTAGTATATGTAAAAATCCAGACCTAAAAATTGTCTCAGTCAACCAAGTCTCCTACAAAAGTATAATATGGTATGAGTCAATAAAACTCCCCCGTTCTATCTGAGAGTTAGTCCTTATTCCAGCAACATTCCATGACAAGAGTCTTACACGCTCCTCTCCCACCATTGCCTTCCCCTGTATATCATTACCACTATCTTTAAGCTGATCCTCTAAACCTACCTGACTGGTCCTAACTTCTTGGAGATTTGAAATATCACCTTGACTTTGGGTACATGTCCCTTGCGTTATATCCAACCTTCTCCCAAAGTTTATAGAAGGAATCCCTAGATTACTTATGCTTTCTTCTTGTCAATCATGGCCTGCATATTGTCTAACTGACCCTTAGGACCATACAAAGGGGCTGGGGCAGTTAAAGAATCGGGGTCCCTAATAACATTTTGGGGCTTGATCTCATTAGGATTGTGGAGCTTTAATCTTATTTGTGTTGCTAAAGCAGGCTAAAATCTTAGTTGAAGGGAGATTAGGCGTTCTACTAATAAATGTAACCTTAGTTTCAGCCTTGTTCAGTCGTAGTATCTGTTGGGGTTACTCAGGCATTTTGCATTGAGGATGTTTTCTCTTACAACTCATCTGCAGCCTCCACTAAACCTTTTCCAATGTATAGATTTATTTATGAGTGTCTCTTGCTCCCCTGCTATCATGGGGCAATTTAGGAACATTGGCCATTTAAATATCATACTGTTCATTCTGTTCAGCTCTCCATCCCATTCTGTTCAGCTCTCCATCCCTATTGACTAACAGTATTAGCCAGGTATGTATCCCTCTGATCGTACTGAACATTGCTCTGGATCCCTGTTCCTTGCATGTTACCCAGCCCCCTAAAAATATTTCCACCTGCTGTCCTACTTTCTGAAAAAAAACAATCTTTCATTAACTTGATTACCACTGTCAGAACAGACAACAGCATTCTCTTAATGATATGTTCTAAGGGGTACAGGCTGATTTGAATGTGTGGGCCCTGTCTCTCTTTATGGACTTCCATTCTGCAATTCATTTCCCAACCAATTTAAATAATGTATCCAATTTACCATTTAGGTCATTGGCCAGTCTGCCCATTTGTTCTCGTAGTAGCATAATTTCCCCCTTTAGAGGTTATAACTGTTTAGTAAGGATATTGCTTTCTTTGTTGGGGAGTGACCTGGGTGCAGTGGTATCAACATCATTGATCTCCGAGTTGTCTAGAACTGCATATCTATTACAGCATTCCACATCACTAATTATAGATGTTGGAATTGTTGCCAACTCTAGTAGCAGGTCAGAGAGTATTGTTTCAGAGGATTCCGGACTTGTGGGTAAAAGAGATGAGTAACTGCCTGCCTTTTTAGGTTGCATAACAAACAACCTAATGTCCTTTTGAGCCTGACCCTTGCCCGTAAGGACAGACCCCTTATTCGCCCTCCCAGATTGTTTAACTTTATGATCAGGTAATCCCTCCATCTCTTCAATTAACTCGTCAATTTCATCCAGTGTACAATTCTCTGCTGAGTGTCTCAGGATTTTCTTTGCTCCCCCTGACCCCAAAGACCCATCCGCAGCTTTCCATTTCACCATGTTGGAACTCTTTCTATTAATGCGACACAGCTACTGCACTTCAAAATACAGTAATTTAACAGAGATGGATACACATGTAATTAAAGCACACTAACCTACTGATCGAACAAATAGTGATAAGTGGAGAACTTCGTGTGCACAGTGGCCCTAATAGTGGCTAAATTGGTATTGTCCTGCTATTCCGACATCCAAGAATATAATCTAAATGCAGAAATTCTGCAATAGTGTTTCAATCTGTAACAGTTCTACTTGAGCTTTGCGGAGCAATCACAAAAGCCAAAAACAGAAGACACGCCAATAAAATTAATCTATCATCTTTCATGAATAAGTTAATATTACATCTGGATACTACAATATGCCTTTGAAAACTAAAACTGGATGGGCACAATGTAATGAGAACAACATCACAATCAAACAAATATTGCATCATGACATACCATGTTCCAAAGAGGATTGCAACTGGAAAAGTGAAACAGTGTAGTTGTAGTTCATGTATTTTCCGTTTTTATGACATCATGCCACCAACAAGGGGCTTTCTATAAGATAGTGGCCTTTATATTTATTAGTGGTATTGTGGTACTCTTACTAAAAACAATTATGTTTAGCATATGTTTCTTTACATTAGTTGAGTTAATATAGGTAAAACTATTAGTTATATACTAGTCAGTGCAATGGATAGTGTTGCTTATTTACAGTGAAGTACTGTGCAAATCTTTTTTTTCTACAATCTAAATGATTGTTTTGTCCCCCCTGTTCAAGGATGATTCTTCATACAGTACATAATTTATGGTGTACAATTATAGAACCTGAGAATAGTGAAAAAGGGAAAATTAAATGTTTAGATTTCATGTAAGAATGCATGAGAGCATAAGTAATGTGTACTGTTTTATTAATAACATTGGGCCCGATTTACAAAGGAAAACGTACACTTTTGGTCTATGTTTAGACTAAAAGTGTAAGTTTACAATTTTCAGGTATTCACAAAGGTGTTATGAGTAGCATCTTTACGTCTGCACTCAACGTGGATTATCCACATTCGGTGGATCATCTGCACTCTGGTTTTATCATCCGCACTTGGGGCAGATCATCCTCATTCAGGAGGATTATCCATCCCTGGACCAGAATCAATGTAATGACATGCACCTGCACATTATCAATCATGCCCGCAACCCAGCTACAAAAACTGAATACAAGCAGCACACAAGCAAGGGTCTGGTTTCTCCATGGCTCTGTGCCTGCCTGCTCTGAAAATCCTGAAGCTACAATGGCCACCAGGAGGAAAAGAAACACACAGATGGTGAATGACATCAAGAAGAAGTGGCAGGATGAGAAGAGGAGGGTGAAAGAGTAGTACACCAGGATAAAAGTGGCCCAAGCTCTCCTGGGTGTACAAACTGGAAATGGGATGTCCTCTCCACCATAGACCTTCACCTGCTCCATGGGCTGCCTGTGAGTGATGACCTCAATGTGGTGCCAGGTAATATGTGATGAAACTAACAATGACACCAAATGAGTAATGTTTGTGATACTCAAAAAATGTGACCATGAATGTTGTCCCAAGGAAGTGCAATCTGCATGGTGACTCAGACCCTCATGTGTCTCAGCTAATACATTACATTACAAGTACCAGAATCTTTTGTGATGGCAATGGCAAATTACAAACTCTCAGTCCCAAACAGTGGCCCATCACTGCTGCCTCTTCCAGTTAACACTGGTGCATGACAATAGATAATGTCCCTTATTCATTTACCACTGCTATTGGCATGTAGATGCAAATGTGTAGTTATGTGACAGGTTGCACGTAATTAAATATCTTGGATGTGTCTGATGACCTTTCCCTTTTGTTGCCACATACAGTCAGAGAACAAACTCCCACTGGAGCATAGGTATCTGCATCATCTGGGAGGCAACGTCACAGAGCACAACAACCCATACAATCAGCACCAACTGGTATGTAAATATGGCCAGGGGAGGGCATTATCTCCTACATTTTTATGAGTTAACTCATTGATATATCAAATGGAATTCATAAACTGTGCCAAACCTGGGTCATGAACTAGATAATTCGTATTGCATGTGTCAACTAGTATGTTAACTGGACACACACAAATCAGTGTAGGCCCTGTGACGTTGTCCAGAAAGACACAGCCTACAGTGACTTTTGCAACATGTATGGGTGTGAAATCTGGTCAGGCACCATACACTGGGCGATGTTGGACACTGGTAAGAGTACATACAAATGACCTTCCAAATGCTTATGTTCATAAACTGTGGTGTAAATGTCCACAGTATTTGGTATGTGTTTAATGTCATTGCTATCACTCATCCCCATATGCACATATATGGCTCATAACAGTCTACCTCATCCTGACATGCTGCCTAATGATAGGTCAAACAAAAAGGTACAGATCCTACCCAAGTGTTCATATTGGCTCTCATGTAGATGGATTTTGAATAGGTCAGTGCAGCAAGTCTGTATGTTACAAGTCATTATTCCGCACCTCAGGAAGTGTAAGGTGATTGTGCCTTGTAGAAATAGGGTTTCTAGTCAGCAGTTAGTTTCCACCCTGTCCAAGTAGGGACCCTCACTCTAGTCAGGGGGAAACACAGCTCACACCCTTGCTAGCCTGGTAAAAGCAGTTAGGCTTATCTCCTAGGTAATGAGTAAAGGTTTTGCACAAACACACACAGTAACACAGTGAAAACACCACAGAATGACTCCCCACCAGTTTAGAAAAATAGCCAATATGTATCTAAATGAAGCAAGACCATAATGACAAAAATCCCACATACACAAATAAAGATATGAATTTTTAAAGTAAAAAGAGTCTTAATCCATAGAAATCATTGGATGCGTTGTTTTAGCAAGAAGTACCTGGTATGTGCCAAAAATAAAGCTGCACGCCAACCGTGTGTTTGAAAAGCAAGCGATGCGTCAATTCCTTACTTGCAAGTGAGGCCGTACATCAATTCCGCCACATAAGTGATGCATCGATTTCTGGACAAGCAGCCTCGGGTCCGTGCGGTGACGTTGAAGATTTTGAGACACAGGAATGATGAGTGGAAAATCCGGAAGCACGGCAGCGACGAATACGCGCTGAGCTAACGATGTGTCGTTTTTACCGGTGCTGCATTGATTTTTCTGCCGTGGTGCAGGCGCTGGGTCGATTTTTCTGCCTCTCGGCTCCAGTGCATAGACTTTCACTCTGGTTTTGACAGCTTCTCCTTCAAGAGGCCCAGGGACTGGATGTGGCACCACTTGGCAAGTCAGGGGGTCTCAGCAAGAGAGACCAGGTGCTGGCAGATTAAGTCTTTGATGTCTCTGATACTTCGTAGCAGGGCGCAAGCTCAGTCTCAAGCCCTTGGAGAAACTTCACAAGCAGGATCCACAGTAAAGTCCAGTCTTTGTCCTCTCTAAGGCAGAAGCAGCAACTACAGGCCACCCCAGCAAAGCACACACAGCAAAGAGCCAGTACTCCTTCTCACAGCCCTTCAGCTCTTCTCCTTGACAGAAATTCCTCTTGATCCTGAATCTAGGAAAGTACCCTCTTTTTGGCATCTTACCCCCAATTTCTGCCTAATGTCAGTGTGTTTGACCATGTCACTGGGATCCTGCTAACCAGGACCCCAGTGCTTATGCTCTCTCTCCTCTCACATTTATCACTGCATCTGGTAACTCAATATTTCATCCCAAATTGGCATACTGGTCACCCCTTATAAGTACCTTGTATATGGTACTTAGGAACCCAGGGCATTGGGGTTCCGGGGATCCCTATGGGCTGCAGCATTACTTTTGCCACCCATAGGGAGCCCATGCAAAGGCTTCTGCAGGACTGCCATTGCAGCCTGCGTGAAATGGTCCATGCACCCTTTCACAGCCATTTTCACTGCACTAGGTCACTTATAAGTCACCTATAATTCAGGCCTGCCAACCCTGAAGGCTGGGTGCAAAGTATCTGTGTGTGAGGGCATCCCTGCAGTAGCAGAGGTGCCCCCACGTCGTCCAGCACCATTTTCCCAGACTTCATTAGTGCAGGGACACCATTTTAAGCGTGCACTGGACATAGGTAAATACTGTCCAGCTGCACAATGGTAACTCTGAAAGTGGCCATGTAAGGTGTCTGACACCTGGGAATTATACCTCAATACTGATTCTAGGACTAGTTGCATAATCCTATGCACTCTGGCGAGCTCCACAGTGGACCCCCAGTACTGCTATACCAGCCTTCTGAGGTTTTCCAGGCAGCCCCAGCTGCTGCCACCTCACAGACAGGTTTCTGCCCTCCCGTGCTCAAGCAGCTCAAGCTCAGGAAGGCAGAACAAAGCATTTCCTTTGGGAGAGGGGTGTTACACCCTCTCCCTTTGGAAATAGGTGTTACAGGCATGGGAGGGGTAGCCTCCCAGAGCCTCTGGAAATGTTTTGAAGCGCATGGATGGTGCCCTTCTTGCATAATCCAGACTCCACTGGTTCAGGGACCCCCAGCCCCTGCTCTGGCGCAAAACTGGCAAAGGAAAGGGAAGTGACCACTCCCCCGACCATCACCACCCCAGGGGTGATGCCCAAAGCTCCTCCAGAATGTCCTTGGGTTTTGGCATCTTGGATTCCAAGGTGGTGGGGCACTCTGGGAGCATCTGAGTGGCCAGTGCCAGCAGGCGACGTCAGAGCCCTCCCCTGATAGGGGCTTACCTGTGTAGCTGACCAATCCCCCTTTCAGGGCTTTTTAGGGTCTCTTTCCTGGGTGTTTCCTAAGATTCGGATTGCAAGACTCCAGCAGGAATCCTCTGCATCCTTTACTTCACCTTCTACCGATGAACCTGCATCTGGACCCCACATTAACTCTACAAACGGCAACAAAGAAGCCAAGACAACTTCTGCAAAATTGTATCTTCAGCTCCTGTCAGCAACTGCAACTGTTTGCAGGTCGTGCATCCTCAGAGGGCAGCCAGTCTTCAGCCTGCACCAGAAGAACGAAGGAATCTCCCTTGAAGTGAAGGAGTCACTTCCCTGCTTCAGCAGCACCCATCTGCAGCGATGAGCAGTGACGTGGGTCCTCTCTACTGACAAAGCGCATGGATCCAGCAACACGGGTGGTAGACTGAAGTGGTCCCTAGGGTCCTAAAGTCCAGATGTCCAACTCTTCCCTGGTAGGCCCCTCTGCACCCAAAAGCTCAGCTGTGTCAGCTTGGAGCTCCTCTGGTGTAGGTTCTGCAAAGGGAGTAGACTCCTCCTCATCAAAAGGGGAATCTTCAGTAAAGAGAGGGATAGTGGCTAAGGGTTTACCCTTTCTACCCCTAGTTTTTGGGAGTACTTGGTCCATTGTGCCAGGATCTAAGTTTCCATGTCCTCTTTGCTTCTTGACCTGAGCCCTTGTGAGAGAAAAAATGTGCCCAGGAATGCCCAGCATTGCCGCATGAACCTCCAATTCCACTTCAGCCCAAATCATTGCCCAGTAGACATTCTACAGGTAGGTCAGTTGATACCACAACTTTCTTTGGACCAGTAACCACCCCGCCAGTTGAGATTCACAACAGCAATGGGGTGGCTAACAGTGTCATTGTTATTGAGTGTTATTTCACTAGTAAGGGATAACTGGACCTGGTGTAAGTACCCAAGGTACCCACTACAAACCAGGCCAGCCTCCTATGCTCTGTCACCAGTGCTTTCCACAGTAAAGTGTACTCTATACCTAGAGCTATAAATACATATACCTAGTACAGGTTCTAGTCTCTTACTTTCCTTTCTAAGACACTAGGGATTAGGTAGAGTAGGTCTTTTCTTTCCTCTCACTCTAACACTCACTACACTATGTCTACTGCTGGGCCTAGCTCCAAGGTCATAGGTACTCCCTACGAGGGCATGACCTTCAAAGAACTCAAGAGGCTTTCCTCTGAAAGGAGCTTAGATGTATGAAAGAACCATAACAAGATTTTCCTTTTGAGTCTCCTTCTCCAGGAGGACCAGGATGTAGGAAAGTACCATCTTTCTTGGCATGTTACCCCCAATTTTACCTGTATGTCAGTATGTTTTGCCTGTCTCACTGGGATCCTGCTTGTCAGGACCCCAGTGCTCATAGTTTATGGCCTAATGTGTGTGTCTGTGCAGTGCTTAACTGTGTCACTGAGGCTCTGCTAATCAGAACCTCAGTGCTCATGCTCTCTCTGCTTTAAAATTTGTCACTATAGGCTAGTGACTTCATTTACCAATTTCAATTGGCACACTGGACCCCCCTTATAAGTCCCTAGTATATGGTACCTACGTACCCAGGACATTGGGGTTCCAGGAGATCCTTATGGGCTGCAGCATTTCTTTTGCCACCCATAAAGAGCTTAGACAGACCCTTTCACCGGACTGCCACTGCAGCCTGCGTGAAATAATGCACACGTTATTTCACAGTCATTTTCACTGCACTTAAATAACTTATAAGTCACCTATATGTCTAACCTTCACTTGCTGAAGGTTAGGTGCAAAGTTACTAAGTGTGAAGGCACCATTGCACTAGCAAAGGTGCCCCCACATAGTTCAGGGCCATTTCCCGGGACTTTGTGAGTGCGGGGATGCCATTACACACGTGAACTACATATAGGTCAATACCTATATGTAGCTTCACAATGGTAACTCGGAATTTGTAAGGTGTCTAAGATCATAGCATTGTCCCCCCATTCAAATTTGGTATTGGGGAGCCAATTCCATGCATCCTGGGGGCTCCACTATGGACCCCCAGTACTGCCAAACCAGCTCTCTGAGGCTTGCACTCCAGATACAGCTGCTGCCACCTCACAGACAGGGGTCTGCCCTCCTGGGGTCTCATCTGCTCAGTTCCAGGAAGGCAGAACAAAGCATTTCCTCTGAGAGCAGGGTGTTACACCCTCTCCCTTTGGAAATAGGTTTTACAGGCTGGGGAGGGGTAGCCTCCCACAGCCTCTGGAAATGCTTTGAAGGGCACAGATGGTGCCCTCCTTGCATAAGCAAGTCTACACCGGTTCAGGGACCCCCTGTCCCTTGCTCTGGCGTGAAACTGGACAAAGGAAAGGGGAGTGACCACTCCCCTGTCCATCACCACCCCAGGGGTGGAGCCCATAGCTCCTCCAGAGTGTCCCTGGAGTTAGCCACAAGGTGTGGGGACTCTCTGGGAGCATCTGAGTGGAGAGTGCCAGCAGGTGACGTCAGAGACTCCCCCGATAGGTGCATACCTGGTTAAGTAGCCAATCCCCCTCTGAGGTTTATTAGAGTCTCTCCCCTGGGTGTTTCCTCGGATTCGGTTTGCAAGACTTCACCAGGACTCCTCTGCATCCTCTGCTTCATCTTCTGACCGTCTGATCAGCCGCAGACTGCTCCAGGAACTTCTGTAACTGTAAAAAAGTATCCAGAAAGGCTACTGTGACCATGCAACTTCAGCTGCAGTCAGCAACTGCAACAGTTCCCAGGTTGTGCATGCTCTGAGGACTGCCTGTCTTCATTTTGCACCAAAGGGACCGAAAGAATCTCCCGTGGAGTGATTGAGTCACCTCCCAGCTTCAGCAGGCATCTCTCAGCAATGACAACCTAAGACGCCTCTTCTGTCGATGAGGGAGATCCCTGAAACACAGGTGATGGACCGATGTGATCCTGACTGTCCAAAGGTCCAGAAAGTACCCCCGTACCTCACGTCTTCTGCTGCTCCTTGGGCTTCTGTGCACTTCTTCCAAAAGTTCTTCATGCACAGCATAGCCCAGGTCCCCAGCTCTCTTTCCAGTGACGCTCTGCTTCCTGAGTTGTTCTCCGGTGGCGTGGGATGCTTTTGTGTAGTGCTGCGACAACTGCAATTTGCAACTCTTTTGTCCCTGTGTTCTTGGACTCCCGTGGGTGCTGCCTGGTCTTCTGAGGGCTCTCTGAAGTGCTGAGAGCCCCCTCTGTCTCCTGAGTCCTGGGCCCAGGCAGCGCCTCTTTGACGCAAAACGCATCCTTGCGTGAACCAAGGCTTGTTAACGGAATCCAACGACGGAAACAGCCTGCATCCAACGACTCCACGTGGGACATCTCTTGCACCAAGCAGGAACCCGCAGCTGTCTTCTTTGGTGCATTTCTGTACTTTTCTTCTAACCAAAGAATCCACTTTTGCACCTTCATCCAGGTTGGCATGGGCTCCTGTTCTTCCTGGACTCTTTATTGACTTCTGGACTTGGTCTCCTCTCTCCACAGGTCTTCAGGTCCAGGAATCCATTGTTGGTTTCTCGCAGCCTTCCTTGTTTTTTGCATAATCCTTTATCATGACTTCTAGTGTGTTCTGAGGAAACTTGCTGTACTTTACTCCTGTTTTCCTGGGCCCTAGGGTGGGGTACGTCACTTACCTTTGGTGTTTCCCTCCTCTCCCAGAGCTCCTCTACACACTACACTTGGAGAAACCGACACTTGCATTACACTATTTTAGTATATGGTCTGTGTTCCCCCTACACCTATTGCAACTTATTGTGATTTTCACTATTTGCCCTGTTTTCTGACTGTGTCCTTACCTGTTTTTGGTTACTAGTGTATATATTGTGTATAATATTTACCTCCTAAGGAGTATAATCTCTAAGGTATTTTTCACATTGTGTCACTAAAATAATGTATCTTTATTTTTGTAACACTGAGTTTTTTCTTTCATGTATGTGAGTACTGTGTGACTACAGAGGTATTGCTGAGCTGTGCAAGTACCCTAGTTCAGCCTTGCTGCTCTGCCTACAGCTACCTCTAGACAGCCTGGCTTCTAGACACTGACTACATTTCACGAATAAGGGATAACTGGACCTGGTATAAGGTTGTAAGTACCTTTGGTACCCACTACAAACCAGGTCAGCCTCCTACACACCCCATCTAATCTGTGCCATGGCTGCAGTGGCAAAGTTGTTTCATCATCAGCATAGGGGTATATCCCTGTATCAATAAGTGTACACCCACTGGTGCTAGTGCAGGCACCATACCTCCATCAGCACCATCCATTTTGCAGAATGGACAGCACCAGCATCTGCTGGCATTTCTGCACTACAGATGTGCCTTGGGGGTGAACAGAGAGGATGCACATTCATGATGCATACCTGAGGCACTTTGTAGAAGACAGCCAATGAAGTTTATTCACTGAATGCTGCAAGGTTGTGTGTCTTGTTACCTGCAATAGTCCGACATGTACCTGCGGAGCAGGGTATGTTTTAGACTAACAATACCTGCACAGATAGTGGCTGCCACTCCATGTCATATGTGTCGCAAGGTGCCTTTTGGTTTGACAGGAGACAGTGACATGTCATCATTGGGTAACATGAGACCTGCATGTGCGATGCACTCTCCATTACACACAATACAAAATGGCTGCACATTTACAACGCGACCAACAGGTGTTAGTCTGATTCATGAGGAAACCTGCTTGTGATCAGGGATCCCTGCAAAATTTGCCTGGTCTATTCATGATATCCTTATCTGGGCCAGATGATCATAATCTATTCAGGGTCTTGTAGTCTTAGTCATTCCATGGAGAAACAGGGAGAAATGCCCAATCACCACTATAATTCACCACAGGTCTTGAGTGGGACATCCCAAGTGTAGCTACCAAACATGTCAGCTATAAGCATGGACTATCCATATCTCAAAACTGGCCCACTTGTTTCATGGTGTCCCCATGTCAGACATATGGCAATGCTGCCACATGATTTGCCACACACACAAATACAAGGGGCCTGGGTCGCAACACAGTTGTAGGTGATTCACCGCATTTGGGGCAGGATCACTACACTGTGAAATCTCATAGCAGAAATTTCACCTTGGTAACAGATACTCACCCTCTGATGTGGCACCTTTATCCCAACGGGGGATTCTCTTTATGAAGCAGATCCCTTCTGTGACACTGCCCAGGGAGAACTCACACATGCAGATATTTGATCCCTAGAGTCAATGAAACCCTAAGAGATGTTTTCCACACTGATTCCTGACATGTGCATATGATGTAATGTATGGCCAATCATTTGACTCTTGGCAATGGCTGTTGTATACAGACATCATGTATGGCTTACAAAGTAGCCTCAGGATGGCATATGTGAACAGAGTGTTAAAAGTCCACCAATCATCATCATTGACAACAGACTGCAAACCACACGAAGGCCATGACACAACATGATGTTCAGGTGAAAAAAGTGTCAACCAGCTGGTCGCGCACCTGCATACCCTCCCCTGTGTTTTGCCCAGATTCAGACATAGCTGAGGGTCTAGATGTATGTGTAAGCCATGATCTAATGCTATGTTGTGCAAAACACCACAGGCTTCTATGATCTTGCTCACAACCTGTGGTGTGTACGCACCCCCGTACGGTCAAGGCTCCTGAGTCTTGACTTCAGGAGCCCAAAACTGCACTCGATGTCTTGTGTACATCTGTGTGCCCTATTGTACCTCTGCTGAGGTACAGTGGTTGCACGTCTGTATGGTGTGAGGAGCTGTGGGGAGAGTGCATATGCATCACCACTGGAGGAAGGAAATAGAGAAATATTTGTAAATGTCCCTCATGCATCTGTACAGTACATGCTGTATGAAACAGTACATACTGTGTCTTTTGGGGGCATGAATGTGGCATGAGGATTAGTGCTGTCTAATGGTTGTGCACATGTACAAACACTATTTTATTTAAGTCACCTCCCTCTCCACCCCAGCTTACTGGGGTCTCCTATTCCAGGCTTCACCTCAAGTGGGTCCCCCGCAGCCCACCCCAAGGCCTCCTCCTCTTAGCTCTGGTTGTCACTTCCAGTCAGCACCTCAGAAGCGAGCACGGCCTCACACCAAACATATGCCACCAAAGCAGCCCACATAGTACCACTGATTACACTTTGTGAGCTGCTATCCAGGCCACCAAAAGAGTGGAAGAATCACACACTCCTCTTCCATTTTTCTGACCAGCCACTCTCCCTCCTCTTGGGCCAAAGACTGGCCCTCACTTCTCCAGGTGGTTCTCTGCTAGGATTACAACTGTTTCACCCACACAAGGAGTGATTCACTGGTACTTTTCAGGGTTACCAGCAGTACAGCCAGTGCAGTGCTTTTCAGCCATCATCTTGGGTCTCATAACAGGCCCCAATTTTCCCAGAGGCTGATTTCTTGGGATTGCTGCACCCCAGATATTACCCAGGGATTATAGGGTCACTGGGATTTGATTTTAGCCCATTTAGGGGCTTATGATGTTGACAGATCAGACGGTGACTCCGGTGCTAGCTACTAAAGGGTGCTAATGGCCATCTTGTCAAAGCCAAATCCCCGAAGGATTTTCAGCTTTGATTAAATCATGATGGTTTCAGATGTGCCAATCTTTTGTCTTAAATACAGGATGTTAGTGGTCTGGCTGTCAGTTAGTTTACCGGTGTCCTACTGCAGCTTCCCATTGTGTTATAATGAACAGACAGCTGCTGATAATGAAAGTGCATGTTTCATTCTGTATTTTAGAGTATTTTAAATACATGGATGAGACAGATGTTTGAGAACTCATACAAAGAGTGTCCTCATTTTAGCTTACTAGAGCACTAACCAAAATTTCTATCACAAAATGTACCCCATCATTTTGCTCATTTCTGAAGATAATGCATTAACTTTTATAACTTTGATTCAATCAAAAAGGCTTCAGGTGCACCGCAGTTTTGTCATGAGTACAGAATGTTAATGCCCTAGTTGTTCATTCAAACATAATGGGAAGCTGCAGTGAACACTTGGGAATCGACTGACTGGCTGCTCTTGGTGAAAGTACATGTGTTACTCACAATATCAGACTTTATTCTCACATGGCTAAGCAAGTTAGTGTGAACTTCTAGAAAATGTGCTCTAATTTTTGCTTTTGGTGCACCTTCCATACACTCTATGAGAAAATCATGAGAGAAAACAATTATTTTTCAAACACGGTTCATCAAATCCCAGACAAGGGTCAGCATGTTTCATAGGATAAAACCACCTTAGAACGCAGCAAAATTACTGAAATTAGTATGGTACCACCAACAAATCATTTACATTGTAACTAAAGTCCTTTATTCACCTTTGTAAGTGTATCCTTTTTGTGACCCTCAAAACCTAGCATTCACTACAATGCTTTTCAATGAGTACTGTGTATCTGAGTCCTCTGATAGTTGCCATAAAATGTTGTCCATGTTGAGAGCTGGCAATTGAGGACACCCAAACCTGCCCCTTGGGGTCAGGGTGTGTTCACCTTGCTTCCTTATATTTGTTTAATTAATTTTTAGCATGCAGAGATCATGTCCCTGAGTCTTGTAATGGCTGTACAACATATTGTTCAGGTTGTGTCCAACCAATCAGGATCGATGAGCCCCCTTTAAAGTGACCAATCAGAGTATATCTGGACACCAACAGTCTAAATATCATTACCTTTTTAACTCTCTGAAGGCCAACCTGAGCAGCTTTTTAAATGTGAATTTCTCTAAAACAGATGAATGGATTTACATCAAAAAACACACTTTCTGAAGAACGTTCTAACGTTTTGCCAAGTTTGGTGTAATTTTGTTTAGCCATTTTTTTCTGTAGCACTTCCCAAAACTTTGCTTGGAAATTATCATGAGAAATCATGGTTCTGCACCCCCTCTTTTTTCGGCTCCAGCAACTGCCACTGCAAGTTATATATATTTCACTGAAAAAAACTCATACTGTTTTAAACAAACAAATCACTGAAATAGACCAGTTATTGGTATCGCGAGAAACTATAATTCATGCCCTAAAGTATGCATAACTCGCGCCCCACCATGCACAAACCTGTCATCAATGATGTAATTTCAGATGTTGCAGTGATGTTATCAATGATGTCATAGAACACGTCATGAGTAATGTAATATGTAGGGTGCAAGGCGAGGGCGTGGGTTATAGTTTATTCAGAGCATGAGTTGAAATTACATGAGATAACTATAGCTGGGGAATTTCAGTGGTTTGTTCATTTAAAATTGTATAATTTAACTGACGTTTTAACCACACATAGTTAGGTTAAAATGTCAGTTAAATAATACAGTTTTTAATGCCCCTTTAACCTTTGTTTCCACAAACAATTAGTTTATCAATCTCAACTTCCCATTGGAAAAAGTAAATAAGTACAGGACAAACTTTATTTATTTCAAAGGGTCTTACAACGCCAAGTGTAATTATTATAAAAGTGGTCACTGTGCAGACGATGCAGTGCTCAAATAGTGCACATATTCACAACATAAATAACACAAGACACTACATTCCGTTTAAGCAAAATCTAGGCAAGGTAAGGGGACATCCCACTTCCGCCTCAGAGGCTCAGGCGGGCCCCTAATCATGCCCTTCAGGGTCTTGTTGAACCTTTCAACAAGCCCATTGGTTTGTAGATCATAGGGATTTGAGAACTTATAGGTAACCCCACAAGTCTTCCACATTGACTGCATATATGTAGACAAAGTTGGTGCCCCATGAGACACCACTTCTTTGGGGAAACCCACTGTGGTAAAAAGAAATTCCCATTAGGGCCCTAGCTACAGCAGGTGCAGTTGCAGTTCTCGGCGGTATGGCCTCTTTATATCTTATAGCATGGTCAACCAATACCAGGATAAACCTGCTAACAGAGGCTGTACTGCGGTTCAGGGGCCCACCCTTTCAAAGGGGGTGCCAAAGACAGGTAAGGGTTGCAGGGGAGCTTTTAGGTGGTTTTTCCCTGTATTCCCACTGGCCTGGCAAGCCAAGCAAATCGTGCAGAATGCATCTGAGGGCACTTTCATCCTGGGCTAGTAAAAGTGGGGGACAAGCCTGGCAAAGGTCTTGTCCTTTCCAAGATGTCCTGCCAGGGGGATCTCATGAGCCAACCCCAGTAGGAAGGCCCTGTAGGATTGGGGAACAACTAGTTACCTTGTTGCCTCACGCCCAGGTGCCTTGGGCTCACTGCACAGGAGGTCATTCTCCAAATAGATAAAGGAATCTCCAGCAGTGTTCCCAGCTGCCTGCAGTTCAGGGTGCTGACTCATGCTCTCTAGGGATGGGCACTCTTTCTGTGTCTTACAGAACTCCTCCTTGATGGATCCCCCCTTACATTTGCAATCCAACATGCTCAGGAAGGTCACCATGGGAGGCAAAGTCCTCCTCGCTGGGCACCCTTCTCCGGTGCTCCATTTATCTCCTCTTGGAGACAAACAGGGGCTTGTTTACCACACTCCTTTTCCTTTCCTCTCTTGACATCTCTCTGGCCATTGTCCCAGGCTCCAGACTTGCTTGACTCCCTTTCTGGGAAGCCATAGACATGATGGTCAAACAAACCTACTCAGGCAACCCCAAAATTCTCAGATGGAACCTGAGCTCCACTTTTTTCCAGGCAGTGTGCTCCAGGTCATTCCCTAGCAAACAGTCCAGAGGCATGGCAGGGCTCACAGAAACTTTCAGAAGACCTGAGACCCCACCACCACTCAATGGGAACTATAGCCACAGGTCAATGGCTCACTTGGTTGTCTGCTACTACACCCTGGTGGAATGTATTGGGAATCACTTGCTCTGAGGACAACACATGACACCATGCCATCGTCATGCTGACTCCTGTGTTCCTCAAAGCCTCCACCCTCTGCCCTTTAATGGTGACCCAGTGCCTATACTTTGTAGTATTAGAAGGCATGTGGGCTTTGGACACCATCTCCTCATCAGCCAGGGACACTGGGGTAAGGTCATTGAGTTCCCCCTACTAACTGGGGCCATCTCCTCCCCAAGCACTACACTCCCCAATCCTGGGAGCCTGTGTCCCTTGTAGTGCTTATATTCATAACACTCATAGAACTTGGGGTTAGATTTGTTGTGATTTTTGTCAGAGAAGCCTGTCTTCTGGTGGCTAGATTGGGATTGGGAACCTTTCCCTTGAAAACTATTAGGCACCTTGCGATAACACCTTCTTTTTATCTCCCCTTCTTTCTTTTGGTGGGAACCCTGACCACCCTATTTAGATTCCCCCCAGATGCCTTTTTGGATACACTGATGCTGACCCAGAGGTCGACCTTCTCAGCATGCTTTCAGGGGTTAGTCAGCTTACTATCTACCACGTGTTGGTGCAGCTCTGTAAAACAGATATTGAGCATGTGCTCCCTCAGAATCAGGTTGTACAGCCCATTAAATCATCTACCTTGCTGACTGTCACACAGCTCTTGAGTGCCTTGATGGCATAATCTGTGAAGCCCACCCAAAACTGGTTTGGAAGTTTGTAGTTTCCCTGAACTTTTGACTGTATTTCTAGAGGTCAACCCAAACTTTGAGAGAGGAATGGCCTTCATGGGGGGCATACTTAGTCTGGACCTCTATCTCTAGTGTCAGGAGTGTGGCTCTCCCTACCATATATATTTACTTACATAAGCTACCCCCCGCCAGTACTCCTCTGGGACCCTGTGTACCCTCGAGGCTACCTCATAGGCTGAAAATTATTTATCTATATCATCTCCCACCACATAACTGGGCTGCAGGTCTTTGAGTATGCGGTCTCACACCTCTCCATTGGACACTGATGATTAACTGCTACCATTACTTCTGGGCTCCATTTGCTTGGATTTAATGTCTATCTCCTTTAGACTCAGTTATGAGTCTAAACTCAGCATAATCTTTTCCTCCTCCACCCTTTGGCTTGGCCAGCTCCAACCTGTTCTTTCTTTCCTGCCTCCTATCCTTCAACTCAATTTGTGACAGGTCTCTGGAAGATACAGTGCAGTCTGTCCCAATTCTGGTATCCTGATTCCTTTTCTAGGGGCAGGAGGGTTATCCCTGCAGCTCTGGGTTTTCCTCTGGGACCTAGTTCTCATCCTTATTTGGTCCCAGGTCACCCTCATCATCATCCTCTGAAGCTGCAGATTGCATCCTCTTGACTTCCACATAGGCTTGGATGGCAATCTGTAAGTCCACTTTGGACGCTTTCTTTTCCACACTCAGCATGTAAGAAATTGGTTTGTTGGTTGGCAGGGGTGTGAACCCTGGTCAAGCAAAAGCCGCAGTTTCTCACAGGGCGAACTACAACAATTCACTAAACTAACCTGTGCTTAACCCTGGGTAGCTTGGCACAAAAAGCAGTCAGACTTAACTCAGAGGCAAAGTGTAAAGTATTGAGATAGTACACAAGCAGTACTAAAGTGAAAACACAACACAATAAAAATCCCAAACCAATTTAAAAACGTAGAGAACACTTTAATAAATTATTTTACACCAAAACCATCAAAATCCAATTAGTAGAACAAGAGCTATGAATTTTAAAATGTTAAGGTCCAAATTAGAGCTTAAAAGCAAAAAGCACCAACCCCAGACTTCTGGTCGCGCTAAACTGGGGCAAAGTCAAAAGTTACAGCCTTCTGCAATGAAGCGCAGTTCAGATACATGAATTCGATTCAGTCCGGTCAGCCCCTACCTTCGGACTTAAAACATTTTTGAAGAAAAAGTCTCTGAGAAGAAAGAAGTTCAGCAGGGCAAGACTGCAGGTGTGTCTGAGGTAGGAGCTTTGTCAAGCTAGCCATGGAGCGAAGCAGTGGTGAAGATGTTTACCTTTGGACTTAGTCTCGAGACCGAAGTCGAAAATCTCCAGCAGGACAAAGTAGAAGGATGTAGCCAAAGAGAGTTCAACAAGCTTGGATACCCGTTTGGCAAAGGACCGCTGAAATACATTTGCTGCTGTGGAGAAGAATGTAGTGAGAGACGCTGCAAAACCAATCTGACTGGCAATGCACCTCAGCAGAATAGGCGAGCTGGTTGGTCCCGTCTCCTCCTGGTTCTCAAAGCACTTTTTGGATAAATTTTGCTGAAGTCTTCATTTTTTAAATTGGCCATATGGACACCTTTAGCACCACAACCAAGAGTTAGGGAGTTGATGGAAACATCCTAGAGGTTCGGGACTCACTCAGGCTTGGTCCTGCTGTGGGTTCAACATGGTGGGAGCCTGTTATGTCCCTGTGGCTCTCTACAGGAGGCCAGAAAACTAGCCCTTGGAGTCGCTTTTGGAAGTCCTAGGTACAGTTGAAGAAGCAGGGCTTAACAGCAGGGCTGACCTCTGAGGGTTTGAGGCAGGCTCCAGGCAGCAAAGCAGTCCCCGCCAGGTACAGCAGCAGTCTGGCAGAGTACTCAGCAGATTCATAGCAGCAGACGCTGCTCTGAGAATCCTTCCACAGGTCCAGCAGTGAACTGAAGAGTGGGTCTGAGAGCCCCATTTTTATACCCTGATGCCCTGCTCCTAGAAGATGGGAGAAATTTCCTAAAAAGTTCTTTGAAATTCCATGAGTTTCCTGCCTCCCCGGCCATGGCTCCTAGCTGGCTGCACTGATAATACAGGGTCATTAACTCTATTGTGTAGTAGCAGAGCACAGCCTATTCAGGTGCAAGTGGGCTGTGCTCAGCTATGCCCTCCCCCATCCTGCCAGTGGAAAGGCCTTTCAGGCTCTGCTAATACCACTATTGTTAAACTGTCTGAGGTGAATTCACAAAGTCTCAACTGTCAGTTACATCTAGTGATGTGACCCAAGGTAGGCTGTAGGCACAGAGTGCTAATATATGAACGTGGAGTGGTGTGGAGGTTTGTCCTCTTAATGTAATACTCTTACAATACCCCAAAAATGGTTCTTGGATTCATACTAGTAAATCCTTAGCTGAGTCCTGCTAGTGAGGAAAAGAACAGTTAGGGGGTTATTCTAACTTTGGAGGAGGTGTTAATCCGTCCCAAAAGTGACGGAAAAGTGGCGGATTTACCACCAGCCGTATTACGAGTCCATTATATCCTATGGAACTCGTAATACGGCTGGTGGTATATCCGTCACTTTACCGTCACTTTTGGGACGGATTAACACTCCTCCAAAGTTAGAATAACCCCCTTAGTCTTTACTTAGAGGAACATGTGTTAAGAATTTCAGAGCACCAACACGGACGATAAGTAATTGACACAAGTCAAAATTAATCCCACCCCAGTTTAAAAAATAGAGCTTACTTTTATCTTAATTTAGACACCAAAACAAACAGAATTGAATCAAGAGTTTTAGATTTTAAAAACAATATTAAATTACAGCAGAACTGGCTTTTAAATGTTGCATTGAAGTGTATGGGAGAAATATCACTGGTTGCAAAAACTTACTTAGAAAGAGAGTTGTGTGGAACCCTGTAGGAAAGTGCTTCGTTTGACATGGTTACTCCCCACTTTCTGCCTGGTTTCTGGTAAAATATTGACTGAAAGTGCACTGGGTACCTGCTAAACAGGTTTCTGCCTGGTTTCTGGTAAAATATTGACTGAAAGTGCACTGGGTACCTGGTAAACAGGTTCCCAATGCCAGATCTCTTTCTCCCAAAACTGCACAGTCGCTTTTCCAATTGGCAAACCCTTTAGTTGCCATTGTAAGTCCATAGCAAATGGTACCAATGGTACCTAGGGCATGGGGCTCTAAAGAAGGCCCTTGAGGGCTGCGGCGCAGACTGTGACACCCTCAAGGATCCTCTCATCAACTACACAGTACTACCATTGCAGACTTCCTGTCTTGGTGCAGAGGTAAAATTAAAACATGACATGGCCCACAGCCTGTGTGCCATGTCTCCTAACCGTGCATGCAATATATGTAATTCACCCCTCTGGCAGGCTTTACAACACTAAAGTAGGGTGCATTATATTACATGTGTGGGCACAGCTGCATGAGCCGCTATGCCCTTGTTATGTCTTTGTCAATTCTCAGACATAGCAAGTGAACAGTAAATGTTGAGGTCTGGCCCGGCTTTCGTGGTCCGCCTCGAGGGTCCAAGACCACATTGAAGTCCCACCCCACAAAATGGAGCCAGAGCCTAGCGAACCAATCAGACGCCAAACTTCCCCAAAGAACTCAGGGTCATCAACATTAGGCCCATAAAGAGATACCAAACAGAAAGGGTTGTCGTACAGAGTGCCCCTGAACATGACATATCATCCCCCCCCGGGTCAACCACCACCCCACCGGTGCCCCACGGCAATCCCTTCCGAATCAAAATTGCCACTCCTCGTGTGCAGCCTGAGTGCATCGCCACATGGCTCTCGCCCATCCAGCCGGCTCTCACTCTTGCTCTCGTGCCCTCAAGCAAGTGTGTCTCATGTAGCATGCAGATATCAATTGCGTGGCGCTGCACATAAGCTGATACCAAGCGCATCTTGCGGCAATGATTTAGCCCCCTCACATTCAAAGTGAGGCATCTAACAGCTGTTGCACTGGTATTCACCGTCCCAACAACCATCCAGACGCGTGTCCTCCCCAACCATTCCGCACAAAGCAGCAGCTGCTAAGGAAAGAGGAAGAAAAAGAGAGGAAAAAGGTATAGCACCAACAATCCCAACAACCAGTAGTTCACAATCCCACCCATGCAGGCCCCGCAATCGGGCCAGACCAGCACATCCACTCTCACCCAAACTCAAAACCCAGTACAACTCAATAAGCAGTTTAATAGGACTCATCCAAGGGAGCATCAGCGAGGCCATCCGGTAATCTCCCCAAACGGGGTGGATGGGCTGGATCACCAGAATATCATTCATGGTCTGGGACCAAACACTGCAAGGTCAGTTTAGAGCCAATCTGGACCAGGTCCATCACCCGGCCAAAGGGGCACCACAGACCGCAGCAGCAGTGCCAAGGTCAGTCAGTGTTGCTACCAGCAGGGGGCTCCACCTCCGCCCCCTCCGCCTGCACACTGGTCGGAGGCACTTTTTTAGGAATAGTCTTGACATATCAGGCAGCCAGTTTTGGGTCTGTAAAGAAGTGCAATTTCCCCTTGTGCAGCACCCGCAGCTTGGCAGGATAAATGAGGGAAAACTTGGCATCCGTCTGACTCAAGGTGTGTAGGAAGCTGGCCTGGTTTGTAGTGGGTACCTTGGGTACTTACACCTTATACTAGTTCCACTTATCCCTTATTAGTGAAATGTAGTAGTGTTCTACCAGCTTAGGCTGATAGCGGTAGCTATAGCAGAGCAGCTTAATCTGAACTAGGAGACATGCAAAGCTCATGCAATACCACTTATAGTTACACAGTACTTATACACAAGTAAAGACAATACTCAGTGTTACCAAAAATAAAGGTATTTATTTGGGTGACACAGTACCAAAAATATCTTAGAGATAGTACTCCTTCTGGAGGTATTATACACAATATATGCACTAGACACCAAAATTAGACAAGTAAATAGTCACAGAACAAAGCAAACAATAGGAAATGCTATAGAATACAATGGGAGAAAATAGGTTTAAGGGCAACACAAACCATATACTAAGAAAGTGGAATGCGAATCACGAATTCCCCCCAGGACAAGTGTAGTGTGTGCAGAATCGCTGTGAGAGTAAGAATGCAGTAAATGTAAGTAAATTATCCCACCCCAGAGTCCAGAAAAGCAGGAGTAAAGTACTGCAAGTTTCCTTAGGACACACTACACCTCGTGATTGGGAGTTTGCAGCAGCCAACCAAGTCTGCAAAGAACAACTGCTGTATTCATGGACCTGAAGATTTGCAAAGGAAGGGGACCAAGTCCAGAAGTCGAAAGAAGTTCCAGGAAGGACAGAAGCCCCTGCCAGCCCAGAAGCGGGTGCAAAAAAGAGTCCACGGGTAGTGGAAGACTGCAGAAATGCACCCTAAGAAGATGACAGCGGTTTATTGCATGATGCAAAAGATGTCCCACGGCGTGAAGATCGTTGCAGATGTGATTTCGTGTTGGGATTCGCCAACAAGTCTTGGCCATGACAAAAGTGTGTTTTGCATCAAAATAGCGCTGGATGGACCCAGGAGGGACCTGGGGGGCCTCAACTCTGTGTGAGGAGGAAGAGGGGGCTCTTAGCACTTTAGAGAGCCCTCAGGATGCCATCCAGCCCCCCTGGAGGACCCAGGACACAGGGACAAAGGAGGTGCAAAACACGGTTCATGCAGCACAACAAAGGAAGGTCCCATGCCGGCGGAGAACAACTCAGCAAGTTGAGCATCACAAGATGGAGTGCAGGGGACCTAGGCAGGCTGTGCACAAAGGAATTTTGCAAAGAGTGGACAGAGGCCTCAGGAGATGAAGAAGATGCAGTACACAGGCGTACCATCGCTCTCAGGGAAGGCAAGGTCTTACGTCCTCCAAATCGCGTCAGCAGGACCTCAGGACAGTCTATGTCGATGATGTCCACCCTCTGTGTCCTTAGGAGCACGCTCGTTGTTCTGAGAGGAGTCCCTGGGTACCGGTCGTCGGCTTGGAAGGTACCTACTTGGAGCAGGGGAGAGACTCCATCACTCCACGGGAGATTTCTTCAGTCCTTATGGTGCAGGATGAAGACAGGGAGTCTCCAGAGCGTGCACACGGTGGAAACTGTTGCAGTTGCTGACTTGGAGCTGAGGTTGCTGAAGAAAAGTATCTCTTGTAGACACTTTGGGGCATATTTATACTCTGTTTGCGCCGGAATTGCGTCGTTTTTTTTTACGCAAATCCGACGCAAAGCTAACTCCATATTTATACTTTGGCGTTAGACCCGTCTAGCGCCAAAGATCTTGGAGTTTGCGTCATTTTTTAGCGTGGACACCTACCTTGCGTTAATGATATGCACGGTAGGCGTTCCCGTCTAAAAAATTACTCCAAGGCATGTGCGCCTTATTTAAACTCCCGTGCAAAAATGACGCACGGGAGTGGGCGGGTCAAAAAAAATGACGTCCAGCCACTTTAGCGTCATTTTTTAACGCCTGGTCAGGGCAGGCGTTAAGGAACCTGTGGGCTCGGAAGGAGCCCAGAGGTGCCCTCCCATGCCCCCAGGGACACCCCCTGCCACCCTTGCCCACCCCAGGAGGACGCCCAAGGATGGAGGGACCCATCCCAGGGAACTTAAGGTAAGTTCAGGTAAGTAATTTTTTTTTTTTTTTGTGGCATAGGGGGGCCTGATTTGTGCCCCCCTACATGCCACTATGCCCAATGACCATGCCCAGGGGACATAAGTCCCCTGGGCATGGCCATTGGGCAAGGGGGCATGACTCCTGTCTGTGCTAAGACAGGAGTCATTTCAATGGGGGTTGGGAGTCAAAAAAAATGGCGCAAATCGGGTTGAGGCCAATATTTTGCCTCAGCCCTGACTTGCCCCATTTTTTGACGCCCAAGCTCCATTTTCCCCTGCGCCGGCACTGCCTGGTGTGGGTCATTTTTTTAAATAAGGCGCCCGCATGGCGCTTTGGAATGGCGTTAGTCGGCGTTAACTTTTTTGACGCACAACTGCGTTGGCGCAGTTGTGTGTCAAAAAGTATAAATATGGCCCTTAGTGTGTAATAATTAGGTCTTGGGTGGGGACGTAGAAGCTGAGGCGTCGGTTGAGGTATTCCGGTCCCTTATTGTGGAGGGCTTTGTGTGCGTGGGTGAGAAGTCGAAAGGTGATCCTTTTGCTGACTGGGAGCCAATGCAGGTGTCTCAGGTGTGCGGAGATGTGGCTGTTGCGGGGTACGTTAAGGATGAGGCGGGCCGAGGCGTTTTGAATGCGTTGCAGGCGATTTTGGAGTTTGGTGGTGGTCGCAGCGTAGAGGGTGTTGCCGTAGTCCAGGCAGCTCGTGACGAGGGCGTGGGTCACGGTTTTTCTAGTGTCGGCGGGGATCCAGCGGAAGATCTTGCGGAGCATGCAGAGGGTGAGGAAGCAGGTGGAGGACACGGCGTTGACTTGCTTGGTCATGGTGAGAAGGGGGTCCAAGATGAAGCCGAGGTTGCGGGCGTGGTCTGTGGGGGTCGGTGCGGTGCCGAGGGCCGTGGGCCACCAGGAGTCGTCCCAGGCGGACGGGGTGTTGCCGAGGATGAGGACTTCCGTTTTGTCAGAGTTCAGCTTTAGGCGGCTGAGCCTCATTGAATCTGCGACGTCCTTCATACCCTCTTGTAGGTTGGTCTTGGCGCTGGCGGGGTCCTTGGTGAGGGAGAGTATAAGTTGGGTGTCGTCGGCGTAGGAGGTGATGATGATGTCGTGCTTGCGTACGATGTTGGCGAGGGGGCTCATGTAGACATTGAAGAGTGTCGGGATGAGCGATGAGAAGTAATTTGTTTTGTTTTTGTTTTGTGGCATAGGGGGGCCTGATTTGTGCACCCCTACCTGCCACTATGCCCAATGACCATGCCCAGGGGACATAAGTCCCCTGGGCATGGCCATTGGGCAAGGGGGCATGACTCCTGTCTTTGCTAAGACAGGAGTCATTTCAATGGGGGTTGGGAGTAAAAACAAATGGCGCAAATCGGGTTGAGGCCAATATTTTGCCTCAGACCTGACTTGCCCCATTTTTTTACGCCCAAGCTCCATTTTCCCCTACGCCGGCGCTGCCTGGTGTGGGTCATTTTTTTTGACGCACACCAGTCCGCAGCGCCGGCTAACGTCATTCCATAAATAAGGCACCTGCATGGCGCTTTGGAATGGCGTTAGCCGGCGTTAACTTAAATATAAGTATAAATATGGCCCTTTGTTGCAGTTACAATTTTTCTTGGAGCAGGCTGCGGTTGATCCGAGGTCAGAGGGGTCTGAAGTTGTTGCAGAGGATTCCTGAAGGAAACTTGCAAGCAGAATCTGAAGAGAACCCACAGGAGAGACCCTAAATAGCCCTGAGAGGGGGATTGGCTACCTTATCAGCTAAGGACCTATCAGGAGGGGTCTCTGATGTCACCTGCTGACACTGGCCACTCAGAGGCCTCCAGAGTGCCCCCACACCTTGCAAAGCAAAATGGCTGAAGTCTGGGACACGCTGGAGGAGCTCTGGGCACCACCCCTAAGGTGGTGATGGACAGGGGAGTGATCACTCCCCTTTCCTTTGTCCAGTTTTGCCCCCAGAGCAGGGGAGAAGGGGTCCCTGAACCGGTGTAGACTGGCTTATGCAAGGAGGGCACCATCTGTGTCCTTGAAAGCATTTCCAGAGGCTGGGGTAGGCTTCCCCTCCCCAGCCTGTAACACCGATTTCCAAAGGGAGAGGGTGTAACGCCCTGCTCTCAGAGGAAATGCTTTGTTCTGCCTTCCTGGGACTGGGCTGCCCAGACCCCAGGAGGGGAGAACCCTGTCTGTGAGGTGGTAGCAGCTGTAGCAGCAGTGCAATCCTCAGAGAGCTGGTTTGGCAGTACTGGGGGTCCATGGTGGAGCCCCCAGGAGGCATGGAATTGGCTCCCCAATACCAGATTTGGAATGAGGGGACAATTCCATGATCTTAGACATGTTACATGGCCATATTCGGAGTTACCATTGTGAAGCTACATATAGGTATTGACCTATATGTAGTACACGCGTGTAATGGTGTCTCCGCACACACAAACTCCTGGGAATTGGCCCTGAACTATGTGGGGGCACCTTTGCTAGTGCAAGGGAGCCCTCACACTTAGTAACTTTGCACCTAACCTTCAGCAAGTGAAGGATAGACATACAGGTGACTTATAAGTTACTTAAGTGCAGTGTAAAATGGCTGTGGAATAACGTGTGCGTTATTTCACTCAGGCTGCAGTGGCAGTCCTGTGTAAAGGTTTGTCTGAGCTCCCTATTGGTGGCAAAAGAAATGCTGCAGCCCATAGGGATCTCCTGGAACCCCAATACCCTGGGTACCTAGGTACCATATATTAGGGACTTATGAGGGGGTCCAGTATGCCAATTGAAATTGGTATATGAAGTCACTGGCCTACGGTGACAAATTTAAAAGCAGATAGAGCATAAGCACTGAGATTCTGATTAGCAGAGCCTTAGTGACACAGTTAAGTACTACACAGGCATTCACATTAGACCATACATTTTGAGCACTGGGGTCCTGACCAGCAGGATCCCAGTGAGGCAAGCAAAAACACACTGACATACAGGTAAAAATGGGGGTAACATGCCAAGGAAGATGGTACTTTCCTACAAGGTGCGCTTAACCGGGAGACGCCTTACGAGCGGCCTGCACCCCAGGAGTGTAGTCCGGAAAAATGTTGAGCTCCATGTTGTTGTATATCACTGGGCATCGTTCACGAGCCAACCGGAGTATTGTGTCTCTATCCCAATAATTCAATAGGCGAACGATGATGGCCCGCACAGGCGCCCCCGGCGGCCAAGCGACTGGTGCTCCCGCTCCACCACCAGCACCTGAGATAGTTCACCAGGGAACAGCGATGCAAACATAGTCTCCATGTAATCCTCCATACGTCCCATGGCCGTCGACTCCAGCAGACCTAAAATGCGCACATTATTGCGATGGGACTGGGCCTCAAGGTCCTTATTTTTATTACGGATAAGTTGTAACACCCGCTCCATACGCAGTAGCTTCTCTCCATCATCACGACGGTCATCCTCAAGATCCGATGTGCGAGACTCCATGTGCTCAAGACGGGTGGTGTGACCATCCACCCTCTCCTTCAAGCTGTCCATCTGTTCAGTCAGGTGATCCAGCTTCCCATCGATGCTAGCCAGGCTGTGTTTAAGGTCAACAAACATAACTTTCATAGAGGGCGATTGTACGTCCTCCTCTTGAGGTAAGTCGTCCGATGACCGACCAGCCTGGCTGCTCTTCTTCTTGCCCTTAAAGGTAAGTGTGGGCTGCTTTTGATCTGCCTTCCCCATGGTAAACAGCACTTTTCGCGCCACTCAGGTGAACACCCTGAACCGTGTGTAGACACCCAGGCAAAATAGAGGACAGGAGGCACCGACAGTCACCCAACACGCCCTGGGCCAAGCGCCCTCACCTGCAGTCACCAGGCAACTCCAGCACGCCTCGTCCAGAAGAAGGATGAAGGGGCCCCGACCCACAGCGCCAAGGTCCTCCAATGGAGGCGCCGCCTCTCGGCTTTAGCAGCAGCCACCACAGCCGCAGCCACGTGTCGTCAGCCACAGGTGTCGTTCCCGCAGGCTGCAGTGGGAGGCTCACTCTCTAGGCTCCAGGCAGGGCCCCCAAAATGTACCACCAAAGATAGAGGGGTACCGCCAGCCAACCGCGACCCCCCCTCAGCAGGCCACAGCACGTTCACGGGACACAAATGCATGCCCCCTCCTTCAAGGGAAGCACCGAAGCTCTTACTCAAGGTCTCGTGGCGGAGCGGAGCACCAGTGCAGTCCGCCCGCCCAGGCCTCCAGCTCTCTCTCTCCAATACCCGAGGCGCCTGTGGGCTGACTAACCCGCCGATGCGGCCCCTAGGGACTTTGCCAATAATGGCCCCCGCGGCGCTGCCCGGATGCCGTGGGGCCAAAATCAGGTAAGGAAGGACGGGGCGGGAGCGGCCGCACCACACCACCGATCGCGGGAGAGTCTCTGCTCTAGGCCGCTCTGCGCAATTTCAATAGGGACGGCGCAGGCCCAGCACCACCCCCACAAGCCGTGTGCTGTCCACCGTTCCCACAGGGGAACCCCCCGCACCTCCAGCCTCCGCCACAGCCCGCTGCCCCCCCACACCAGGGGGCAGCCTTGACCAACACCTGCAGGCGGTCCTTGCAGGAGAAATGCCGGATAATCGCTCCTGACCGGCAGAGTCTCACGGGTTGGCGGAGATATGCAGGACCACCAAGCCATGCCTCCTGTTATTATTATTCTTTGATCTCATAAATGCACAATTTGTTCCAAGTCTACTCTTTAGACTTGCTCCTAGACTTCATTGTAACTCTGTGATTATTGCAAGAAATGTCTTTTCCTCAGGCACCAGTGTTCCTTTAAAGTTAACTGGATGCATGTCAGCTGTCCCTTGACACAAGATCCATGTTGGAGGAGAGAGAGCACATTGTTTGACACCAAACATATCTAGGTGGTACCATAATGGAGCTAGCAGTCCAGGTTTGCCTGGGCTTAAGTCCCATGTTATCCTATGGACTGGTCTGCACTTATAGTGTACTTTAGTGAAAAGGATGCTACAGAGACATATATGCTCTTGCTTACATGCCTGCACCTAAAATGGGCTCAGAGGCCTTCCTAGGGGTGTCTGACATGGGTTCAAGGCAGTGCATGGGACTGTGCTACTAATGGTGAGGGCACAGTCAAACTCAAGCAGTTTGCACCACTTTGGAAGTCTGCAGTGGCAGGCCTGCCATCAGTAGTTTGCATGGGTCATGTAGGGTGGCACAACCTCATGGTGCAGCCCTGGGGACCTCTTTACAACCTTTGCCCTGGGTATCCTAAATGCCATTTGTTTTGGGCTTACAAGAGGGTAACGTCTTGTCAATCCGGCATTACCAGGTTGACAAATAATTTAGGGAGAGACCCATACACTTGGGACAAGTTAGCAGGTCACAGTGGAGTATCAGAGTTGAAGAATCAGAAACTGGGGGTCCAAAATGGGGGTAAAAGTGGGTGGGCATCTGCAAAGAGTTCAATTTTTTACAGCTAAGCACAAGAAAATGCCAACTTTCCAAAACTGCAAAAAAAACAGATGGTGGAAGGAATGCTGAAAAATGTCATTTACCCCTGTCACATATCTGGGCCTAAATCCATTGTTTTTTGCTCACTGCGCCATTCGAGTTTGGGCCCAGCCATATGCAAATCAGTTTTGACCCTGCTCCTCTTGGAAGCACTCCTGCCTGAAATGCCAGGTCAGGTCCTCCCAGGACCTGTAAAAAGCATCCTGGGACCAGTTTTAGGGTATACCCTCACATTAGCTTAAATCAGGTGGCATAATGAGCACGGGACCTACATCTGGCCATACCCTTCCTACTTTGGGCAACAAATGCAAAAAGAACAGATGATGGACTGGACAGAATGCTGAACAATGTCAAACATTCAACTGTAGTTATAGATCTGAGGGTAAATCCACTGCTGTTTTGCTTACCACACCATTCCAGTTTTGACCAAGCAATATGCAAATTAGTCTTGACCCAGCTCATCACTGAAACAGTCCAGCCCCAACTGGCAGGCCACGTATTCACTAGACCAGAAACAAGCATCCTGGGACCGATTTCAGGATGTTTCCCCTCATCAGCCAGTCTAGCTTGTATCCAGTAGCATAATGGGCACATGGCCCATGCCTGGGCATACCCTTCCCACTTAGGGTGACACATGCAAAAAGAACAGATGATGGACAGAATGCTGAACAATGTCAAACATTCACCCCCAGTCACAGATATGGGCCTTAATCCATTGATTTTCACTCACCACTACATTCCAGTTTGGACCCAGCCATATGCAAATAAGTCTTGACTGTGCTCCCAGTGGGAACTATTAACCCTGAACTGCCAGGCCAGGTCATCCCTGGGCTGGAAATAAGAATCCTGGGACCAGTTTCAGGATATCACCACTCATCAGTCAGGTTAGCTTGGATTCAATGGCATAGCAAGCACTCGGCGCACGTCTGGGCATTCCCTTCCCGCTTAGGGCAACACATGCAAAGAGAACAGATGATAGAATGCTAAACAATGTCAAACACTCGTGCCCAGTCACCGATCTGGGCCTAAATCCACAATTTTATTGTTTGCCAAGCCATTCCAGTATGGACTCAGCCAAATGCAAATCAATCTTTACCCTGCTCCCAATGGGAACAGTCCAGGCCAGACTGCCAGGCCAAATCCTCCCTGAACCAAAAACAAGCATTCTAGGACCTGCTTTAGGGTATCACCCCTCATAAACCAGATTAACCTGAATCTGGTGGATAGAAAGCATGGGATCCACGTCTGGGCCTTCCCTTCCCACTTAGGGTGGCACACGCAAAAAGAACAGATAATGGACGGAATGATGAACAATGTCAAACATTCACCCCCAGTCACAGATCTGGGCCTAAATCTATTGTTTTTTTGCTCACCACACCTATCCAGTTTGGACCCAGATATATGCAAACCAGTCTTGACCCGGTTCCCCATGGGAGCAGTCCAGCCTGAACTGCCAGGTCCTCGTTGGACCAGAAATAAGCATCCTGGGACAGGAGTATCACCCTCCTCATCCAGGCTAACTTGAATCTAGCCCCAGGATGCTCGTGTGCAGAACACAGCATGCACAGCAACACACTGCAACCATGTGCCCCTCAGGCCGTACATCTGGGCACATACCTGCTTATGTTATCAGGACCTTATTTATGACTCCATAATACATACCGGCTGTCTACGTCAGTTTGAGCCCCACCTGCTTATGTTATCGGGACCTTATTTATGACTCCATGACAACTGTTCACATTCTTTACCCTAAAAGGAATGTTGTAATTGTTTTATTGTACCCAAAGAAATGTATAAAACACTACTAAGATCGGTTGTACATTGAGAGACAGTCCTTAGATCCCCGTTTCTATAACTGCTCTGCAGCAGTAATGTTGAATTATGCTTATGTTATGCTTATGCTTATGTTATCAGGACCTTAATTATAACTCCATGACAGCTGTTCACATTCTTTACCCTGAAAAGAATGTTATAATTGTTTTATTGTACCAAAAGAAATGTATAGAACACCACTAAGATTGATTGTGCATTGAGAGATAGTCCTCAGATCCACGTTTCTGCAACTGCTCTGCAGCCGTAATGTTTAATTAAACAAACCATTCCTGTTTTGCCAAATGCCTTTTGTCTTCTGTTCATTAAGGTAAATTCACATTCGAGCAACAGAGTTGGGCTCAGCAGAAATGACTGAATTTAGAATTGAGACAGACTGGTGTCTTCAGCTGTACATAAGAAACAGCTTTAAGTTTAGGTAATTAAAAAACAACTTTCTGAACTTTGTTGAGAAGTGTCAGTAGTTGCATTACTGTTGGTGAATGTATTACATACAAGGTTTAGTGAGTGAAAATCTGTTTGTAGAGGCGCATGTTTATCATTATAGGTTTTGAGAGGCAGACTTTAGGTTGTGGCCAAATATTATCAAGTATTGGATATTATGTTGAACAATGTGTTCAACCTGTCCATAGTTGTCAGAAAAGGAGGCAGTGTTTCTGAAATTATAAAACAAAGTTTCTGCCAGCTGTTAATACAAGGCCTAGGTTTTCTTATGAATCTTCCTGTGCACATATTTTACCCCTATGCGATGTTTGAATGGAGATATCGCTATTTCTAGAGTAAAACACTGTGTTCGTTGCTAGGAAAAGTGTGTAAACATGAATGTGTTACTTTACAAATTATTATGGAACTGTGTGCAATGTTTGAGGCTGTGTTTTTTTTAACAGAAAGGCCTATGAAGTTAGTAGGGCAGTGTAGGAAAGTACCATCTTGCCTGGCATGTTACCCCCATTTTCACTGTATGTATGTTTGTTTTAGCCCATGTGACACTGGGATCCTGCTAGGCAGGACCCCAGTGCTCATAGTATGTGCCCTGTATGTGTTCCCTGTGTGGTGCCTAACTGTATCACTGAGGCTCTGCTAACCAGAACCTCAGTGTTTATGCTCTCTCTGCTTTCTAAATTTGTCACTGCAGGCTAGTGACTAAATTTACCTTTTCTCATTGGCACACTGGTACACCCATTTAATTCCCTTGTATATGGTACTGGGGTACCCAGGGTATTGGGGTTCCAGGAGATCCCTATGGGCTGCAGCATTTCTTTCACCACCCATAGGGAGCTCAGGCAATTCTTACACAGGCCTGCCACTGCAGCCTGAGTGAAATAACATCCACGTTATTTCGCAGCCATTTTTCACTGCACATAAGTAACTTATAAGTCACCTATATGTCTAACCCTCACTTGGTGAAGGTTGGGTGCCAAGTTACTTAGTGTGTGGGCACCCTGGCACTAGCCAAGGTGCCCCCACATCATTCAGGACAAATTCACCCGGACTTTGTGAGTGCGGGGACACCATTACATGCGTGCACTATACATAGGTCACTACCTATGTATAGCGTCACAATGGTAACTCCGAACATGGCCATGTAACATGTCTAAGATCATGGAATTGTCCCCGCAATACCATTCTAGTATTGGGGGGACAATTCCATGATCCCCCGGGTCTCTAGCACAGAACCCGGGTACTGCCAAACTGCCTTTCCGGGGTTTCCACTGCAGCTGCTGCTGCTGCCAACCCCTCAGACAGGATTCTGCCCTCCTGGGGTCTGGGCAGCCCCAGCCCAGGAAGGCAGAACAAAGGATTTCCTCTGAGAGAGGGTGTTACACCCTCTCCCTTTGGAAAAAGGTGTGAAGGGCTGGGGAGGAGTAGCCTCCCCCAGCCTCTGGAAATGCTTTGATGGGCACAGATGGTGCCCATCTCTGCATAAGCCAGTCTACACCAGTTCAGGGATCCCCCAGCCCTGCTCTGACGCGAAACTGGACAAAGGAAAGGGGAGTGACCACTCCCCTGACCAGTACCTCCCATGGGAGGTGCCCAGAGCTCCTCCAGTGTGTCCTAGACCTCTGCCATCTTGGAAACAGAGGTGTTGGGGGCACACTGGACTGCTCTGAGTGGCCAGTGCCAGCAGGTGACGTCAGAGACCCCCTCTGATAGGCTCTTACCTCTATTGGTAGCCAATCCTCCTTTCTTGGTAGCCAAACCTACTTTTTTGGCTATTTAGGGTCTCTCCTCTGGGGTATTCTTCAGATAACGAATGCAAGAGCTCACCAGAGTTCCTCTGCACTTCCCTCTTTGACTTCTGGCAAGGATCGCCGCTGACTGCTCCAGGACGCATGAAAAACCGCAACAAAGTAGCAGGACGACTACCAGCAACATTGTAGCGCCTAATCCTGCTGGCTTTCTCGACTGCTTCCTGGTGGTGCATGCTCTGAGGGCTGTCTGCCTTCACCCTGCACTGGAAATCCCGAAGAAATCTCCCGTGGGTTGACGGAGTCTTCCCCCTGCTAATGCAGGCACCAAACTTCTGCATCACCAGTCCTCTGGGTCCCCTCTCATCTCGACGAGCGTGGTCCCTGGAACACAGGAGCTATATCCAAGTGACCCCCACAGTCCAGTGATCCTTCAGTCCAAGTTTGGTGGAGGTAAGTCCTTGCCTCCCCACGCTAGACTGCAAACCAGTGTACTGCGTGATTTGCAGCTGCTCCGGCTTCTGTGCACTTCTCCAAGGATTCCTTTGTGCACAGCCTAGCCTGGGTCCCCAGCACGCCGTCCTGCAGTCCTCAACCCTCTGAGTTGGACTCCGACGTCGTGGGACCCTCCTTTGTGACTCTGAGCCAGCTCTGGTTCACAAATCTTCGAAGTGCCTGCTCTGGTACTTCTGCGGGTGCTGCCTGATTCTGTGGGGGCTCTCTAAGTTGCTGAGCGCCCCCTCTGTCTCCTCCTCCAAGGGGCGACATCCTGGTCCTTACTGGTCCCCAGCAGCACCCAAAAACCTCTACCGCGACCCTTGCAGCTAGCAAGGCTTGTTTGCGGTATTTCTGCGTGGAAATACTTCTGCAACATTCAGCATACCGTGGGACATCTTCCATCCAAAGGAGAAGTTCCTAGCCCTTTTCGTTGTTGCAGAATCCTTGGCTTCTTCCACACAGAGGCAGCCTTCTTGCACCTTCATCCGGGGTTTCCTGGGCTCCTGCCCCCCCACCTGGACACTATCGCAACTCTTGGACTTGGTCCCCTTGCCTTGCAGGTCTTCAGGTCCAGGAATTCGTCTTCAGTACTTTGCTGGTGTTTGTGGTTCTTGCAGAATCCCCCTATCACAACTATTGTGTCATATTGGGGTAGTAAGTGTACTTTACTCCTACTTTTCAGGGTCTTGGGGTGGAGTATCTTGGACACCCTGACTGTTTTCTTACAGGCCCAGCGACCCTCTACAAGCTCCCATAGGTCTGGGGCCGATTTGTGATTTGCATTCCACTTTTGGAGTATACGGTTTGTGTTGCCCCTAGACCTATGTTCACCTATTGCATCCTATTGTAATTCTACACTGTTTGCATTACTTTTCTTACTATTACTTACCTGTTTCGGGTTTGTGTACATATACCTTGTGTATATTACTTACCTTCTAACTGAGGGTACTCACTGAGATACTTGTGGCATATTGTCATAAAAATAAAGTAACTTTATTTTTAGTAACTCTGAGTATTGTGTTTTCTTATGATATTGTGCTCTATGATATAAGTGGTATAGTAGGAGCTTTGCATGTCTCCTAGTTCAGCCTAAGCTGCTTTGCCATAGCTACCTTCTATCAGCCTAAGCTGCTAAAAACACCTCTATTCTACTAATAAGGGATAACTGGACTTGGCACAGGGTGTAAGTACCACAAGGTACCCACTATAAGCCAGGCCAGCCTCCTACAGGCAGTACATATAAGTATGCAATTGTGGGTGAAAGATGTAGAAATCTTCACAGAAAATAATGGTGTATCATTGTCATCAATTACTGATCAATATATAACATTATCTTTTTAAGGGAGAAAATGGAAAACAGCAGCTCTGAAAAACAGAAATACCATGTCACACAAACAAAAAGTGTTTACTTTGGAAGAAAGATGAAAAAGTATCTGTGCCGAAAGTTAGGGAAAACATTAATTGCTCAACTGATGTTATTCAATCAATCAATCAATAGTTTATTCGGTCTAATTTTAGTCCATTAAAAAATTAGAAATAGTCGTACATACAAAAAGGTAGAAATCGTAAACCATCACATAGAAAGGAAACATTAACAGTTAGTACACTGCTTATCAAACAAGTTCATAGTGCTACATCAAAAGGTTTCATAAATAATTAAAACAAGATTTTTAAAATAGTGCCTAAAACTTGCTCTATGCAAGGCGCTAAGTGCTAAGATAATACAAATCAATTTGTTGATGATAAAACATATAAAACTATATTAAGACAGGTTTATACATAAAATAGATCATAGAAACTTCATGCAATAGCTCCTATTTACAAAAGTTAGAAGTCAAACGGTGGAAAAGGGTACCCTAGATTGGCCAGTTCTCTTAAATAGATTGGTCAAATAAATTGTATCCTGCCGTTTATAAAATAATATATGCTAGGGAACTATAAACCGCTTTAATTAGGGTAGCCCACTAGACAACATGCACAGAAATACAGTCTGATATCCTCAACAGATCACTAATAGTTCTATTTAAAATCCCAGACTATTGTAGCAGGGCACTAATCCGCTAACTTCTAGACCGTTCTTCAACCAGTGGATTAAGATCTGTAATAATCCTACTGCGGATTGTCCATGCTGCTGCCAAGTATTTGGAAACAGAGCTCACTATCAGCATGGAAGTGTCATATTTACATATTCTATATACACTGGTTCGGTTTTGTGTTAGCAGTGTTTTGCACAGAGGAATAATCCACTTTCCTCGAGGGCATTTGTACAAAGGACAGAAGAATAAGACATGCTCAGAAGTTTCCTTGCATAGATGGCAATTGATACATTTGTCAGACAAAGGACTATTGGACGACCAGCGAGTCGTGAAGCTGTTGACCGCCAATGTTCCGTATCTGAACTGAAGTAGTAGAGAACGGGCACGGGCTGGTATAGGGAGATCCAGGAAGCTTTCAGACAAAGGTTCGTGCTTGACCAGCAGGAACTCTGCTGTCAGCCGACCTAACCCATTTGGGCAGAGAGATTCCTCATAGATTTTTCTCCAATATCGGTCTTTAATCAGCAATCTAGCATTACCGGGAATCATCTCAGGATTCTCCCAATAATGGGATAGACCCAATTTAACCCAAGCTGCTTTCATCTCCCTTAACCAGCAAACTTTTTTCCATCCATAGCAAGGTGACAATAGGTCTTTGACTGCTGTCCTAAAGGGTTCGAGTTCTTCCGTTTTCCATAGTCTAACCCAGTACAGAAGTGGCCTTAAGTATGCTGTATCTTTAATACTGTTTAAGCCCAAGTCCAGTCTTAGGGGGAGCATCGGCGTGCCCTTCCCTAGTCTGGATATGTGTCTAAGGAAATTATTTTCTTTGGTTTGAAGAGTGTCCAGTTGTCTATGTGATCCCCAAAGTTCTGTTCCATATAGGGCAGCGGCACGGATTTGGACTTTATAAATTTCAGAAATAAGGGTCAGAGGGGGGCTTGCTGCAGTGCTAGCCTTACGTCCTATCACTCCAAATCTTTGGCTGATGGTAAGTGCCCCTTTCCTAATAGCTGCATCCCAGCTGCCCTTGTCAGATAATCTAATGCCCAGGTAGTCGTATTCCATTACCCTCTCCAGGTGAGCTGACTCCATCTTTATATTTGCTCTGAGCTTCTTGTTCGGGGCGCTATATATCATGAGTTTAGTTTTCTTAGCATTAATATCTAACCCGTAATCTCTGCAAAAAGCACAGAACTGGTTGACCAGATTCTGGATTCCCCTAGATGTTTTGGCCAGCAGAATAGTGTCATCCGCATAAAGTAAACATGGCACTTTAATCCCGGCCAACTTTGGAGAGTCACTGGTGCAATTTGCTAGATACTTAATACAATTATTTATGTATAAAAGAAAAAGGGTAGGGGCCAAAACACAGCCCTGTCTGACTCCTCTCTCAATAGCCACTGGATCTGTTAAGTCACCATCCTTACCGCTCCTAATTTGTGCGTAGGTATTCTCGTGTAATCGGACGATAAGTTTCAAAAGACCATGTGGGATACCCATGTTGGCTAATGTCAGCCATAACTGGTTTCTGGGGACCAAACCAAACGCAGCTCTAAGATCAATAAAAACTACAAAGAGGTTGCCCCCTCCTACTTCCACAGTCTTCCATTTGATTGTTAGAAATCTTAGCACCTGATCTATGGTACTAACTGCTGGCCTAAACCCTGCTTGCAGGTCGGAAATGATATTAGTTTCCAGAATCCATTCTTCTAGACGAGACAAAATTTGCTTTGCAAAAAGTTTTTGGAAGTTGTCAAGTAAGGAGATTGGACGGTAGTTGGCAGGGTTAGAGGGGCTACCTTTCTTAAAGATGGGAACTATCTCCGCTCCCATCCAGGAGCTCGGGACAGGCGCTCCTGCAGCTACTGTATTGGAAATCAGGTTCAGATATGGGGCCCATATATCTGGGCTTGTCTTATACAAATCGCCTGGTATTTTATCAAGGCCGGGGGCCTTTCCCCATTTCAGTGAAGCAATAGCAGCCTTGGTTTCTGCCAGGGTAAATTCAATTTTGGGGGTCTCAGAGATCGTAATATGATTCAATTCCCTGGTAGTAACACCAGCGATCCCAGAGTATAGTTGGGAAAAGTGGTCTGTCCACTCTACGGGGAGTATTGAGGCACCAGGCGAACAGTTGGGTTCTTCACTGGCATCAGCCACCAGTTTCCAAAATTTCGAGGTGTCATTTATTTTTGCAGACTCCAGGAGGGAAACCCATCTGGATTCATCCCATCTCCTACGGGCTCTACTTAGTTCCTGTTTGTAGTCTTTCCTGGCTTTCCTTATATGGTCTGACTGACCCCCTCTTAAAGCTCTCAATAGTTTGTGCTGTGCCTCCCTGCATACAGCATTGAACCACCTCGCGTTGCACTTCTTTTTAACTTTTTTTGCAGGCTCTTTAGTAAAAAGATGTTTTAGAGAATTGAATAGTTTTGTGTGGGCTACTATAAGTCAGCCGCTGTCTTCTAAAAGCTGAGGTATGCATTCCATGTGATCAGCTAACTGTCTGTACACAGATGCCAATGTGACTGTGTCAGTACTCAAGGATTCCCATCTAACGTTTCGTCTGTTATTGGTCAGTACGAGCTGTTGCTCATGGGACTTGGGGCAAGAGGATTCAAGTAGGAGAAATAAATTCCTAAGAGATAAAATCAATGGGTCATGATCACTTTCCTCATGTTCTATAATGTTCATGTCAACCATATGACCCCACAGCCGGATATCAAGCAAAATATAATCTATCTGGCTCTTCTGTGTTCCACGCCTAAATGTAGGGTGACGATCAGGGTCCGAGCGGGAACGCCCGTTGCAGGCCCGCAGGCCATATGCCAGTGTAATATCCACAACCTGATGTGTAAGTCTATTCATTTTTGGTCTTTTGCTCGACACCAGTTGAGGAATACCCCAGTAGGCGTCCTCATCTTTATATAGTTCCTGAGCCAGCAAGTAGGGTTCGAAAGTGACATTAAAATCTCCTGCAATAAGAATAAGGTGGGAAGGTGATTTACAAGAGAGAAGGCTATCCAAAATAGTCAATGTGTCCGACTCATATTTGCTACCCAAGCTCCTGTTATAAATATTAATTATTAGAAGCAGTTTCTCACTAAGGGATGGTATTGATAAACCCATCAGATCGGGACAACCCAAGTCAATTATTTCAATCCGACATTTAAGGGAGCAGCTAAGCCATATAAGCAACCCACCTGAGGGTCTCCCTGAGTTCACCTTAGTTGCTGGGACCCAGTAACTTTTGTAACCGATTCTGTATTTGGGCTCCAGTGCCCAAGTTTCTTGGAAAAGACATATTTTATGTTCATCTATAAATTTGCCCCATTCAGGATTACTCATTTTATTCTCCAGCCCTGCAATATTCCAGCTAAGAACGGTGTCTAGACCATCTATCTTATCTTGGGGAACTTCAGCCACAAAGTTCTCTCTTGCAAAGGGAGTGCCGCGAGGAGATTTTATACCCTTTTCAATCATATCTGCAACCACCTCATTTGGGTTTCCCACTACAGTATCACCCAAGATATTGCTTGCCCCGTCTGAATCGGGGCGTATCATGGGCAGTTCGGGTATCTGAGATGGTGGTAAATACCCATAATTACTGAGGCCTATTAAATCCGGGGCTAAATTGGTCTTGTTCACCTTGCCCTCCTTACTTGCTCCCCCGATACAATTTTCCAAGCTCTGGTCACAGAAGGAAAGACAGATGCTGGTTTCCATCTTAGAAGGATCTGGCTGGGCAGGTGCGGAGGTTGACGTGGAATCTCTGGTATCTGCAATAGGGGTCTGGTCGGGCTCAGGATTACCTAACCCTATTTTATATGTTTCAGCATTTCCAGCTATAAGGTGCTTCTTATTCCAATTTTTGATACCTTGGGGCTGAGATGAGGTGTATACAGTGCTGGTTTTTAGTCAATCAGTTTCAGAAAGCGAGAGGGGGCTGCATCTCCACTGGGGGTCAGGCTGCATCTGCAAGCTGGTGGGACCTCTGAGTGGCATTAACGCCCCTTTAGTGACTGGTACAACTTTGTGAGGGTAGAAAGCCTGGAGCCTACATAGAGAAATTTCTCCCCCTAGAGGGTTGGCTTGGCACACATTCAAGGAAAGCTGTTGGACAAGGGAAGGTGCATCGAAGTTGATAACAATACAATCTCCCGTGCCAGGATTAAGTGGACCCACCCAACCCACCCTCCTCACCATTAATATTGAAGGTACCATATGTAAAGCAAATCTAGCGTATCTATGTAGCCAGTGAATGACCTTGTTTTTCAGTTCTGTAAATGATTCGGAACTGTTGGTTTTGAGCTTGGGAGCACTCGTGATAACAAGCACATAAGGACAAGCTTCCGGTGGTAGGTGTAAAGTTCTCATATTAGTTCCTTGCTCCCTGTGCATCCGATCTGCTGCAGGGTGGGTCTGATCTGGGGTATCTTTGTGCAGTTTCATACCCATATTATTAGAAGAAACACTTTCATCAGTCCTCCTTGAAAAGAGGGGAGCAGTCTTAGAGCACTTAGTTTTGGGGGCATTGACCAGTCTGACGGTTGAAGCCTTCACTGGTTGATGCAAAGAATCAGGACAAATTGATCCAGGATTATGGACCGTGGTCAGTGATAGGGGGAGGCTACTGGCATTGTTGGCTGAAGGGCTCGGGGGAAAGTTTTGATGGGAATATTGTAAATCTGGTGAGGAAGAGATGGTCATCTGGTTGAGTTTGATGAGACCGTCAAGTTTCTCCTCGATGGCTAATAGGCGAGTTGTTATAGGGTATAGCATTTTAGAGAGCTCGTCTTTTATGAAATCTATTAAAAAGGCTATATCTGAACTGTCTTTGTTGGTAGCTTGGGCAGGTATACAGTCCTTGAACCGAGTAGGCACGGCATGATTGGGGGAGTTCAAAACACGGGCCAGTTTATTCTTTAAGTTTGCCTCCCCTCGTTTTCTTTTGCCCTTTGAGCTGTGCTCTGGGGTGAGTGCAGGCTTATCTGAAAGAGGCTGTGTAGATTCTTGGGGCTGTATAGCATTTTCCAGGGGCTCTGCAGCAGACAATTGAGTGGTTGGAGGTGGAATTGCCAAAGCAGGCCGAGAAGCGGAAGGGTGAAGGAGTTGTGGAGGAGTTTTCGATGAAGCCTCCGTCAATGGGGTGGCAGTTAGACGGCGCTCCACCAGTTCAATTTCTTTTTCTAATGCCCCTACCGCTTTTTGGAGGAAACCGTCTAGAGTCTTATTGTTGCCGGCCTTTTCCAGAAGCATCCCCCCCTTCCGTCTACCCATCTTGCTTTGATAAGACACTTTAGTCCAGCCCCAAAGTTTGACAGTCTTTTTCTGTAGGTACTTTTCCTCCCCTGTTCCCACCCTGATTTTACTCCACTGAGGCTTTGTTAGAAAGGCTAAAACAACAGGAGGGCCTAAAGTACTGCTCACCTATGTTGGTAAGGTGTTCGGGTGGCTGAAGTATATTCGTCCGCTGGTCACCGACCTCGAAAATCGAGATGAAAATGGTATGGCCCAGCACGGCCTCCTCCGGTCGCTGACGGGCGAAGGACGGGCCCGCCCTTGGCCTGGGCGCCGCCCGCGCGCGTCCCGCGAGGCGGGAGCGCTCTGCTGATTTAAAGGGCTCCTGCCCTTGAAAAGGAATTGCCGCCTCCTTCCCTGCTGCTGCTGATTTAAAGGGCTCCTGCCCTTCAAAGGGAATTGCCGCCTCCTTCCCCGCTGCCGCTGATTTAAAGGGCTCCTGCCCTTGAAAGGGAATTGCCGCCTCCTTCCCCCTCCGTGTAAGCGCGTCCCGCGAGGCGGGAGCGCTACCGCTGATTTAAAGGGCTCCTGCCCTTGAAAGGGAATTGCCGCCTCCTTCCCCGCTGCTGCTGATTTAAAGGGCTCCTGCCCTTGAAAGGGAATTGCCGTCTCCTTCCCCGCTGCCGCTGATTTAAAGGGCTCCTGCCCTTGAAAGGGAATTGCCGCCTCCTTCCCCCTCCGTGTAAGCGCGTCCCGCGAGGCGGGAGCGCTACCGCTGATTTAAAGGGCTCCTGCCCTTGAAAGGGAATTGCCGCCTCCTTCCCCGCTGCTGCTGATTTAAAGGGCTCCTGCCCTTGAAAGGGAATTGCAGCCTCCTTCCCCGTTGCCGCTGATTTAAAGGGCTCCTGGCCTTGAAAGGGAATTGCCGCCTCCTTCCCCCTCCGTGTAAGCGCATCCCGCGAAGCGGGAGCGCTGCCGCTGATTTAAAGGGCTCCTGCCCTTGAAAGAGAATTGCCGCCTCCTTCCCCGCTGCCGCTGATTTAAAGGGCTCCTGCCCTTGAAAGGGAATTGCCGCCTCCTTCCCCCTCCGTGTAGGCGCGTCCCGCGAGGCGGGAGAGCTACCGCTGATTTAAAGGGCTCCTGCCCTTGAAAGGGAATTGCCGCCTCCTTCCCCGCTGCTGCTGATTTAAAGGGCTCCTGCCCTTGAAAGGGAATTGCAGCCTCCTTCCCCGCTGCCCCTGATTTAAAGGGCTCCTGCCCTTGAAAGGGAATTGCCGCCTCCTTCCCCCTCCGTGTAAGCGCGTCCCGCGAAGCGGGAGCGCTGCCGCTGATTTAAAGGGCTCCTGCCCTTGAAAGGGAATTGCCGCCTCCTTCCCCGATGCCGCTGATTTAAAGGGCTCCTGCCCTTGAAAGGGAATTGCCGCCTCCTTCCCCCTCCGTGTAAGCGCGTCCCGCGAGGCGGGAGCGCTGCCGCTGATTTAAAGGGCTCCTGCCATTGAAAGGGAATTGCCGCCTCCTTCCCCGCTGCTGCTGATTTAAAGGGCTCCTGCCCTTGAAAGGGAATTGCAGCCTCCTTCCCCGCTGCCGCTGATTTAAAGGGCTCCTGCCCTTGAAAGGGAATTGCCGCCTCCTTCCCCCTCCGTGTAAGCGCGTCCCGCGAAGCGGGAGCGCTGCTGCTGATTTAAAGGGCTCCTGCCCTTGAAAGGGAATTGCCGCCTCCTTCCCCGCTGCTGCTGATTTAAAGGGCTCCTGCCCTTGAAAGGGAATTGCTGCCTCCTTCCCCGCTGCCGCTGATTTAAAGGGCTCCTGCCCTTGAAAGGGAATTGCCGCCTCCTTCCCCCTCCGTGTAAGCGCGTCCCGCGAAGCGGGAGCGCTGCCGCTGATTTAAAGGGCTCCTGCCCTTGAAAGGGAACTGATGTTATTCTTACTGTGTACAGCAACAGTTTTACCCTTGGAGAAGCTTGCTCTACGTAGCTCTACTTTACTTGTTTGATGACAAAATGATCTGCTTACTTAAGCATCAAAAAGTGCTTTATGTAAAGAGGGTTGTTATCTGCCTGAGCATTGAGTACTTGGGCAGGCACAGTGTCACTGGGTTCAGAAGGTAGGGACACTCCTGAGGAGGTATCAAGCTCTGCAGCCAGGTGTTGGGGAGTCATAGCTCTCAAATGTCGCCACATACCAGTGGTACACATGGAGTCTTCCTTGTTTTTGCTGCCCCTGCTGAACTCCTTTTTGTATATTTTCAAAATCAGAAAAGAAAAATAATAATTTGCAAAGTTTGTTGATTTTACTTTTGCTGTTGTAGGTTATTAATGGTGTTATTGTTTGTTATGTTGTTAAAATGCTTTTTTAGATCAAATGTTTCATGTTACTACTGATTTCTCTCCTCAATAGCTTTTAAACTTTGAAAAATAATCCAGTCTTCTAATGTTGACTTAAAGTGGCAGTTCATTCTTCAAGAACTGTAACTGTTCTCCTGCATGTGTATGTATGTTTAAGCTACTACAGAGAGATTAATGTTTCTTCCCACTGCAGAATGAAGAATTTTATGCAAGAGGCAGGTTTTGGTACAAAGGCAAATGCATTCTTATAGTATACTAAGCACTGCTGTCTGCTGGTGGAGAGGGCAGTTCTTCTCACATCTTAGTATATATGCTGGTCACTCTGAAGAGACGTTTCAGGGCAGAGCCCTGTGTTTGTGTACACCTTACTACATTAGCCTGTCCCCATAAGGAGTTGTCTGAGAGAGAGCTGAGTGTCCTTGTATTCAAATGTGCACACTGGGTTTACAAGATAAAGTTGTCAACAGAGAGGATAGTCCATTTAACACTCTACTAATGACATTCATTATCATGAAGAGAGATATAAAGAGCGACAGCAGTCTCTACCCACATTGTATTTTGCACATGTCAATCTGGTGAGATGTCTCAGCTGAGACGGCAGTGTGTTTTCATATCATGTTCTCTCTGATTGTTATGCAGGATATACTTATGAGTATAAAGGTAATTTCAACTGCATACTTTACTTGCACTTCTTTCGTAATGGGGAGACGTGGAACCACAAAGATAAGCCACTTTTCATACACCCATTTGCACAAACATTACCCAAGAGACATCACAGGAGACAGGCCAGTCTCTGTAGGAAAGTACCATCTTGCCTGGCATGTTACCCTCATTTTTACATGTATGTCAGTTTGTTTTTGCCTCTCTCACTGGGATCCTGCTAGCCAGGACCCCAGTGCTCATAGTTTGTGGCCTGAATGTGTATACCTGTGTAGTGACTAACTGTGTCACTGAGGCTCTGCTAACCAGAACCTCAGTGCTTATGCTCTCTCTGCCTTTAAATGTGTCACTATAGGCTAGTGACCACTTTTACCAATTTTAATTGGCACACTGGAACACCCTTATAATTCCCTAGTATATGGTACCAAGGTACCCAGGGTATTGGGGTTCCAGGAGATCCCTATGGGCTGCAGCATTTCTTTTGCCACCCATAGGGAGCTCAGACAAACCTTTACACAGGACTGTCACTGCAGCCTGAGTGAAATAACGCACACATTATTCCACAGCCATTTTACACTGCACTTAAGTAACTTATAAGTCACCTGTATGTCTAACCTTCACTTGCTGAAGGTTAGGTGCAAAGTTACTAAGTGTGAGGGCTCCCTTGCACTAGCAAAGGTGCCCCCACATAGTTCAGGGCCAATTCCCAGGAGTTTGTGAGTGCGGAGCCACCATCACACGCGTGCACTACATATAGATAAATACCTATATGTAGCTTCACAATGGTACCTCCGAATATGGCCATGTAACATGTCTAAGATCATGACATTGTCCCCCCACTCCAAATTTGGTATTGGGGAACCAATTCCATGCATCCCTGGGGCTCCACTATGGACCCCGGGTACTGCCAAACCAGCTCTCTGCGGTTTTCTCTGCAGCTACCACTGCCGCCACCCCACAGACAGGGTTCTGCCCTCCTAGGGTCTGGGCAGCCCAGTCCCAGGAAGGCAGAACAAAGAATTTCCTCTGAGAGAGGGTGTTACACCCTCTCCCTTTGGAAATAGGTGTGAAAGGCTGGGGAGGGGTAGCCTCTCCCAGCCTCTGGAAATGCTTTGAAGGGCACAGATGTGCCCTACTTGCATAAGCCAGTCTATACCGGTTTAGGGAACCCCGCGTCCCTGCTCTGGCGCAAAACTGGACAAAGGAAAGGGGAGTGACCACTCCCCTGTCCATCACCACCCCAGGGGTGGTGCCCAGAGCTCCTCCAGTGTGTCTCAGACCTCTGCCATCTTGGATCCAGAGGTGTGAGGGCACTCTGAAGGCCTCTGAGTGGCCAGTGCCAGCAGGTGACGTCAGAGACTCCTCCTGATAGGTGCTTACCTGACTAGGTGGCCAATCCTCCTCTGAGGGCTATTTAGGGTCTCTCCAGTGGGCTTTTCCTCAGATAACGACTAGCAAGAATTCACCAGAGTTCCTCTGCACCTCTCTCTTTGACTTCTGCCAAGGATCGACCGCTGACTGCTCCAGGACGCCTGCAAAACTGCAACAAAGTAGCAAGAAGACTACCAGCAAAATTGTAGCACCTAATCCTGCCGGCTTTCTCAAGTGTTTCCTGGTGGTGCATGCTTTGGGGGCTGCCTGCCTTCATCCTGCACTGGAAGCCACGAAGAAATCTCCCGTGGGTCGACGGAATCTTCCCCCTGCTTCAGCAGGCACCAAACTTCAGCATCACCGGTACTCTGGGACCCCTCTCATCCTGACGAGTGTGGCCCCTGGAACACAGGTGGTAGACCCAAGTAACCCAGACTGTCCAGTGGTCCAACTGTCCAAATTTGAAGGAGGTGAGTCCTTGCCTCCCCTCCCCTCCCCAGACAGTAATCCTGTGCACTGCGTGAACTGCAGCTACAAGGGCTTCTGTGCACATTTCCACAAAATCCTGCAAGCACAGCCAAGCCCAGGTCTCCAGCACTCTGTCCTGCGATGCTCAGCTCCCTGAGTTGATCTCCGGTGTCGTGGGACTCTCTTTTGCAGTGTTGAGATGACCGCTGTGTTCAGACTTCTTGAACCCATGTTCAAGGACTTCTGTGGGTTCTACCTTCCTGTGCATGGGCTCTCTATGTTGCTGAGGGCCTCCTCTGTCTCCTCTCCCAAGTGGCGACATCCTGGTCCCGGGCAGCATCCTTTTTCTTCAACCGCAACTCTTGCAGCTAGCAAGGCTTGTTTGCGGTATTTTGCCAAGGAAACAACTCTGTATCCTCCAGCGCGCCATGGGACATTTTCTGCACAAAGGAGAAGTTTCTAGCACCTTTCGTTGTTGCAGAATCTTCAGCTTCTTCCATCCAGAGACAGCCATTTTGCACCTTCATCCGGGGTTTAGTGGGCTCCTGTCCCCCCCCCCCCCCCCGGACACTTTCGCGACTCTTGGACTTGATCCCCTTCCTTTGCAGATCCTCAGGTCCAGGAATCCGTCTTCAGTGCTTTGCAGTCTATTGTGGTCTTTGCAAAATCCTCTGTCACAACTTTAGTGTGTTTCTGGGGAAATAGTAGTAATTTACTCCTACTTTCCAGGGTCTTGGAGTGGGGTATCTTGGACACTCTTGGTGTTTTCTTACACTCCCAGAGACCCTCTACACACTACACTAGCCTAGGGGTCCATCCGTGGTTTGCATTCCACTTTCTTAGTATATGGTTTGTTTTGCCCCTAGGCCTTTTGCATCCTATTGTATTCTACAGTGTTTGCACAACTTTCTGACTGTTTTTCTTACCTGATTTGGTTTGTTGTGTCTATTTTGTGTATTTTACTTACCTCCTAAGGGAGTATATCCTCTGAGATATTTTTGGCACACTCTCACTAAAATAAAGTACCTTTATTTTTAGTAACTCCGATTATTGTCTTTCTTATGATATAGTACCTCTATGATATAAGTGGTATAATAGGAGCTTTGCATGTCTCCTAGTTTAGCCTACGCTGCTCTGCTATAGCTACCTCTATCAGCCTAAGCTGCTAGAATACTACTACTCTACTAGTAAGGGATAACTGGATATGGCATAAGGTGTAAGTACATTGGTACCCACTATAAGCCAGGCCAGCCTCCTACAGTCTCTCTATTCATTATACTATGCAGAGTTATCCTGCAAGAAATGTCTCAGGAAACAGTGCAGTTTCTCCCCACAGCCTACTATGAATACCTGTTATCATGAGAAGAGGTATGATTAGAGAGATACATTTCTATCAAACCATACTATAGACACCTCTTACCCTGCGAAGATGTGGTAGCAGAGAGATGACCTCCTTCCCAGACATCACTACATATCACTTTTGCTCTAAAGAGAATTATAAGGACATTTGCCACTGGTTCTCTACATTGTACTGTATCCAAAGTTGTTGTGGAGATAGGTGTTAGCATAGATAATAAAGTTTCCCTACCCACTACTGTCAGGTGGGGGGCACCTGTGAGTGGGCAGGGAAATTAATTCCCGTACACTAATAAATATGGTTATTTTCTGGGGAGAGGTGACAGTGGGTAGGCTAGTACTTGTCATACTTAGGGCCTGATTTACGAAAAGTTAGCGCATCCTTTGCATAATTTTTTGACGCAAAAGCGGTGCTAAATTACATATTTTGTAAGTTTACGCTGCTTTTGCATCAACAAAATGACGCAAAGGCAGCGCTAACTTTTCATAAATCAGGCCCTTAGGGGCATATTTATACTCTGTTTGCGCCGGAATTGCGTCTTTTTTTTTACGCAAATCCGACGCAAAGCTAACTCCATATTTATACTTTGGCGTTAGACCCGTCTAGCGCCAAAGATCTTGGAGTTTGCGTCATTTTTTAGCGTGGACACCTACCTTGCGTTAATGATATGCAAGGTAGGCGTTCCCGTCTAAAAAATGACTCCAAGGCATGTGCGCCTTATTTAAACTCCCGTGCAAAAATGACGCACGGGAGTGGGCGGGTAAAAAAAAATGATGTCCAGCCGCTTTAGCGTCATTTTTTAACGCCTGGTCAGGGCAGGCGTTAAGGGACCTGTGGGCTCGGAAGGAGCCCAGAGGTGCCCTCCCATGCCCCCAGGGACACCCCCTGCCACCCTTGCCCACCCCAGGAGGACGCCCAAGGATGGAGGGACCCATCCCAGGGAACTTAAGGTAAGTTCAGGTAAGTAATTTTTTTTTTTTTTTTGTGGCATAGGGGGGCCTGATTTGTGCCCCCCTACATGCCACTATGCCCAATGACCATGCCCAGGGGACATAAGTCCCCTGGGCATGGCCATTGGGCAAGGGGGCATGACTCCTGTCTGTACTAAGACAGGAGTCATTTCAAAGGGGGTTGGGAGTAAAAAAAAATGGCGCAAATCGGGTTGAGGCCAATATTTTGCCTCAGCCCTGACTTGCCCCATTTTTTGACGCCCAAGCTCCATTTTCCCCTACGCCGGCGCTGCCTGGTGTGGGTCATTTTTTTTGACGCACACCAGTCAGCTGCGCCGGCTAACGTCATTCCATAAATAAGGCGCCCGCATGGCGCTTTGGAATGGCGTTAGCCGGCGTTAACTTTTTTGACGCACAACTGCGTTGGCGCAGTTGTGCGTCAAAAAGTATAAATGTGGCCCTTAGTGTGTAATAATCAGGTCTTACAAGTGAGGTGAATACCCTCCACACCCTACTACGCACACTACTGAGCATGGTAAAGGTTTGAATGAGAGGCTGTGTCTCTTTACACTCTACGCACCAGTTATCTTCATGCAAGGTTTCATTGGAGAGGGCAGTGTCTCCCCATAGTCGAGGAGATAGTAAGTGGTAAGTATTGGAATGAAGGAGAATGTACATTCTTTTAAAGTATTTTTACAATTTTGAGAGAGTCTTGCAAGATTTTATTAAAAGCCAGGGGTGTAGGAAAGTACCATATTTCTTGGCATGTTACTACCAATTTCTACCTGTTTGTCAGTATGTTTTGCCTGTCTCATTGGGACCCTGCTGGTCAGGACCCCAGTGCTCATAGTTTGTGGACTAATGTGTGTGTTGTCAGTAGTGCTTAACTGTGTCACTGAAGTTCTGCTAACCAGAACTTCAGTGGTTATGCTCTCTCTGCTTCCAAATTAGTCACATTAGTTTAGTGACTTCATTTACCAATTCCAATTGGCGTACTGGACCCCCCCTTATAAGTCCCTAGTATAGGAGTTCTAGGAGATCCTTATGGGCTGCAACATTTATTTTGCCACCCAGAAGGAGTTCAGACAAACCCTTTCACAGGACTGCCACTGCAGCTTGCGTGAAATAGTGCACACACTATTTCACAGCCATTTTCACTGCACTTAAGTAACTTATAAGTTGCCTATATGTCTATACCTTCATTTACTGAAGGCTAGGTGCAAAGTTACTAAGTGTGAGGGCATCCTTGCACTAGCAAAGATGTCCCCACACTCTCCAGGGCCAATTCCCCAGTTTTCGTGAGTGCCGGGATACCATTACACGTGTGCACTACATATAGGTCAATACCTATATGTAGCTTCACAATGGTAACTCCAAGTATGGCCATGTAAGGTGTCTAAGATCATGGAATGGTCTCCCCATTCCAAATCTGGTATTGGGGAGCCAATTCCATGCATCCTGGGGCTCCACCATGGACCCCCAGTACTGCCTAACCAGATCTCTGAGGCTTGCACTGCAGCTACAGCTGCTGCCACCTCACAGACAAGGTTCTGCACTCCTGGGGTCTGAGCAGCTCAGTCCCAGGAAGGCAGAACAAAGCATTTCCTTTGGGAGGAGGGTGTTACACCCTCTCCCTTTTGAAATAGGTGTTGAAGGCTTGGGAGGGGTAGCCTTCCACAGCCTCTGGAAATGCTTTGAAGGGCACAGATGGTGCACTCCTTGCATAAACCAGTCTGCACTGGTTCAGGGACCTCCAGTCCCTGCTCTGGCGCGAAACTGGACAAAGGAAAGCGGAGTGACCACTTGCTGAGTTGTTCTCCGGCGGCATGGGACCTTCTTTGTCCCCGTGTCCTGCAACTCCCGGTGATGCTGCCTGGTCATCTGTGGGTTCCCTCCAGTGTTGGGAGCCCCCTCTGCCTCCTCAGTCCGAGATGAGGCCCTCAGGTCCCTCCTGGGTCCAGGCAGTGCCATTTTGACGCAAACTGCAACACTGCTTGAACCAAGGCTTGTTGGACGAATCCAGCACTGCAACTTGCCTACATCCAACATCTCCACGTGGGACATCTCTTGCACCACACAGGAACCCGCAGCCATCTTCCTTGGTGCTCTTCTGCAGACTGCTAACCGGAGAATCCTCTTTTGCACCATCTTCTAGGTTGGCAGGGGCTCCTGTCCTTCCTGGAATCTTCTGAGACTTCTGGACTTGGTCTCCTTTCTTCACAGGTCTTCAGGTCCAGGAATCCACCATTTGTTGCTTGCAGTCTTGCTTGGTCCCTGCAATACCTCTTATCACCACTTGTAGGGTGTCCTGAGGAAACTTGCAGTACTTTACTCCTACTTTCCTGGGCTCTGTGGTGGGGTATTTTGCTCACCTTTGTGGTTTTCTTACACTCCCAGCGCCCCTCTACACACTACACTTGCCTATGGGGGTATTCATGATTCGCATTCTACTTTCTTAGTATATGGTTTGTGTTGCCCCTAGGCCTACTGCATTCTATTGTTTGCACTATTCTGTGACTATTTACTTACCTGATTTTGGTCTCTAGTGTATATATTGTGTATAATACTTACCTCCAGAAGCCTCTAAGATATTTTTGGCCTTGTGTCACTAAAATAAAGTACCTTTATTTTTGGTAACACTGAGTATTGTCTTTTATTGTGCATAAGTACTGTGTAACTGTAGTGGTATTGCAGGAGCTTTGCATGTCTCCTAGTTCAGCCTAAGCTGCTCTGCTACAGCTACCTCTAACAGCCTAAGCTGCTAGAACACGGACTACATTTCACTAATAAGGGATAACTGGACCTGGTATAAGGTGTAAGTACCTAGGCTACCCACTCCAAACCAGGTCAGCCTCCTACAAGGGGTAGCAAAAGTCTAGTGCATTTAACATATACCTATTACAACAGTATGTGGTCAGTGAAATGCAAATTCCAATATAAAAGTATACTCTTGGAAGAGGATCAAGAGCGTAAAGCAGTAAACACTGTCCCCTCGGAGGGACACATTTGACTGTGCCACTGGCTCTAGTGAGAGGCTCCCCAGAGTCAACCATGCTATGTATGAGAGCATCATGGCTCTCACAAGTGACTCACAAGAGTCACGAAGAAGTAAAAAAAAGGGGTGCATGGTACAAACAACATACATAATGAAAATATAGAGTAGCTCTAAAAAGAGCTTTTTTTAAAAAAAAATTCAGCAACTGTATTACTTTGTTTTTTAACAATTTAAATTTTTGAAAATAATCACTGGTTTAATATCGTAATTCATCTTGCATGGAAATATCCAGTGGCCCAAAGCGGCTGGGGAAAGAAATCCACCCTTTTCAGTCCATATAGACAGACCAAATTTAAATTATGAAACAAGAACTTATGCCCGTTGTACTTGCGGTGGGTTTGCCTTCAACCTCTGCAAATTATGCTGATGCATTTCGACCTTCTTAGGGTCCTGTTATTTGGACGTTCTTCCTCTGGGCTCAACAAATTCTTAGGAGGATACAATCACTATATATTTACAGTGCTGGCATTGCATCTTGAACTTTGGCAATGGGGATTCCCAAGTAACTACCATGTCTTCACTCAAGGATATCAAACAACAACAAAAAGGAGGGGCATGTGCAGGATGTTCGGAGAACAAACTCCTGGTCCTGTGTATACGGCTCCCAATAGTTATCAAATCAAAATAGTATATATACACAGTTCCAAAAAAGGGTTTCTTTCAAAATAATAGTTCTATATTGAGGTTGGTGGAATATCAATTTGTTTGAAGCAAGTGCCCTCACTCACCTTTCGGTGACATGCTTCATCATAGGGCTATGCTCCTCGTCAGGCCGGCGCTGCAATGCCTGACGGGCCCCACACGGGGGCTCTTTGCCGGAGATCTTTTGTGAATGATGAACAACCGGTCAAAAACATAATAATCTAGGATTGGTATAAAGGTAGTTAAAAATGACTAGAGGTAAAAATTACAATTTATTATAATATTGAAACCTCTGACATGATTAAAAACGACATGCGGGGAGATAATAAATTGATGTCTTCGGTACCCCAGGTACTGGTATGCCACAGTTCAAGAAAGTCCTAGTGCCTCCAAGCTTGACACATAGCCAGTCTTGTTCTCAGGAGCTGTTGTACAGTTTTTTTGCTGGGCTTTTGTGTCCGAATCGTTGGTCAGCAGCAGATCAGTAAACAGGACTTCATGGGTTCCTTGCCTGCAGGGCGCTCAAGAGTGATACCTTCACCTTGAGGGAGGCTCTTAGCAATTTTTAGAAGGTTGGAGGTGCTCTGTAGAGTCCTTCAGGTTGCCAGGCAACACCTCAATGGTGATTGTAGAATCCTTGGACCAGCAGGCATGTTTTGGCACCTTTTTCTTTGTGCAGCAGGACTTCAGTTCTCCTGCCTTTGGTCTTTTTTGTGCTGGTCTTCTTGTATATGTGAAAACTAAAGTTCTTGGTGAGGGAATGCCCTCCAAATACTGCATTTAGGGGGCATTAGGGGGAGTACCTGGGAGTGGCCAATGGGCCACCTACCTTAGGGAGGCTCACCCACTAAGTGACCACTTCCTGTGGAAAAGGGATACATCCCTGACCCTGATTTGCTATTTTACCTTCCATCCAAGATGGAGAAAAATGAAATGGAGTGGTCACCTCGTCTGCCACACCCGAGGGGTGGTGTAGGCTGAGATGGCTGCTACTCCTGTTCTTGCTAAGTTTCATGCCGGTTTTCCCACCTAAAGTGGGTGTAAAACCATTGGACTGACTTCTGCTTCTAGCAGCAGAGGCGGGATCAGATTTCAAAGGAGGCAGAGGCTTTGAAGCTGACCGCTGGAACAGGGTGCCTGCCTGGGGGAGAAGGTGATGATACCTCCTCCTAGGAAAGGCTTTGTCTTTTGGCTCCTGAGAGCAAAGGCCCTCACCCCATGAGTCCAGAATCAGGTCTGGTCATGGCAGGCTGGTAAAAACCAGTGAGCAACGTGCCAAGGCTGTTAGATTTTGAAGGGGGCACCTTTAAGGTGCCATCTGGGTACATTTTATATTAAATCCCACACTGACTTTAGTGTGGATTTATTATTATGAGTTGTTTGATACCAAACAACCCAGGGTTCAAAGAGGCTATCAAGTAGCAGGGGAACGTGTAATGACCAGTGTCCAGCATATGCATTTGCAATGGCTTATGGCTTCCTTGTACACTTACTATGCCTAAGCATTGGCAAAGACACAGTAGGGGCATATTTGTTCATGCACACATATGCACTCACATGAATTATAGTACACCCTGCCTTAGGGCTGTAAGGCCTGCCAGAGATGGGTTATCTGTATTGCATGCAGTGTTAGTGGACATGGCACCCATGATGAGTACCATGTTGAGTTGTCATGCACTTGCAATGGCAGTCTGCAGGAGGCTGGGGTGGGACCTCTCAGAGTGGCACAATTGGTACTGCAGCTCTGGCGGGCCCTATTCAGTACCCATGCCCTAGGTTGAGGGGGGAACAATTTATTAGGGATTTACAAGGGTGGCTGAAGTAGCAATAATAGTACAGTTTTGGGGAAAGAGATCTGGCCCCGGGAACCTGTTAAGCAGGGACCCAGGGCCCTTACAGTTTGAAACCACATCATGTGCCAGGGAAAAAAAGTGGGGGGCTAACCATGTCAAAAGAGGCACTTTCTCACACACCAAAAAAGAAGCTTATCACTGGGCTCATCAGTGTAGCTTTTGAGGAAGACACTTCAGATGGGAAAACCCTCATAGCTCTTACGTGGGAGAAGGGCCCAGGTGGTAAGATGATGATCCCTGAGGGTGGAAGTTAGCACTTCCACACCATTCAGGGGAATAGGATCCTTACCATTGCCCTGAAATACATCTGTGCCAGTCATAACTTAGAGGTTGACAGGTTAGTGACCCCAGACCAGTACTTGCCAGAAAAGGTAAAAAAAAGTGAAAGCAGTCCTAGGGGAGGTCACAACCAGACCTGTGGCCCTACTGACCCTAGAAAGAGGGGATAATTTTAGCTGGCATAGGGTGGTAGTCAGTCCCGACCCCCTCCCCCTAGATTATATCTTAGGCCATGAGCTCCCAGTGGTTGGTCAGAACCCAGGAAGGGCGGTCGCCCATGGCGCAATGCGCAACCCAAGGATCCTGGAGGTCCTGTCCCTAAGGTTAGGAGACTTAGGTCCTAGCAGAAAAGAATGAATGGAAAAGGTTATAATGTGGGGTAAGAAAGGAAGCCCATTCTTTAAAATAGAGACCCAGGACACTGAGGACATCATACTCCAGTAAAGGAGAACCCCAAGGTTGGCACTGGGAAGGCCTCTACTGATCCCCAAGGAGTCGTGAAGAGTCAGGCAACTGTTCAGAATCAAGGTGCCACCCATGAACTAACAGAATTAGGAGTTGAAGGAGGATGTCTGCCACATGAGGTGGTAGACCTCTTCACTAAACAGCAAGAGAGGCTCCAAAAAACACTGTTTCCTTGGAGGTAGCTCATCCAATTGTCAGTGGAAAGGTCAGGATTTGGATGTGGGTCTGAATCCTAATAACTGTCATTCGCCTCTGTTGGGTGCTGGCCTTCATGGCAACACTGTAATTGACATGGGAGGCAGACCCTATGACCAAATGTAAATTAGGCTCCCTGACCCTGTTGGTCATGGTAGGGGCACTCAAATGCTGGGTGACCTCTTTGGGTCATCCACGTGTTGCCCTAGCTAAGGTAGGATTAGGAAAGGTGAGCACTTCCCTACCGTAAGTAAAAGGAGATAAAGATAAAAACCAGGCAATATCACAAAATAAAATGATGGAGGGCATGTTGAAATATTTCAAACACTCATCCCCAGTCACAGATCTGGGTTTAATCCATCGTTATTTTGCTTGCCATTTCACCCCAGTTTGGACCTAGCCACATGCATATCAGCCTTGACCCTGCTCCCTATGGGAGCAGTCCAGCCCGAACTGCCAAGTCTGGTTCTCCCTGGACAGGATTCAAGCATCCTAGCACCCGTTTTCTATGTCTCACCTTTCATCAGCCAGGCTAGATTGAATCCAGTGCTGCAGCACGCAAGGGACCCACGTCTGGACATACCCTTCCCACTTAGGGCAACTTTAGCAACACAAAGGATGATGGACAGAGTGTTGAAACTTTTCAAACACTCACCCCAGTCACAGATCTGGGTTTAATCCATCGTTCTTTTGCTCACCATGCCACCCCAGGTTGGCCCAACCATATGCAAATCAGTCTTGACCCTGTTCCCCATGGGAACAGTCCAGCCGAAGCTGCCAGGCCTGGTCCTCCCTGGACCGGAAACAAGCATCCTGGAATTAGTTTCAGGATATCACCCTTCATCAGCCAGGCTAGCTTGCATCCAGTGGCACAGTGAGCAAGGGACCCACATCTGGGCATACCTTTCCCACTTAGGGCAACTTTAGCAACACAAAAGGATGATGGGCAGAGTGTTGAAACTTTTCAAACACTCACCCCCAGTCACAGATCTGGGTTTAATTCATCATTCTTTTGCTCACCATGCCACCCCAGGTTGGAACTAGCCATATGCAAATCAGTCTTGATCCTACTCCCCATGGGAACAGTCCTGCCTGAACTGCCAGGCCAGTTTTTCCCTGGACCAGAAACAAGCATCCTGGGACCGGTTTCAGGGTATCACCCTTCATCAGCCAGGCTACCTTGAATCCAGTGGCACAGTGAGCAAAGGACCCACGTCTGGGCATACCCTTCCCACTTAGGGCAACTTTAGCAACACAAAGAATGATGGACGGAGTGTTAAAACTTTTAAAACACTCACCGGCAGTCATAGATCTGGGTTTAATCCATTGTTCTTTTGCTCACCATGCCACCCCAGGTTGGACCCAGCCATATGCAAATCAGTCTTGACCCTGCTCCCCATGGGAACAGTCCAGCCCGAACTGCCAGGCCATGTCTTCCCTGGACCTGAAACAAGCATAAAAAGTGAATAAAAAGCTGGGACTGTTACACAATGATCTCTGAGTGTAGAACATGTGGTCTGATGCTGCCACAGTAGCCCGAGGATGGATTTGAGGCCATAGGGACAGAAACTTGGCAAAGGAATTTAAAGGTGGATGGTTGAAAATACATGTAGTCTATGAAGGATGGCAAAAAGGATTTGCGAAACTAAGATGGCTGAAGTCAGGGAAAATGGTTAATGGCTAACAAAGGGGTCAAAGGGATATGGCAATCAGCAAAGAGCTCAAGAGTATAGGAACGCTCTGATGAGCAGAAGAGGTGGTGATGGAGGCTTCAGATTGATCATCTCAGAGGACCCAAAGAGAGATTCTGTATGACCCAAAGATCTTTCCACTGACTTTCCCATCTGTCTGTACGTGAAGTGGATATGTAGCAAGGGGCAGATTTCCTGGAAGTCACACAATGCAAGGCAGCAAGACAACTTGCTGAGCTGTGTTGTGTGACAAGGAGAAAGCAGAAATGCAACTTATCTACCAAGATATCATATATTTCTGTTCGCTTCCTATGCTGGCGCACCGTATGCTGCCTACCACCTAAACATGCACCCTTACATCATGATGCAGTGTTGTCTGCAGTATGAGTAGGATTGTTTTTGTGCAGGAAGAGGTATTTTCCTGCACAAAATAAATCCTTTGAGGCATTTTCTTCTTTCCATGTGTACTGCTAATGAAGCACGCATAGAAAGAGGAAGTAACAAGGAACAATATAGATGTTCTTCCTTGTTACGTCTCACTTGGGAAGGTATACCGTTTTGACACAATCCCAGGTTTACTCACCTTATTGAGCCTGGTATTGCATAAAAATCTATGGGTGGATGCAGGGCCGGCTCAAGGGTGGTGCGACCGTTGCCACCGCACAGGTGCTGACTTCAGGTGGGGGCATCATCTTTGCAGGTATATTATGATTTTAAAAGCACTTGCTGCAGCATGCCTCCAAAAATTTTCAGGAACCAATAGAAATGTCAAGATAATTCTGATGATTAATGTTCTGCCTGGAGAGGGATCTGAGTTTTGAGGGGCACTGTTAGAGGTTGGTAGTGAAGCAATCTGTGACGGAAGTGGTCATGGGGGGGCATCAACAAACATTGTCACAGAGGGCATCACCAATGCTAAGGCCAGTCCTGGGAGGATGTATGAGAATGCCCACACTTCAGCCATGGAATGCTTTCTGAACATAAGGTAACGCAAAGCAGCAATTTGTGCTGCCTTGCTTTATTCTGGATTTACTAAGCCACATGCAGCCATACAAGGTGGCTTTGTGTGGCTTAGTAAGTTCCTTTTAAGGGCTTGTGTTGCCTTGTGTTGCCTTGCCTGATGCAAGGGAAGTGCAAGCCCTCAGTAAATATGGGCCTGATTTACATCTTGAAGGCATTACTCCCAAAACATTGTGGCAGCGGACCCGAGTACACAGTCAAGTAGATGGTGTTCCAAATGCCATATTTAGATGTTTTGTGGTTGAGCTGCCGACCACCACAACAGAGTGTTCTTCCGAGCCATCAGGCTGACGAATTCCCGCTGACCATATTCAGATGTTACAGTCCTGCAGAAGGTGTACTCAGGCAGAATGCTGCTAGAGAGAGGCCATCATGGGACCCAATGGACATCGTACAATAGCAGTGGCTATGGAAGAGAGGTAATTCTCACACACACACACACACACACAACACACACACAGAGTACCATAGCCATCTGTGTCCCCTGCACTACACACTACACAACACACCACGTATGCACTATTATCCAGTGCCATTCCACCACAACTCGTACATGCCGAAAACACACATTACCATACATCCATGACACAACATACACACACTATTGACACTATACTCACACATGATAGAACCACAACAATCAACACAACTACACACTCATCTACACAAATACGCTCATACAAAAGCAGAACTAAACACATCATGACAATGACCACCACACAACAGCCAGTCCAGGGAGGACCTGTTCTGGCAGTTCGGGCTGGACCGTTCCATGGGGAACAGGGTCAAGACTGATTTGCACATGGCTGGGTCAAAACTGGGGTGGCATGGTGAGCAAAGGAACAGTGGATTGAATCCAGATCTGTGACTGGGGTGAGTGTTTGAGAAGTTTCAGCTCTCCGTCTATCTTCCTTCTGCGTTGCTAAAGTTGCCCTAAGTGGGAAGTTTATGCCCAGACATGAGCCAGTGCTCACTTTGCCACTGAATTCGAACTAGCCTGGCTGGTAAAGGGTGATTGTGAGAAAGTAGCCTCTTTCTAGCCTTGTTACCCCCACTTTTGGCCTGTTTGTGAGTGTATGTCAGGATGTTTGTCACTGTTTTCACCGTCTCACTGGGATCCTGATGGCTAGGCCCCAGTGCTCATAGTGAAAACACTATGTTTTCAGTATGTTTGTTATGTGTCACTGGGACCCTGCTAGTCAGGGCCCCAGTGCTCATAAGGTTGTGGCCTATATGTATGTGTCACTGGGACCCTGTCACACAGGGCCCCAGTGCTCATAGGTGTGCATGTATATGTTCCCTGTGTGGTGCCTAACTGTCTCACTGAGGCTCTGCTAACCAGAACCTCAGTGGTTATGCTCTCTCATTACTTTCAAATTGTCACTAACAGGCTAGTGACCAATTTTACCAATTTACATTGGCTTACTGGAACACCCTTATAATTCCCTAGTATATGGTACTGAGGTACCCAGGGTATTGGGGTTCCAGGAGATCCCTATGGGCTGCAGCATTTCTTTTGCCACCCATAGGGAGCTCTGACAATTCTTACACAGGCCTGCCACTGCAGCCTGAGTGAAATAACGTCCACGTTATTTCACAGCCATTTTACACTGCACTTAAGTAACTTATAAGTCACCTATATGTCTAACCTTTACCTGGTAAAGGTTAGGTGCAAAGTTACTTAGTGTGTGGGCACCCTGGCACTAGCCAAGGTGCCCCCACATTGTTCAGAGCCAATTCACTGAACTTTGTGAGTGCGGGGACACCATTACACGCGTGCACTACATATAGGTCACTACCTATATGTAGCTTCACCATGGTAACTCCGAATATGGCCATGTAACATGTCTATGATCATGGAATTGCCCCCTCTATGCCATCCTGGCATAGTTGGCACAATCCCATGATCCCAGTGGTCTGTAGCACAGACCCTGGTACTGCCAAACTGCCCTTCCTGGGGTTTCACTGCAGCTGCTGCTGCTGCCAACCCCTCAGACAGGCATCTGCCCTCCTGGGGTCCAGCCAGGCCTGGCCCAGGATGGCAGAACAAAGAACTTCCTCTGAGAGAGGGTGTGACACCCTCTCCCTTTGGAAAATGGTGTGAAGGCAGGGGAGGAGTAGCCTCCCCCAGCCTCTGGAAATGCTTTCTTGGGCACAGAGGTGCCCAATTCTGCATAAGCCAGTCTACACCGGTTCAGGGACCCCTTAGCCCCTGCTCTGGCACGAAACTGGACAAAGGAAAGGGGAGTGACCACTCCCCTGACCTGCACCTCCCCTGAGGTGTCCAGAGCTCCTCCAGTGTGCTCCAGACCTCTGCCATCTTGGAAACAGAGGTGCTGCTGGCACACTGGACTGCTCTGAGTGGCCAGTGCCACCAGGTGACGTCAGAGACTCCTGCTGATAGGCTCCTTCAGGTGTTAGTAGCCTTTCCTCTCTCCTAGGTAGCCAAACCCTCTTTTCTGGCTATTTAGGGTCTCTGTCTCTGGGGAAACTTTAGATAACGAATGCAAGAGCTCATCCGAGTTCCTCTGCATCTCCCTCTTCACCTTCTGATAAGGAAACGACCGCTGACCGCGCTGGAAGCCTGCAAACCTGCAACATAGTAGCAAAGACGACTACTGCAACTCTCTAACGCTGATCCTGCCGCCTTCTCGACTGTTTTCCTGCTTGTGCATGCGGTGGGGGTAGCCTGCCTCCTCTCTGCACCAGAAGCTCCGAAGAAATCTCCCGTGGGTCGACGGAATCTTCCCCCTGCAACCGCAGGCACCAAAAAGCTGCATTAACGGTCCCTTGGGTCTCCTCTCAGCACGACGAGCGAGGTCCCTCGAATCCAGCGACTCTGTCCTAGTGACCCCCACAGTCCAGTGACTCTTCAGCCCAAGTTTGGTGGAGGTAAGTCCTTGCCTCACCTCGCTGGGCTGCATTGCTGGGAACCGCGACTTTGCAGCTACTCCGGCCCCTGTGCACTTCCGGCGGAAATCCTTCGTGCACAGCCAAGCCTGGGTCCACGGCACTCTAACCTGCATTGCACGACTTTCTTTGTGCAACTTCGGCGAGCACCGTTTCACGCATCCTTGTAGTGCCTGTTTCTGGCACTTCTCCGGGTGCTACCTGCTTCAGTGAGGGCTCTTTGTCTTGCTCGACGTCCCCTCTCTCTGCAGGTCCAATTTGCGACCTCCTGGTCCCTCCTGGGCCCCAGCAGCGTCCAAAAACGCCAAACGCACGATTTGCGTGTAGCAAGGCTTGTTGGCGTCCTTCCGTCGGGAAAACACTTCTGCACGACTCTCCAAGGCGAGAGGGATCCGTCCACCAAAGGGGAAGTCTCTAGCCCTTTTCGTTCCTGCAGAAACCTAAGCTTCTTTGCACCCGCAGATGGCATTTCCTGGGCATCTGCCCATCTCCGACTTGCTTGTGACTTTTGGACTTGGTCCCCTTGTTCCACAGGTACCCTAGATTGGAAATCCACAGTTGTTGCATTGCTGGTTTGTGTCTTTCCTGCATTATTCCTCTAACACAACTCTTTTGTCCTTAGGGGAACTTTAGTGCACTTTGCACTCACTTTTCAGGGTCTTGGGGAGGGTTATTTTTCTAACTCTCACTATTTTCTAATAGTCCCAGCGACCCTCTACAAGGCCACATAGGTTTGGGGTCCATTCGTGGTTCGCATTCCACTTTTGGAGTATATGGTTTGTGTTGCCCCTATCCCTATGTTTCCCCATTGCATCCTATTGTAACTATACATTGTTTGCTCTGTTTTCTAAGACTATACTGCATATTTTTGCTATTGTGTATATATATCTTGTGTATATTTCCTATCCTCTCACTGAGGGTACACTCTAAGATACTTTGGCATATTGTCATAAAAATAAAGTACCTTTATTTTTAGTATAACTGTGTATTGTGTTTTCTTATGATATTGTGCATATGACACTAAGTGGTACTGTAGTAGCTTCACACGTCTCCTAGTTCAGCCTAAGCTGCTCTGCTAAGCTACCATTATCTATCAGCCTAAGCTGCTAGACACCCTATACACTAATAAGGGATAACTGGGCCTGGTGCAAGGTGCAAGTACCCCTTGGTACTCACTACAAGCCAGTCCAGCCTCTAGGGTGATACCCTGAAACTGGTCCCAGGATGCTTGTTTCTAGTGCCCAGAGAACCTGGAATGGCAGTTCAGGCTGGACTGTTCCCACGGGGAACACGGTCAAAACTGATTTGTATATGGCTGGGACCAAACTGGGGTGGCAGGGTGAGCAAAAAAACAATGGATTAAACCCAGATCTGTGAATGGGGGTGAGTGTTTGAAAATGTTCATCACTCTGTCCATCACCCTATTGTGTTGCTAAAGTCACCATACATCAATGACACTCACCCGAATGTTACACACAGCAACACAGCATACAACATCAGACCCATATGCAAGCAGCACAGTTTGGTGCAATCACATCACCCACTCCAGCTCCCTCCACCTCAACCAGCCAATCCAGTCACACACACACACATACCCAACTAGAAGCACAACATCACAGGTTCAGGTCCCCTTGCCATGTGCACACATGGACATAGTTGACAAGTGTGAATATTCCTTTATTGTGGTGCCAGCATTCATTTGGAAATGAATACTGAAAGCAAAATGACATCTGTGTATGTGTGTGATATGTGCCTTTTACCAGTATGCCCCATTCATGTCTGACATAATTGTGCTCCCAACATATGCATGTCACATTAATTTAAAATAATTACTGTGGCATGTATATGACTGCAGTGGTCCCAAGCTCACATGCAGTGGCCACAACATGTAGACTGGCAATGCAGCTTCCCTACCTTCAAGTCCAACGGCGAAGGTGTTGTGTTTTCTCCGTGGTCCAGTGGCAGCAGCGACTGAAGATCTTGTCCAGTCATGTCTAGTCGAAAATAGAGGTGGAATTGGTAAAAAAAGGTAGGTTACCACCTTATTCCTCCCCCAATCTGCTAACTCAGGTGTGGAGGTAGCACTACCACAGTGAGCTTGGCAGGAAGGCACATCAAAATCTGATCAGTGGGAAGGATGGCTGGAGTCCTGCAGTAAGCCGCTTTCACCTACGATGCAGTCAACCTGGTTGGGAAGTTCTGGTGGAGTCAGTGGGACTTGGACAAGTTATCAGCTATGGGACCTCCAAAATCTAAATCTGGCAGGCAGATCTCCTAGTAGGCAGACTGGTTTTCTGTCAGAAAATCGATGGCAGGACCATTACCACCAAAATCTAAATCAGGCCCTCAGTCCATAAGTGCATAGTAGTAAGACTTCTTGTGTGATGAAAGTCTTAGAGCATAAACCAGTGGAATGCATTTTGCATGAAGTGCTGGAGAGTAGATACAGCTTCCCTACACAGTAGAAATATATTGACTACATCTCTGCCATACAGGGTGGGGACGCAGAAATTATGTGAGAGGGAACAGAGAAAAGGCTACTCAAAAACAATTCTGAGGTCCTTTTTAGGAAAGGGCTGCTGATTAGTTCTTCCTGAGTAATTCCATAGAATAGATGGTAGAAATAAGGGGTGGGTCATGGGCTTCTCTTAGTAAAGGTGTCAAAGTTTATAAGCAGGGCTGGCCTTTTGTCTGTGTCTGATGAATACTCAGAAAGGCTGATGGCAGCCAGTTTGCTGAGATCTCCTGCTTCACTGTGTCCTTGTTTGGTTACGTCTGTATGGAGAAACACTATTGCTACTTCTGTGAGAGCCATCACCTAGAAAAAAGGCTGTGTCTGAATCACAGGCAGAAAATGATATTTGAAAGAAAAACAACCCAATCAGTTCTCACATCTCAATAGTGGATCCACATCCCTTGTCTAGAAAATGAGTATTAAAGCCAAACTGTGAAATGATCAATCAGTAAATCACAAGAATTAAGGTAACAAAATGTCCCTGTTTATTCATTATCTCACTTCTTACAATATTTGTAATAAAATCAAGGAAAAAAATCTCTGTAAGCTTCCTTTCTTCTGTACCTTTGATGCCTTATGTCTTTCTGTGATTTAATGGGAAAATGCATTAACATTCTAATGATATCAAGTTAGGGTAATTATACTTCCATTCCCTACCTTGTGGCTTCCCAGCAGAATACTACCTCTAAAAGCTTAACAGAGTAGGGGCTGCCAAAGGAAGGACTTTATGCTATCTACCCTACTTAGAGTAAAACCTGGCTCTAAGAGGTAGGAAACAATGTAAGGCCCCATCACCCTAGGATAAATCTTCCAGTATATGGACCATTCGTTTTTTTTTTTTTTTCAAAAACAAACTTGTGGTTTGTGAATTTGTTTTTAAAAGTTTGCTAGCCGTCCATAATGTCTGGCTGTATTATCCTTAAAATGTTTTGTGCACAGACAGGAGCCACCATGACAACAGTTACGGTCAATGTAGAGACCTGTCCACAAGGCCAGCAAACAACTCTACATTTGGTGGGCAGAGGTCTCTCAGGATGTCAAGGATACTGTCCTCCACCATCCTAATGGAGTTAACTTCATCCTCAAAACTCTAAATCAGGCCCATGGTATTTCTTACTTCTGTCATGAGATTGGAATGAAAGCTCTCAATAATACTGTATTGGACACTTCATAGGGGTCCGTGCAATTGCTTCTATTTTGATAAAGTCACCTTAACTAAAATATAGCTCTATGTGACTTCGATACAACATTTGCATTTCAGGTTTTTGCTTTTACAAATCATTGTTTTCAGGTGCTTTAGTCTGATTTGTTTAATTGAATTGAACCAAATTGAATAATTCCAGAATGCATTGATTTGTTGCAGAAATAGAGAAGTTCTAATAACATGGAGCCTTTTTGGAATCCTATCTCTGGCCCTTGTACATTCCCATGGTTTTATGAGTAAGAACGAGTATATAGCTTCACAAAAGTAACCAGCTTTAACCAGTCTTGCCAACGTTCTAATCATCTTTATCATTAGTCATGTCTGCAGGTAAATGTAAATAATAAGGAGCATATGAGGAATACAAGACAGCTCTATAAAAGGCCTCCAAGTCACTATCTCTTGGCCCATGGTGTACTGGTGTGGCATTCTGTGCCATGTCTATCAAAATAACTTGGAAACATACAAACATTTGGGAACTTTAAACCTATAGGTTAGTGCCAACATCTAAGCCAGTTTTAGCACTAGAACCTCTATCGCAAAATCACAAGGTTTTTGACCACAAAAGTAGTTATCATTATGTACAAATCCCTTTTTATGAGCTTGGAATTTCTTTACACTAGTAAAAGGTTGAGATTGTTTCTGAATTGCAAACAGGAGGGTTGATGAAAGGGGTTTCCTCCCACACCTTTCCAATTTGGAAAGGAATTTATTAATAGTTTATGACTTCAATTGCTGTTGCAAACCATTGGTGACGTAATGACCCCTTAAACCTCTTGTGTGAGAAGAGTTAAATGTTCCTGTGATAGCCTGTGAGTGTGAGGAGCAATATTGGGAAGTGTGGTAATGAGCTCCAGACAATAGCTTTGTTGGATAATGGAAAAAACTAATTGGTCCGTGATGATGGTGTCTCAGGTGGGGTGGAAACAATAGCGTCTTCCCCCAGCAGGTGTTGGATGTTCGGGGAAAGATAGTCACTGCTCTGCAGTGGAGGAGGATCTGTGTGTAGTGGTGCTATTCCCTTTCCCCTTATTATTGAACCCCTGGTAGGAGCCACTGTAGAAGCCTCCAGTGTAGGAGGAGTGAGGTTGTCTGGTGTATGATGCAGAATCCTCTGTTGTTGAGGTTTTGTATGTCCCCCTGTATCCAGGGAGACAAAATGAGCCCCTCTGTGTTCTGGTTTGGATGGCACTCATGGTCTTGGCAGGATCAGTGCCTTTCTTTAGTTTTTCTAGAGTGGTATCTAGCTGTGGCCCACACAGGTGGTCTTTATAAAAAGGAATGTTCAAAACTGTGTGCTGGACCTCAGGTTTAAAGCTGGATCACAAAAGCAAGCATGCTTTCTTAAAAGGACACCGGTATTAATTCCCTGGGCTGGAGTGTCTGATGCAGCAAGGGCACACCCGACGGAATTGTTGGAGAGGGTTTGACCCTCCGAGACCATCTCTTGTCCTTGCTTATAGTGCTCCTAGGGGAGGTACTGTAGTAACTTATCTATCTCATCCCAATGGGCCCATCATATCAGGCTAAAAGAGCTTGAGCATTGGCTATGCGCCAATGATTTGCGGCCTGTCCTGCCACTCTGTTCCCTGAAGCATCTATCCTCTTGCTCTCCTTTTATGGTGGAGGAGAGTCCTCAGTGGCCTGGCTGTAAGCCCATTTACCGGCAATTGTTGCCACTTTGGAGTTTGATGGTACCTGTGCCCTGTTGCAAAGTGGGTCAGAGTGGGACACTTTGTATTTCTCGTCTACTCATGGAGTGATCACTGTGGAATGCACAAGATCCTTGGCATTACGGGTGTCAAGCCCATCTGTGCCAATCCGCACCCAGCCACATGGACCCTTGTTCTCGCCCCATCCACCGGTTCAACGCCAGCACTCTAAATGCCCTCAACCCGGGGAAGGTCCTCAGCCTGCCACCAAGCCGATCCCAGGAACACCCATGGACCTTTTTCTTGCCGTGCCTGCTCCAACATCCTCCAAGGACCACCCTATTCTCCTGCACCAAGCACGGACAACCACCTCAAGCGCATGCTCCTCAACAAACGCTCCCTGGTCAAACATGCAGTAGAAGTCTGGGACCTCCTCAACTCAACAGCCCCGGACATCGCCTTCTTCTCGGAGACCTGGATCACCCCCATTGCTGCCCCAGATATCGCCATGGCCATCCCGGACAACTACAAAATCATCCACAAGGACCAAGCCAACAGGCCTGGAGGAGGCATTGCCATAATCTACAAGAACAACCTCCACCTGACTATAAGCACCGAGTCACAGTCCTAGTCAACGCACAAGCACCTATACTTCTAGTTCCAGACCAACCCAAACACCTCCCTACATGGTACCCTCATCTACAGTCATTACACATGGAGAGAGGAAGAGGGAGGAGGGGGGATAAATATGGAGGAACACTCCGTACTTAGCTCCCTATAATTCAAAGTACACACGAAAGTACGGGGTTCTCTAGAAGCGGACGTCGCGGATATTAGCGTAGTCCTGGGTTGTATGTATTCCTATTTGGAAGGGTAAAGTCAGTGGAATGTCAGTTGGAAATTACCGAGTGGAACAGCGAGGGGTGGGAAGAAAGGGAATTTCCTTTTACGGACTAGGTGGTCTCACACACTATATAGTGTCATGCTTCATCATTTGACCACCTAGACCCACCCAGGTAGGACAGTGCCACCTGGGCGGACTCAACCTCACTGTTAAAGGAACAGGAGGGAGTGCGTAAATAAACTTGTTTCTGGAAAGATCGGGATCCAGCTAATCTACTGAAAAACTAAAAACACCTAAGCAGACACCTGTGAAGAGCAACAAATTTAATGGTGGTGTCTGACTGGTGTAGTTAAAAAGGGGGGTTGGGACACCTCTGTGAGGACAAGGACTCACAGGGTCACCTAACTAATTACTAGCCAACATGTTTCTGCCCTCAAAAGTGAGCCAATGAAGGTCTCGGGGCATTCGTCAGGGCCTAGGATCCCTACGTCTCACGTTGGAGGAAAATACTCTATGGGGAAATCAAAGAGTGAGAAAATGAAAAAAGAATGATCTACATTACCCAAGGAATTACCTTGAGGCGGCCTATGGGGAGAAAAACAATTAATTAGCACTCTGGTGGCACACAGCACTGCAAAACCAACCAACTACACACGTGTCAAGGGGATGCATTCATGCACGAAACACATATGTTCAAAAAAGGTAAAATACATGCGTGGAGTGACTGAGTGGGTATATCTACACAAGTGGACAGTCCTATCACTGCAGGGAATTATAGTTCTTACCCTTTTCTTAGAGGCAGCTAGCCTCTGGTATCCAGGAGGGGGAGTGTCCCCTTATAGTCACACACTAAGGGATAGAGATGAACATAAAGACGAAGTGAGGAGAGGAACAGAAGTAGGCAGAATAGATACAGAGGGAGCAATAGGGGGGGGGAAAGCAAGTTCCCATTAGGAACCCACTATTGCTGGTAGAAAAATACTGGTTAAGAGAAACCGAAGTGACTATAGACAAAAAAAGTAAGATTAAAAGCAATAAGGGCTTATCTGTGTTGCCTGTGATCCGGTATGCCACTCACTACATCAAAGGGGACGCTCGCCGTGCGCCTACTTCGTCCTCTCCTTGGACCGCTTGTGACAAGTGGCTGAGGGAGAACGGTCTATTTATGGCTGTAAGAAATTCCAGGTGCGCCCTGTTAGCGCGTAAATTGGAGTTCAATTAATGTTAATCACCGCCGCGGGCCTCTTTGCGTTACTAGCCTCGATATGATTGCCGTAATGGCGGGCGCACCGGCCAAGCCGGGGCGCCGGCATGAATGTGATCGAGTGCAAAGGCGGGCCTCTTTAGGTTAATGGCGCGATGTGCTTTGCCGCACCCGCGGGCGCCCCAGCAGTGCTGGGGCGCCGGCATGAATGCGGGCGAGTGCAAGGGTGGGGCCCGAGCCGGAAGATTCCGGCCCGAGCGCCACCAGCGGAAGGCTCGCGTTTACAGTGGCCGCTGGGAAATGTAGTTCCCAGCGGTCCCGTAGCCCAAAGGGCTAAGAAAGAAAGAAAAAACGAGGAAAACGAGGGAAAGGATAAAGAAAAGGAAGGAGAGGGGGGGGGGGGGAAAAGAGGGGGGGACGAAAGAAAGGGAGGAGGGAGAAGGGGGAACAAAACGGACGGGGGGGGGTTGGGTGTTGTAGAAGAAATGCAACCGGGGGGGGGGGAAAGAGAGACAGAACGGGAAGAAAAAGGAAAAGAGAGGGAGGGGGTGACAACCAGGGGGGGGGGCAGTAGAAGAAAGGGGGGGGGGGGGAACGAAATAAAATTAAAAATAATAATGCTAAATAAAAATGAAAAGGCGAGAAAAAGAGAGGAGAGCGGGAGATGAAGGATTTTCTTTTTAGGGGGAAACGAAGAAGAGGGAAAGACATGGATATTGTAGAAGAAATGCAACCGGGGGGGGGGGGGGGAAAGGGGAAGAAAAAGATAGAGCAGAAGCGGACGGAAGAGAGGACTCATAAATTAGTCAGAGAAATCATTTATTGAGTGTGAACCAAGGGATCTCATCATTAAGACCATTGGTGTCCGTGTGTAATCTCCAGACCCAACGTTGTTCGGTCTGGAGCAATCTCTGTGTCATATTGGAGGACGATGGAGATAGTTGCTCAATGACCGTCCAGTGTAAGTCATCTGCCGAATGTTTTTCCAGAAGGAAGTGGTTAGTCAATTTAGTAGCCTCTCGTTTACAACGGATCGTACTCCTATGTTCACAGATTCTTGTGGCGACCTTTCTAGATGTCATTCCCACGTATTTAAGGTTACAGGGGCATCTAATCAAATATATCACATTTTTGCTGTTACAGTTGGTTAGGGATCTTTGAGCCCATGGAGTCTTAAGGTCTAGGTCTATTGTGGTTGACTTTTTGGTGAAACAGCAGACACTGCAGTTGCCACATGGGTATTGTCCTCTTGGTGGTGGGAGGCCCCATAGTGTGGTTAGTGTCGTCAGGGAATTGTTTTTTTCTTCTTTGGGTCTTGTGTGGACAACCATGTCCCGTATGTTTGTGGCTCTTTTAAACGCATGTAGTGGCTGCTGAAAAGGTAAACCACCAGATATAAGGATTTTCCACTCATCATTGATGATTTTCTGAATCTTATTGGATAGTGGGTTAAAGGTAGTCACACACACAATTTGTTCAGTGTCAGACGTCCTAGTGCGTGGTTGTAGTAGTTGGTCCCTATTATTATTCCCCGCTCTTTTGTATGCTCTCTTCACCAGATGTGTGGGATAATCCTTGGTTTGCAGCTTACTAACCAATTTCTCAGCGTGTTTGCGGTAGTTTGTGAGGGTGGAACAATTCCGTCGTAGACGTAAAAATTGACCAACAGGGAGATTCTCCCTCAGGGACCTTGGGTGGAAGCTTTTGAATTGGAGCAGGTTATTCCGATCTGTGGGTTTATAATAGACCTCTGTGGCTAGAGCCCCATTGCTTTCATAGATTGATAGGTCAAGAAATGCTAGTTGGTTGTCACCTATGGTCATGGTGAAGTTCAGGAAAGGGTTAGCTGTATTTAACCAATTTACAAAATTCATCGCCTCATCTCTAGTTCCTGTCCAGACCAATAGAATGTCATCTATATATCGTTTCCAGAGTTTAATCTGCTGGGAAAACGGGTTGTCATCGTGGTTGACTACCTGTCTCTCAAAGTGATCAACATAGAGACATGCTAGGCTAGGTGCGAAAGTGCTACCCATAGATGTACCCTGTATTTGCAGGAAAAAGTTATCCTCAAACTTGAAGTAGTTCCTTGTGAGAGCCAAATGTGCCAAGTCAAGTATGAAGTCAGGCGGTGTACGTGACTCTCCTCTATTGGCTTCCAAAAGGTCGCTAATGACCTGCAGAGTGGCCTCCTGGGGAATGTTGGTGTATAGGGATTCTACATCCAGGGTGATCAACAGTTCTCTAGTTGTGTCAAAAGCCACAGAGTCTAATAAGACTAACACATCCGTCATGTCTTTTAGGTAAGTAGGAATTCTTCTGACCAATGGCTGAAGGAAGAAATCCACAAATTGAGACAGGGGTTCTAGAACCGATCCGATCCCGGATACAATAGGTCTCCCTGGTGGGGGAATTTTCCCTTTATGCATTTTTGGGAGAATATAAAAGTAGGGAATCCTAGGGTTAGCCTGTATCAGGAAGTCTGCCTCATGTCGAGTAATCCAGTCGTTCTCTAAGCCCTTCATCACGAAAAAGGAAATTTCATCTTGAATATCAGGTGTGGGGTCTCGAGATAAGCGTTTATAATGGTGGGTGTTACCCAACAGACGTTCGCACTCATCTCTATACATTTTAAGTGGAGAAATTACCGTTGCTCCCCCTTTGTCTGCTGGTTTAATGATTATCATGGGGTCAGATGTCAGGCCTTTCAGAGCTGAAAGCTCGGCCGTACTCATATTCTGGTATGTTTTTTTGGTGGTCCCAGTAAGTGCGTTGACTTTTAGGGATACTGATTTCTCAAAAGCCAGGACCTCGGGGGGCATCTGTCCCGTGGTTGGGCAGAAAGTGGACTTTGGGCGTAGGCCAGTGTTTTTGTCTGAAGCCTCGTAATGTTTCTCCAAGAAGAACGTTTTCAAGCGTATCTTTCGAAACAAACCCGCTAGTTCTGTTCGGGTTTTAAATAAGTCAATTTTGGGCGTGGGCACAAAGTTTAAGCCCTTGTTTAGTGCCTTAGTTTCAATTTCACTCAGAACCCGGTTACTCAGATTGATAATGTTATCTGTTTGATTATCCGTCAGGCTCGTTACAGTGTTTTGCTTGTCCCTGGGAGGGGTTCCCTTTGTGCAGTATTCTCTGGGGTGTCCTCTCTTGGCCTCCAATGTACCTCTTTCCTTTTTCCTTTTCCCCTCCCGTTGCCTCTGTCTAAAAAAGGCTGCGGTGGCTCAGGAAAAGACCATTGTGCAGGGTGTTGGAAAAAGGGCGCCTGGTATTGAGGTGGGAGTCCATATTGGGAAGGCCAACCCCATTGTTGATTATGGTATGGAGGGCAGGGGGGTAACATAGGTGGGTGATTCCACCTTCCCCGGCGTTGCCCACGTCGTCCACGACGTTGCCGCAAATTATCTGATGATGAACTATCATTATCTGAACTGGTGTTACCACCAGATGAGGTGTCGGATATGTTGTTAGTTTTCGCTACATAATCCGATTTGGTATAAGGGTATATCTTCTCGTGGGAGAACCGATCGAGATCTTTTTGGAATTTAGAAATCTTTCGCTGAGTGAGATATTCCTTATGCTCGTTCATATTTTTGTTAACCTCCTCTAGTTTCTTTTTAAAGGAGAGAATGCTCATCCCTGATTTAAGGTTATTCTCACTCGTTTTTATCTGAATTAGGAGTGCCTCGGATAACCTTGTCGCTGTTTTTATGATCAGGATGAGCCAATCTCTAGTACACTTCCATGCTATCAAAGCCCAATCCTTTCTAAATTCTAGATCTTCAAGGAATATACGTGGGGCATTGGTGACCAACAGTCCATTTGGTGCTGTATTGCTCCGGAGGTATTCAGTCAGAACGGCCCCGTGGAGAATAGTTTTGACATGAGATCGTTTTAGTTCTACTAGTGTATCCCAGTCGCCCAACTGGGACAAACTCTTGGAGAGGGTGGTATCACCAAGAAGTGAGGGGGCCGACAGAATGGCTGTCAGATCCTCATCACTGAAGGAGAGTCCTTCCGCCATACTGGGGAAGAAAGAGCACCGATATGAGGCAGTAGGGGGAGAGGGGAAAAGAAAGGGAAGAGGACAAACAACCTTAGTGTTGGTGTGTGGTCCTGGACAAAGGAGCAATAATTACTCACTAGAGGGGGGACTCTCGCAGCTAGCAGCTGCTCAACTATCATTACACATGGAGAGAGGAAGAGGGAGGAGGGGGGATAAATATGGAGGAACACTCCGTACTTAGCTCCCTATAATTCAAAGTACACACGAAAGTACGGGGTTCTCTAGAAGCGGACGTCGCGGATATTAGCGTAGTCCTGGGTTGTATGTATTCCTATTTGGAAGGGTAAAGTCAGTGGAATGTCAGTTGGAAATTACCGAGTGGAACAGCGAGGGGTGGGAAGAAAGGGAATTTCCTTTTACGGACTAGGTGGTCTCACACACTATATAGTGTCATGCTTCATCATTTGACCACCTAGACCCACCCAGGTAGGACAGTGCCACCTGGGCGGACTCAACCTCACTGTTAAAGGAACAGGAGGGAGTGCGTAAATAAACTTGTTTCTGGAAAGATCGGGATCCAGCTAATCTACTGAAAAACTAAAAACACCTAAGCAGACACCTGTGAAGAGCAACAAATTTAATGGTGGTGTCTGACTGGTGTAGTTAAAAAGGGGGGTTGGGACACCTCTGTGAGGACAAGGACTCACAGGGTCACCTAACTAATTACTAGCCAACATGTTTCTGCCCTCAAAAGTGAGCCAATGAAGGTCTCGGGGCATTCGTCAGGGCCTAGGATCCCTACGTCTCACGTTGGAGGAAAATACTCTATGGGGAAATCAAAGAGTGAGAAAATGAAAAAAGAATGATCTACATTACCCAAGGAATTACCTTGAGGCGGCCTATGGGGAGAAAAACAATTAATTAGCACTCTGGTGGCACACAGCACTGCAAAACCAACCAACTACACACGTGTCAAGGGGATGCATTCATGCACGAAACACATATGTTCAAAAAAGGTAAAATACATGCGTGGAGTGACTGAGTGGGAATATCTACACAAGTGGACAGTCCTATCACTGCAGGGAATTATAGTTCTTACCCTTTTCTTAGAGGCATCCAGGAGGGGGAGTGTCCCCTTATAGTCACACACTAAGGGATAGAGATGAACATAAAGACGAAGTGAGGAGAGGAACAGAAGTAGGCAGAATAGATACAGAGGGAGCAATAGGGGGGGGAAAGCAAGTTCCCATTAGGAACCCACTATTGCTGGTAGAAAAATACTGGTTAAGAGAAACCGAAGTGACTATAGACAAAAAAAGTAAGATTAAAAGCAATAAGGGCTTATCTGTGTTGCCTGTGATCCGGTATGCCACTCACTACATCAAAGGGGACGCTCGCCGTGCGCCTACTTCGTCCTCTCCTTGGACCGCTTGTGACAAGTGGCTGAGGGAGAACGGTCTATTTATGGCTGTAAGAAATTCCAGGTGCGCCCTGTTAGCGCGTAAATTGGAGTTCAATTAATGTTAATCACCGCCGCGGGCCTCTTTGCGTTACTAGCCTCGATATGATTGCCGTAATGGCGGGCGCACCGGCCAAGCCGGGGCGCCGGCATGAATGTGATCGAGTGCAAAGGCGGGCCTCTTTAGGTTAATGGCGCGATGTGCTTTGCCGCACCCGCGGGCGCCCTCATCTACAGGCCACCCGGACCCTGACCCCAGTTCTGCGAAGAGATCGCTGACCTCGTGGCCCCCAAAGCACTCACTTCCTTCAACTACATCTTTCTCTGCTGTAGGAAAGTACTCTCTTTTTGGCATGTTACCCCCAATTTCTGCCTGATGTCAGTGTGGTTGACTGTGTCACTAGGATCCTGCTAACCAGGACCCAAGTGCTTATGCTATCTCTCCTCTAAATTTTGTCACTGCATACTTGTAACCCAGTATTTCATCCCAAATTGGCATACTGGTCACTTCTTATAAGTCCCTAGTATATGGTACCTCGGTACCCAAGGAATTCAGGTTCCAGTGGATCCCTATTGGGCTGCAGCATTACTTTTGCCACTCACAGGGAACCCATGCAAAGGCTTCTAAATGACTGCCATTGCAACCTGTGTGAAATGGCTCATGCACCCTTTCGGTGCCATTTACATTGCACCAGGTCACTTATAAGTCACCCATATACCAGGCCTTCCAACCCTGAAGGGTGGGTGAAGAGTACCTGTGTGTGATGGGACTCCTGCACTAGGAGCCTTCAGATTATCCAGGACCATTTATCAGGACTTTGTGAGTGCGGGATGCCATTTTACGCATGCATTATACATAGGTCACTACCTATGTACAGCTTCATAATGGTAACTCCGAATATGGCCATGTTTGGTATCAATCATGTTGGACTCATACCCCAAGGCTTTTGCAAGCATTGTTTGTATGATTCCATGCACTCTGGGAGCTCCTTAGAGGACCCCCAGTACTACTATTACAGCCTTCCGAGGTTTTCCAGGCAGCCCCAGCTGTTGTCACCTCACAGACGGGGTTCTGCCCTCCTGTTGCTTGAGCAGCTCAAGCCCAGGAAGGCAGAACAAAGGATTTCCTTTGGGAGAGGGATGTTACACCCTCTTTCCTTGGTAATATATGTTACAGCCATGGGAGGGGATAACCTCCCAGAGCCTCTGGAAATGCTTTGAAGGGCATTGATAGGGCCCTCCTTGCATAATCCAGTTTACATCGGTTCAGGGACCCACAGTCCCTGCTCTGGTGCGAAACTAGACAAAGGAAAGGGGAGTGACAACTCCGCTGTCCATCATCACCCCAGGGGTAGTGCTCAGAGCTCCTCCAGGGTGTACCTGGGTTTTGCCATCTTGGATTCCAAGTTGGCAGGGCACGCTGGGAGCATCTGAGTGGCCAGTGTCAGCAGGTGAGGTCAGAGCCCTCCCCTGATAGGTGCTTACCTGTTAGCTGACCAATCCCCCTTTCAGGACTATTTAGGGTCTCTCTCTTGAGTGGTTCTTCAGATTCGGATTGCAAGACTCCAGCAGCAATCCTCTGCATCCTTTACTTCACCTTCTATCGACAAAACTGCATCTGGACCACCCGGGAACTCTACAAACTGCAGCAAAGAAGCAAAGATGACTTCTGCAACATTGTATCTTCAGCCACTGCCAGCCACTGCAACTGTTTCCAGGTCCTGCATCCTCCGAGGACTGCCTGTCTTCAGCCTGCACCAGAAGAGCGAAGGAAACTCCCTTACACTGAAGGAGTCACTTCCCTTCTTCAGCAGGCACCCCTCTGCAGCGACAACCTCTGGCTTGGGTTCCTTCTCCTGAAAAAGTGCATGGATCCAGCAACACAGGTGGTGGACTGAAGTGGTCCGGACGGTCCTGAAGTCCAGCTGTCCAACTTTGGTGGAGGTAAGAGCTTGCCTCCACACGCAAGACAGTACCCCTGTGCACTGCATGTTTTGCAGTTACCAAGGCTTGTTGGCATACTTCCACAAAGTTCTTCGTGCACCGTGCAGCTCAGGCCCCCAGCACTCCTTCCTGCAACGCACAGCCTCCTGCGTGGTTCTCCGGCGGCATGGAACCCCTTTGTGTAGTGCTGCATGGGCCTCCTTTTGCACCTTCTTTGTCCCCATGCTGTCAGACTATTGTGCACGCTGCCTGGTCTTCTGAGGGCTCTCCGAGTTGCTGAGAACCCCCTCTGTTTCCCCCTTCTGGGTAGATGCCACCAGGTCCCTCCTGGTCCCGGCCAGCACCATTTTCCGCTAACCGCGAGCTTTGCATGTGCCAAGGCTTGTTGGTGGAATACAGTGATGCAAACCAGACTGCAATCATCCATCCGGTGTGGGACATCATCTGCACCAACCAGGAACCCGCATCTGTCTTCTTGGTGCAGTACTGACTGTTCTTCTTCACCGGTGGTTCTTCTTTTGCACCTTCATCCGGGTTAGCAGGGGCTCAATCAATCAATCAATCAAAAAAATTTATAGAGCGCGCTACTCACCCGTGAGGGTCTCATGGCGCTGGGGGGGGGTGGATCGGGGGGCAGGGAGGGTCACTGTTCGAACAACCATGTCTTGAGGTTCTTTCTGAAGAGCAGGAGGTCTTTGGTTTTGCGAAGGTTGGTTGGGAGGGAGTTCCAGGTTTTGGGGGCGAGGTAGGAGAAGGACCTGCCTCCTGTGGTGGTGCGTTGGATGCGGGGGGCTGTGGCTAGGGTGAGGTCGGCTGATTGGAGGTTGCGTGTGGGAGTGTGGAAGTTCGCTCTCTCGTTGAGGTAGGTTGGGCCGGTGTTGTGGAGGGATTTGTGTGCGTGGATGAGGATCTTGAAGGTGATTCTCTTGTCTATGGGGAGCCAGTGAAGGGATTTGAGGTGTGGTGAGATTTGTTCGTGGCGGGGGAGGCCAAGGACGAGGCGTGCGGCTGTGTTCTGGATTCTCTGGAGTTTGAGTTTGAGTGTTGTGCCGGCGTAGAGGGCGTTACCGTAGTCAAGTCTGCTGCTGATGAGTGCGTTGGTGACTGTCTTCCTGGTCTCTGGGAGAATCCATTTGAAGGTTTTTTTTTTTTCCCTGGGCTCCTGTTCTCCCTGGACTCTTCAGTGCTTCTTGGACTTGCTCCCCTTCTTCCACAGGTCTTCAGGCCCAGGAATCCATTGTTGGTGTCTTGCAGTGTCTTCTGGTTCTTGCAAAATCTTCTATCACGTGTTCTTGTGTGTTCTAGGAAAGTTACTGTGATCTACTCCTGCTTTCCTGGGCCCTGGGGTGGGTTCTATTACTTACCTTTGGTATTTTCGTACACTCCTAGGGCCCCTCTACACACTACACTTGCCTATGTGGGAAACTGACTTTTGTATTCCACTATTTTAGTATTTGGTTTGTGTTCCCCCAGGCCCATTTCTAACTATTGTGATTTTCACTGTTTGCACTCTTTCTAACAGTGTTTACGGCTATTTCTGCATTCTAGTGTATATACTGTGTATATTACTTACCCCCTGAGGGAATATAGGGCCTGATTCTAACTTTGGAGGACGGTGTTAAACCGTCCCAAAAGTGGCGGATATACCACCTACCGTATTACGAGTTCCATAGGATATAATGGACTCGTAATACGGTCGGTGGTATATCCACCACTTTTGGGACGGTTTAACACCGTCCTCCAAAGTTAGAATCAGGCCCATAGGCCCTCATTCTGACCTTGGCGGGCGGCGGAGGCCGCCCGCCAAAGTCCCGCCGTCAGGTTACCGTTCCGCGGTCGAAAGACCGCGGCGGTAATTCTGACTTTCCCGCTGGGCTGGCGGGCGGTCGCCTTCAGACCGCCCGCCAGCCCAGCGGGAAAGAGGCTTCCACGATGAAGCCGGCTCGGAATCGAGCCGGCGGAGTGGAAGCTGTGCGACGGGTGCAGTTGCACCCGTCGCGTATTTCACGGTCTGCGAAGCAGACAGTGAAATACATGTAGGGGCCCTCTTACGGGGGCTCCTGCAATGCCCATGCCAGTGGCATGGGCACTGCAGGGGCCCCCAGGGGCCCCGCGACCCCCCCTACCGCCATCCAGATCCCGGCGGTCGGACCGCCGGGATCTGGATGGCGGTAGGGGGGGTCGGAATCCCCGCGGCGGTGCAGCAAGCTGCGCCGCCGTGGAGGATTCAATGGGGCGGCGGTACACTGGCGGGAGCCCGCCAGTGGTGCCGGTCCGACCGCGGCTTTACCGCCGCGGTCGGAATCCCCATTGGAGCACCGCCGGCCTGTCGGCGGTGCTCCCGCGGTCCTCCGCCCTGGCGGTCTTTGACCGCCAGGGTCAGAATGAGGGCCATAGTCTCTAAGGTATTTTTGGCATTTGTGTCACCAAAATAAAGTACCTTTATTTTTGTAACACTGAGTATTTTCTTTTATGTGTGTGAGTACTGTGAGGCTACAGTGGTATTGCATGAGCTTTGCATGTCTCCTAATTAGACCTTGGCTACGCATCCGCCCTACCCCTAGAGAGCCTGGCTTCTAGACACTGACTACATTTCACTAACAAAGGATAACTGGACCTGGCATACGGTATAAGTACTTTAGGTACCCACTACAAACCAGGCCAGCCTCCTACATCGGCGACCTGAATTTCCAACTTGATACCCTCGATGACCCCAGCACCTCAAACCTCCTGGACAACCTCACAACTCTAGGCCTCAAACAACTCATCAATGTCCCCACGCACATTCTTGACCCCGTCTTCTCAGCAGGGGACAACATCACAACTCCCACACCTCTGAACACCATTGGATTGACCATGAGTGCATCCACATTACCTACACAAAGAACCCCACATGCCACCACAACCCCCATCCCCCAGCAGACCCTGTGGCAAAGTCACAGTAGCACAGCTCACCAAGACTCTCAACCACTCCCTCCTACCGGATGCAATGGACGCTAACGAAGCCACAAGCAACCTACACCGATGGCTCTCAAACTTAGTCGACCTCATAGCCCCCTAAAGAAATCGACAGAGAATAACACCCAAGTGGTTTACGCCAGGCCTAAAGGAATCCAAGCATGCCTGAAGATGACTGGAACGTAAATGGAGGCTCACCTAATCCACCAAAGACCACACAGCCTACAAAATAGCAGTCACCACGCACCACCAGAATATTAGAACCGCCAAAAAAGCTGCCTTTCAAGCAAGCCTCAACTCTAGCACTCGCCATCGTCAAAGAGTTCACGAACCCCGGATCAGACACCTCATCCATCCCTCCCTCTCTCCCAAGACCTCTGCGACGATCTCGCCACCTTCTTTCACTATAAGATCCAGGACATCTACGAAGGCTTCAGGAACCAAAGCCAGCCAGCACCGCTCACCACCACGGACCTTGCACTCCACCAGATAGTGAACTACTGGACCCCCATCACCATACAGGACACCCAAAGACTGATGAACTCCATACACTCAGGAGCACCCTCAGATCCATGCCCTCATCACATCCTCAACCTGGCCAGCACCTCCATAACACCGGAGCTCTGCTGAACCATCAGCCTATCCTTCAAGACCTCCACATTCCCCTCAGACTGGAAACACGCCAAAATCAGCTCCCTACTCAAGGAAGCCACCACCAACCCCAGGGAGCTGAGGAACTCATCTCTTTGCTCCCTTTCCCAGCCAAGGTAATGGAGAAGGCCGTCAACCAGCAGCTCATTGAGTTTCTAGCGACACACCGTATCCTGGACCCTTCCCAGCAATTCAGAAGCAACCACAGCACCGAAACCGCACTCTTAGCAGCCATTGATGACATACGCATTATACTGGACCATGGAGGCACTATCGCACTCATCCTCCTTGACCTCTCTGCTGCATTTGATACTGTCTCCCACTCCACCCTCTGTGACAGACTGCACAAAGTCAGCATCCAATACAAAGCCCTGAACTGGATCATGTTCTTCCTCGCCGGAAGAACACAGAAGGTCAGACTACCACCGGTCACATCAGAACCTAAAGAGACTTGCTGAGGAGTGCCCAAAGGATCCTCACTCAGCCCAAAGCTTTTCAATGTCTACATGGTCCCACTCGCCAAGATCACCAGACAACACAAACTAGACATAGGGCCTCATTATGACCCTGGCGGGCGGCGGAGGCCGCCCGCCAGGATCCCGCCCTCCAAATTACCGCGCCGCGGTCAAAAGACCGCGGCGGGTATTACGAGTTTTCCCCTGGGCTGGCGGGCGGTTCCAGTTAAACCGCCCGCCAGCCCAGGGGAAAACTACCTTCCCACGAGGATGCCGGCTCATAATCGAGCCGGCGGAGTGGGAAGGTGCGACGGGTGCTACTGCACCCGTCGCGTATTTCACTGTCTGCAAGGCAGACAGTGAAATACATTTTGGGGCCCTCTTACGGGGGCCCCTGCCGTGCCCATGCCATTGGCATGGGCACGGCAGGGGCCCCCAGGGGCCCCGCGACCCCCCCTACCGCCATCCTGTTCATGGCGGCTTTCCCGCCATGAACTGGATGGCGGTAGGGGGGGTCAGAATCCTCATGGCTGCGGAGCGCGCTCCGCAGCCATGGAGGATTCCAATGAGCAGCGGAAAGTCAGCGGGAGACCGCTGACTTTCCGCTTCTGACCGCGGCTGAACCGCCGCGGTCAGAATGCTCATTGGAGCACCGCCAGCCTGTCGGCGGTGCTCCCGTGGTCGGTGGCCCTGACGGCCACCGGCCGCCAGGGTCAGAATGACCCTCACAGTCTCGTACGCTGAGGACACCCAACTGATCCTCTCCCTGTCCGAGGACTCTGCACAAGCCAAGAGGAATTTTCACAACAGGATGAGAGCAGTCACCATCTGGATGGAGGCCAGCTGCCTCAAGCTCAACTCGGACGAGACAGAGATCCTCGTGATCGGCTCCACCCTTTCAGCCTGGAATAACTCCTGGTGGCCCACCGCACTGAGGAACACGCCGCCCCCACGGACCATGCGCGCAACCTGGGCATCATCCTGGACTCCACTCTATCGATGGCCGGCCAAGTTAACGCTGTCTCCTCATCTAGCTTCCACACTCTCCGTCTCCTGTGGAAAATCTTCAAATGGATCCCCCCCTACACAAGGAAGACAGTCACCCACACACTCATCACCAGCAAGCTGGACTACAGCAACAAACTATATGCCAGTATTACCAAGAAAATTCATTCAAGACTACAACATCTAAAACCAGCGGCCAGACTTGTCCTGGACATTCCCCGACACAGCCAAAATACCTCCCACCTCAGAGACCTACACTGACTTCCAGTCAACAAGTGCATCACATACAAACTCCTGATCCACACCTTCAAGGCACAGCACAATATAGGACCAGCATACCTCAACCATCACCTCACCTTCTACGTGTCCAAAAGACGTCTCCGTTCCCCCCATCTCGCCCTTGCAGCTGTCCCAAGATTTGGAAAAGTACAGCAGGAGGAAGATCCTTTTCCTACCTAGCAGCCCAGACATGGAACACACTTCCCTTCAAGCTCAGGCAGACCGCATCGCTGAAGCAGTTCAGGAAGGACCTCAAGACCTGGCTCTTCGACTGAGCAGCACACCTTCTTTCAGCGCCTTGAGATCCTTTGAGTGATTCGCCGCACTTTACAAACCCTTAATTGATTGATTGATTGATACCCTCTGCATGTCTAAGCATATCAGGGAGCATGGGGAGGTATTACGTATCTCAATTCGTAGTGGAAAGGGTGTCAAACAAGAAATCTTGCTCAACGGGGTCTTTGTGGAGCTCTACATAGTGAATGGTGGCAGCCCTAGTGATCACCTGCTGATAAGAGGTAGTGTCTTTCGGAGGTGACAGGCGTGCAGAGTAAAAAAATCAGGGTCATTTGAAGGGAGGGGATCAGGGTTGTAGGCATCCCATGATTCAGTGCTGTCAGGTGGATCACTAAACCCCCAGTAAAGGACTGTGGTGACCCCTGAGGAGTGTCATCCCCTTGTATGGGTGATTGTTGAGATTGAGGAGGGGAAGGGAATGGAGGAAGTGGTGGAGGAGGAGGAGGTGGAAGTGGGGGAGAAGGTCTTCAAGGTGGGCTAGTAGCCTTGTCCTTTGTCCTCATTTTAGAAGGGAGAGGAACCTCCAAGTCCTCTTGAAAGAAAAGCTTCCTTTTGGGGTGCACAGGACAGGAAAGTGAAGCAATGAGCCAACCCTTGCCTTCTTGAACCAGGATCTTGCGCTGTCTAGCATGCATTTTCTCAAGTATCGGCTCAACTGGAGAGGGGCTGGTGGAGGACTGGCCTGAGTCTCTGGCTTCTGAGATTTTTGGCTCTGAGGGTTTCGGCACTGAAGTCTTTTACTTCAGAAGCTTGGTCAGCACCGATGTTGAGTCTGGTGGCTGTCAGCTGTGGTTTGGATCAACACAGATATGACCTCTTGCTCCGAGGCTGTTGAGTGGCTTTGACCTTTGTTGCCATTTTCGGCACAGAGTCAAAAGGCAGGGTGGCTAAGACAGTCTTTCAGTAACGACCATGGCCAGATGGCAGTGGTGGACTGGCAATCTCTATGATGGGCTGTAAGGCCTTTTTGGTGGATTTGTGCAGAACAGTAGGGGTCATAGTGCTCATGTGCTGGGCAGAGGAAAGTTCTTGTCTTTCAAAGTCAAAATCAACATCAGACTCAGAGCTGCCCTGGATGGAAAGAGCTTCCTCCTCCTGCCTGGTTCCTCCAGAGTAATTTCCTCTCTGAAGAGGTCTAAGGTGTTTTCCGGTGGCCACTGAACCATTTCCAACGGCCTTGTGGTGGTTCAGAAAGAGACAGAGGATACACACGAGGTGTTGGTCAGTGTGCGGGAATTTGACGTGGCACCGAGGACACTATAGGAATGGAGTCCATTCCATCAGGGAACCATTCATGTTGGGGCCAGAGCCACATGGAAGGAAGGCCAAGGGCGGGGGTTGGCACCCCAAAAGTCTGTCGGTTGGAGCCTGAACCAGCAGAAGCATTCAGAGCGCTAGGAAAGGAGAAGTGCAAATGACAATAATGCCATTGTAACAGAATGGAAAGATTGAAAGAACCAAAATCAATGGAGTCAAAAGACACACATATCTGAACTCAACAGCAGAGAGAAAACAATCTAACACCAGCTGATGACCATGCGCAATTTCACCAAGAAGAGGAGTCATTCGATCTCATGACTGGAAACACTTCTTCCAAAAAAAAAAAAAAAGGTTTCACTACTCCCAACCCAACACTAGATGGCAGGAGTGTATCTACAGCCGCACATGCCATTGAACATAGGATTACCAAAAGGCTCCATATTATGAGAATACTATTTTTCTGCAGCAATCACTGCATTCTGGAATTATTAATTCTGGTTCATTCCAATTAAACAAATCAGATAAAAGTACCTAAAACAATGATATTGTAAAAGCAAAAACCGGAAACAGAAATGTTGTACCCCAGTAAACATAAAGTTGTCTAATACCTCTGGCATCCTAGGGGACATCCACCTGCCAAATTTAAAGTTGTTCGGTTGCCCTGTGAACCTCTCTCTACATCGACAGGAACTGCAGTCATGGTGGTTTTGTCTAGGCACGAAACATTTGTAGGACAGTACAGTGAGACCAAATGGACGACTTACAAGCTTTTAAATGCATTTTTGTTTTTCAAAAACAAACTTCCAAAGCAGGAGGTCCCATGCGCTAGGAGTTTTCTTCCAGGGTGAAGAGTTCATTATTTTTTTCCAGTGTTTTACAGTCATTATTTTTTCTAAATAGGGTTTGGGTTATAAAGTCCTTCTTTTGAAGGCATGTACGTTGTTGAGCCGTCAGAGGAAGTAGTCTGCCGATAGGCCACAAATAAATAAATGAAACTGTAATTAACTGAATTGAATGCCTTTGGAATGCAAATTAATTTTCCCAGTAAATCAGAAACAGACATATAGGCATCAAAGGCACAGAAGAAAAGAAACTCACAGAGATTTTTATTCATTAACTTCTTTATACATATTGTAAGAAATGAACACCTAATAAACAGAGACATTTTGCTACCTCCATTCATGTAACCTACTGATCAATCATTTCACAGCTCCACTTTAATATTTTCCAGACAGCGAATGTTAATGCACTATTGAGGTTTCAGAATTAATTTGTAGTGTTTCTCTTTCAAATATCATTTTCTGCGTGTCGATCACACCCAGACTGTGTGCTAGGTGATGGTTCTTGCAGCAGTAGCAATAATGCTGGCTCTAAGCAGAAGTATCTAAACAAGAGCACAACAAAGCATGAGATCTCAGCACTTGTCTGTCATCAGGCTTTCTTTCTAGTCATCAGGCACAGACAAAATGGTCGCCCTGTTTGGAAACTTTAACACCTTTAACATGCTATATCTCCTACTTCTACCATCTACCATATATTGTCAATCAATCAATCAAACAGAATTTGTAGAAAGCGGCTAATCATCTGTGAAGGTATCCCAGTGCTGAGTGCTATGATGATTCTGAGGGCTCAGTTGAACAGCCAGGCCCTAAGTCCGTTCTTGAATTTTGGAAGAGGGGTAGAGGTTGAGGATGGGGGAGGTTGTTCCAGGACTTCACAGTGAAAGAAGGAACATCTTCCACTGTTGAATCAGAGGATACGGGGGCGCGCAAGGGAGGCAGATCACAGGGGTCGGGAAGGCTGGTGGAAGTTCATGCGGTGGTTGATGTAAGCTGGTCCTTTCTTGTAGAGGGCTACGTAGGTGTGGACCAGCATCTTAAATTGATTTTTTTTCTGAATGGGGAGCCAGTTAAGCTTCTTGAGGTGGGGTGATGTGGGTCTGTCTGGGGAGGTGGAGGATGAGTAGGTGCGTGAAGATCCTTACGTAGAGTGTGTGTCCGTATCCAGCCTGCTGGTTATTAAGGCTTGAGTGACCGTTCACCTGGTGTTGACAGGAAGCCATTTAAAGAGCTCATGGAGCATGCAAAGAACGAGGAAGCAGGAGGAGGAGAATATATTGATCTGGTTCTTCATGGTGAGCTTGTTGTCCAGGATGGCACCAAGGTTGTGGGCATGGTCTTTCAGCGTAGGGGAGGGTCCTAGCTCGGGAGGCTCCAAAGGGAGGAGTTGTTCATGAAGATCAGTACTCCCATTTTGTCAGTGTTGATTTTCACAGAGTTGTAATTCATCCAGTCGATGAAGCTTGTCATGCAACTGTTGAAGTTGGCCCTTGAGGTGGAGGGGTCTTCTGACAGTGAGAGGATGAGCTGGGTGTCTTCTACATAGGATATGTTTAGTCCATGGGTTCTGACAATGTTGGCCAATGGGGTCATGTAGGTGTTGAACAGAGTGGAGGCCAAGGGAGGAGCCTTGAGGAACGCTGCAAGTGATGTTCTTTGGTGTGCTACACTCAGGAAGAAGCAATCAGCAGCCCTTTGTAAAAACAACCTCACAGATTTTTTTGTGTAGCCTTTTCTCAATTCTCTTTCACTTTATTTCTGGGACTTCACCTTCTATCTTCAGGAATACAGTCAATACATGCCATCTGAGTAGGGAAGCTGTGTTGAGTTTCCTATCATGTCATGTAAAATCCACACAAGTAGTCTGACTGCTACGCATTTAGGGGCAGATTAATTAAGGGGTTGCATTGCCCTTGCATCACACAAAGTGATGCAAGGCAATGCACACCCTTAAGTGAGATTACATAGCCACACAATTCCACCTTCATGTAAATTCAGAGTAATGCAGGACAGTGCAAACCGCTGCATTGGTTTGTTACTCTGTGTTGAGAAGACGTTCTATGGATGGAGCATGGGCATTCTCATTCATCCACCCATTGATTTTGACGCAATCCTAGATTTACTTAGATGAGTAAACTTGAGATTGGGTCACAATGGCATGCGTTCCCATGTGAAGTACAAGAGGAGAAATATCTATATCGATATTGGTCCTTGTTACTTCCTCTTTCTGTGTCTGCTGCAGAATGCCTTAAAGGATTATTTTTGTGCAGGAAGGTGCCACTTTCTGAACAAAAACAATCCTATTCATAATGCAGGCACTCTTGTACCATGACGCAAGGATGCCTGCGGTTGCGCTAGGTAACACACCGAGCGCAAGCGCAAGGAGGGAGCACAAATGTGCCATATATTAGTACATACATTTCTGCTTTCTCGTTGCCATGCAATGCAGCGCCGCCAGCTGACTTGCTGCCTTGATTTGCGTTACTCCTTAGTAAATCTTCCCCTTGCTATATACTTACCTCACATACACACACTTGGAATGTCAGCACAAATATCTGGGGGGTCACACACGATCCCTCTTTTGGCCACCGTGAGACAATCTATTATTCAGCCCCCACCACCCTCTCTTCTGCTCAGCAGGGCCTTCTTATGATCTGGAGCTTCCCACTGCTGATTGCCATTCCCCTTCGGCTCCTTTGTTAATTATTAACCACTTTTCCTCACTTCAGCTATCTGAGTTTCTCAAACCCTTTTTGTCATTCTTCAACTATCCAGCTTTAAATTCCTCTGACAAGTTTCAGTCCCTATGCTCTCACATCCACCCTAAGACTACTGTGCTAGCATCAGACCGCATCTTCCACAATAAGAGTTCAGAGTGTAGCAGTCCTGCCATTTTGTTCACTTTGCATGTTCTGCTTTTTCAGCAAATACTTACTGGTTCTAAACATGGGCTGGGAGGGGGATTTAGGGTTTGGCAGTATCAGAAACTTGAATAAGAACCATTTACAAAAGGGCTATCATAATTCATGTGGCATTGACTCACGTAAGTGTCCTCCTGCTCCTGCTTTTACTCCTTCACTTCTCAGTCCTTCTGTGCCTTTAGGTGTTTGTCCTCCTCCTAGTCTTGTTTCAAGTCCTCCTTTTCTGGGTTGTTTTGCTTCTCCTGATTCTCATGCTGGCACTGGTCTAACTAGTTCCAATCACTCTTGTTTCCTGAATCTGAGGGTCTTGGTTGTAGTCCTTCCTGACCCTAGTCTTCTTGGCCCAACTACTGGCTCATAGTTGCTTTAACACTTCCTAAACCTACTGGTCCTCATCCTGATCCTGTTGGTCTGCTGGGTCCCTATCCACCTAGCCATAGCCCTGTTGTCCTGATTCTCCTAGGGCTGGCACTACTAGTCTTCATGGTTTGAGTCATCCTGATTCTCCTTGCCCTGGTCCTTGTGTTCCACAGGGTACTGCCTCCACTGGTCCTCTTTTATAAGGCCCTCGTGGCCTGGGCCTGATCATTTTGGCTCTGCTCCTCCGGGTATTCTTGATTCCCTCGTCTTCCTTGCTTATTCTGGCACCAGGTTCTATTTGCCTGGATCTTGTCTTCCTCCATTTGGTCCTGATCTTCTTGGCAATGGCCTTCCTGCTGATTCCCCTTCTGCTGCTACACAAACTCATCTTGGCCCTTCTATAACTGGTCCTCCTGGGCTTGGCCATCCTGTTGTTCATCTTCCTGGTCATCCTGTTCCTTGCACTGTGGCCTGGACCTCCAGGCTGTGATCATCCTGGTCCTGATGTAATTGGTCCTGATTCTCCTGATCCTCTTTTTCCTCCTTACCCTGTTCCTCCTAGTTCTGGAACTCAATGTCCTGGCCCTCTCTGCCCTGATCTTCATTGTTCCCCTAGTCCTTTGTTTCCTATTCTCCTTAGAACTTTTCTTTTTGACTCTGGCTGCCTGTGTCCCTATTCTCAGCTGCCTAGCATTCCTGGCCAAGGTCCTGCTATTTTTGTTTTTCGTAGACCTCGTCCTTCTTGAGATCTTGTGCTCATTGTCGCTGATCCTCTTGGTTCTGCTCCTTATAGTTTGGTTTCTCCTGAATCTAGTTCTCCAAGACCTGATTTGCCTGCTTAGTCTTGGTCTCCTTGCTCATGTTCATCCTAGTCCTTCTTGTCTTATTGTGCTTGTTGACATAAACTCTGCCTTTTGGCCAATGTGGCCCTTCCTGGTTCCCCCAGTATTTGCATTTCTGATTCTCAAGATGCATGGTCCTAGTCACTTTGTTGTGGTAGTCCTCACCATCAGAATCCTGGTCCTGGTATTGCATGTCCTGTTCCATCTTGCTTCTTATGTACTGGCACACTCTGTTTTTGTCCTCCTGGATTTGTTCCTTGTCCATTTTGTCCTATTGCTACTGCAGCCATTGATCCAGGTTCTCTTCGTGTGGGTCCTCCTGAGCCTGGTCATTTTAGTCCTGGTCTTCCTGCTCACCATTGTCCATTCAACTTAGTCTTACCGATGCTGGTTGGCCTTCTTACCTCATATTCTCCTCACCCTAGGCCTGCTACTTCTAATGATTGCTCTGCCCCACTTGGTAATTTGAGCCCTGATCTCCTAGGTCCAAATCTTCATGACGCTCTTAACCCTGTTTCTGGTCCTCTGGGTCATGATTCTTTTAGTTTACCTACTCCCTTTGCTCTGGTCTTCTGGGTGCTCTTGGTACTCCCCCTCAGTCTTCCTAAACCCTGTCCTGCTCTTGTGGACATATTGGCCATTGCCCTTCAGACCTGATCTTCTTAGTCTTCTTCAATCTATCCCTGATCCTTTTGACCCTCGTCCTCCTGCTCCTTGCCCTCATAGCTGTGTAATAACTTGTTCTATCACAGATCATCCTAGCCTTTCATGGTTCTGATGTTCCTTGACCTCCAGTTCACCCTAGTCTAAGAAATTCTGGGCCATGTACTTCCTGGTCCTGATTTGACAGATTTTGGGTCTCCTGTTTCACAGGCTCCGAGTCCTAGACCGTTTCATCCTCCTCACCCTTATTCTTGTCCATCACTCTTCTTGGTCTATCTCCCCAGATTTATCGAGTCTGCTAATTTGCCTGTTCCTAATCCTTCTGATCCTGGTCGCCTTGGTCCATGTAGTCCTGGTCTTGGTTCTGGGACTTCTTTGCCTTGCCCTCATGTATCGGGACTTCTGCTACTAGTTCCACTAGCCTTGGTTTCCCTAGCCCTCCTAGTGCCTGGTCCTCCCACCTACTAGTCCTCATGGTTTGCCTATTCTACCTTGCTTCTTGCCTTGTCCATATGACCATGCGCCTCTCTGACATGGTCCTCCTAGTAGTAATCCTATTAGGGCTGGTTTTCCTTATCCCTCTGTCACTGTTCCTACTAGTTCCTATTTTGTGGTTGACCCGGGTTCATGTAGTTCTTGTCGCCCTGGTTTAGGATCCCCATGAGTCTGACTCTGCTGGACCTTCTGATCCTGGCCCAATGAGTCTAGACTTTCTCATACTTTGTAACCTCATGTTCATTCTAATATAGGGTCTTCAAGTCCTGGTAGTCCTGGTCTTTTCTGGTTGTGGTCTTCCTGGTCCTTTTGCTTCTGACCCCTTTGTCCTCCTTGAGCTGATATCTGTGGCCTTGACCCTCTTATCTCTGGTCCTTATCTCCTTTGGCCTACTGGTCCTCTTAGGTCTCTCTACTCCTGGCCCTCATTATCCTTGCCCCTCTGGTTCTGGTCGGTGCACACATGCCCTTGTAGCCCTCCTTGTCATTATGGTCCAGGGCCTTCTGTTCCTTCTACCCCTGGTCTTCTGATCTTTAGGGCCCTTGTCCACTGGGTCCAGATCCACCTGCTCCTCATCCTCCTGGTCCTCATGATCCTACTAGCACTGGTCCTGGTACCCCTACCGCTGTTTATCATTGTCCTGTTCTGCATAATCTATTTGTTCCCTATCCCCACTGTTATTGGTAACCCTGATCCGCATAGATTAGGTCTCCCTGGGCCTGGTTGTTCTTGCATTGGTCCTTGTGGGTCAGGTGGTCCTAGCCCTTCTGGTGTTCCACGTCTTGGCCATCATTCATCTACTTTTCATCCTCTCCCTCCTCCTACTGCATTCCTAGCACTTCCCCCACAATTAATTCAATCAGGTATAGCCTCCAAACCTGTCACATACATATTTTTTGGGGGGCTTCCAGATTTCTTTTGGTGAGACAGCACTGTTGAGTAATTTCTTTTGGTGAGACAGCACTGTTGAGTATCAAAATGAGGGCCCATTAGAGACAGGACTTTGTCCACTTAAAACATCTCTTAACGTGTTGAAAATCAAAACTATGATTCTCAAGATGCATTGTGCAGGTAACTAAAATGTCAGTGTGGCTAAAGGGGCTGGTCATGACATGGGACCAATCAGTATAAATGCCCTAAACCTACTATGCTTGGTGAATTGTAAGAGAAAATGTCTTTATACACAGGCAGCAGCGTGAACGTCTGTGAATTACTCAGATGTACTACTTAACTGTCTCCTGCTTTCAATTCCCCATTCCACAAACTCCTATTACAGTGCCCCCCTCAATTTACCTCCTGCAAGAGCCCCAAAACAGTGCACCCACAAACACCAATTTCCTACTGCCTAGGTGTCCCTCCCACTGAAGCCCAGATACCACCTATCTTCATTCCCTCTTTGCTGCTGCATGTGGTGTGGACAGCTGATGTGTTGCCAGATTTGAAATACTAAGCAAGCACAATCCTCTTTACACGAAAGCCTAAAGGTAGTATAATGATTTCCAATAAAAGCTCAAAAGGAGCCCAACCATCACAAATGATCAAAAAGACCATCATGAGCATTAAAAACAATGTATTCTCATGAGTGAAGAAAACATTTATGCAACATGCTTTAAAACCATACTCAGTGTTCTTTGTTGACAGTCAAATACTCCCTGACTGAAGAGCAAAATATCTGTGTGCCATATCCAGACGCTTCTGTTTGATTTCTACCTCCCTTATTTGAATGTTAACATAACATAAATGATTTTATTAAAAACTGGTTTTACATTTTTTCATCCGTAAACAGATTAACTTAATTCATGCACTTACCATTTTACAAGCTACTGTACAGTTGTATATGCACTTACTTCAAATGCTTCAGAAATGTTACATCCCCATTACAAGATGCCCACCACACTACCACTACTTGTAGTCACTTTTTAATTTATGGCTGGCTAAATAAAGAACTCCTTCACTTCATTTATCCGGCCACTGGTCAAGTTGTACATCATGTCATATTTAGTCTATGTCCAGCTAAACAGCAGAGATTATGTACTATCTTGCGGGCTGGTGGATAAAAAGCAGATATTTTTTATTATTTGGGTGGGGGTTGGTAAATTGACACTTCCGAATATGAAATATGTCTGAGTGAAAGAGGCTTATTTAAAAGCATGGTAGCAATGCTCTACAGATGTGTGAGTGACGTCATGTGTCCAAATAAAAGAGTCCAGCATAAACCAAAACGTAGAGTCCATGTTGCACGAGTACGGATGCATCAAAATATTTCCTAAATTGACCAAGGTCTGGTACTGCTTGTTCTATGTACCTGCCCAATCACTGTTATTAGTGACACAATGTGAACTGTACACAAGTACAGGTAACTTAATAGGCAGGCCAACGACCATGTTAAAACGAAATGTGAGTGAAGCCATGTGCTTGAAGGATTAGTTCAACACAAACCAAATCGTGGTGGCCATGTCGTGCAAGTGCAAATGCAAAAGACGACCAGAAGGGGACAATGATTAAGGGACATCTTATAGTTAAATGTCTAATAAAACAAATCATCACTGCCTTATTACATTAGTAAAAAACTTGCTAAAATAACATGAAAAATATTAGTAATTTCATAAAATGTAATTTTCAAACCCCTTATCCATTTTACTCAAGTATGTCATGGTGAAGAGTTTAAACGCATTGCATTGTTATACAATGATCCTCTTCACCCTAAATCGACATCACTGTCCACGAATGATATAAGATGAGGTCTTCTGAATAAACAGTTGGTAGGGCCATTTCCAGATACAATTGACCAGATAGGTGGGTCCTGGGAGTCTTTGTGCACCTTAGGTGACATGCAAATACATAGGACCTAATGTTGATATTGGCGGACGCTGAAATCTAAATCCCAATGTATCCTATGGGATTTAGATTTCGACGGATGGGATATCTGTCAGACTTGTGACAGAGTAACTCATCATCCAATATCTAAATCAGGCTCTATGGGGGTCATTATGAACATGGCGGTCCAGACCGCCATGCCGGCGGTGGTGGAAATTACCGCCACCGGCATGGCGGTCTGGACCGCCATATTACGAACAAAGGTGGGACCGCCACAGGTAGCCTTCCGCCACCGCCAGGCTACCGCTGCCAGGCAGCCTGATGATGGCGGAGTACTCTATCCGACAGGGCAGCACTGCAAGCAGCGCTGCCCTCCGGATAAAGAACCCGTGTTCCTCCAGCCTTTCCCTGGCGGTTTTCCCCAACAAGAAAAGGCTGGCGGAAGAGGTGCTCATTGGACCCCCTGCACAGCTCCGTCATGCACGCCACTGCCCGATTTACGGGCAGTGATATGCACGACGGGTGCTGCTGCACCCGCTGCACTATGGCATTGACGACAGCTCCATGTGGAGTCGTCCGCAATGTCCAGGCCCAGCGGAATGTTTGTAATACCCCCGGCGGGGTCTTCAATGGGCTGGCGGTCTGTGTTCAGACCGCCAGCATGAACACGGCGGGGATTCCCGCTGTGTTCATAATGACCACCTATGTCTTTATATGTGGTCTAAGGTGCACAAACACAAAGGGCCTGATTTAGAATTTAGCAGAGGGAGTTACTCCGTCTTAAACGTGACGGACATCCCATCCACTGTATTATGATTCTATAACAGCTTATGGAGATTGTAATACGGCGGACGGGATATCCGTCACATTTGTGATAGAGCAACTCATTTGCCAAACAATAAATCAGGCCCAAAGTCACCCAGTGACTGCTGGGCCTACAGCAACTCAGCACTGAGTACGTCTTTTGGCCTTCCAAGTTTGCACCCTGTGAGGAAATGGGGTGCATTGAATAGTGTGGTTGTGCAACTTCACAGTGTATTATACCTACTAACCACGCTAGGACCAGTAGGTTTCATTTGTTAAACCCTCTATCTCAACCCTGGATAGCTGTCGCTCTGAGCAGCAAGACGTACACAAAGAAACGTAAAGCATTTAAACAGCACCAAAACAACTGAAGAAATACATGAGACACTCAAGAAATATAAGGCAGTTTATAAAACTAGACAGTATTTTTGTTATTTTCCTACATCACAATGAAAAGAAATTATGAGAGGGTTCTAGAGATAAAGATTTTACAAGGTACAATAAATATACACTTTTTCACTGAAACACAAACAAGCATTGGCAAATTCAACAAATTTGACACCTTGAAACCTTTTCACTAAGAGATTTGGGCTTGTGGAATTTCTGTCCGATAAAGCTACTTTGGGTGACCATATCCAACAGGAAGCCAATAAGGGGTCCCAGCAAGGCCCTCAAAAATGGTAACCTCAAGAGTAGAAGTATTCTTTAGAAAATTCCAAACACCTTTATCCCTCTGCAGTAGGTTCCTACTGAAATGGTCCTGGTGCAAGGTATACAGGATGCTGAAGGTGCTCAAGGATGCTGTGGATGTGATGCATTTGATGGCAGTCTTCCTGCAGCTACTCCTCAGTCCACTGAAGAGGTGAGGTGTCCTGGCCATGGGGTCAACATCCCTTGAAGTCCTCTCGGTCCCGGTAGAAGTCCAGAAGCCACTGGACTACCAGTCACCTGATATCGCGGTCACAGCCTAATTCTTCATTGTATGATACCTTGCCTTCTAGGCAACCAAGCTGCACTGTAATGATTCTCCCAGGTCTAGCAGACTTGGGTGCAAATTTAAGCATTGGGATCTGGTTCCTGGTACTGTTAGGCAATGGAAAACTGCAGCTGAAGATTTGGACTACTAACAGCAGGCTTCTTCAGTTGTTGTGGCCCTGTGCAGGAGGTCACCCTACTGACCCTTGGAGTCTCTTGCTTTGTAAACTACTGATAGCAGACTGCAGGAGAAGTTTAAACTGCTCAAACTTGATTGTGCCCACACCATATGTGACACAGTCAAAGCACTATCTTTAATATGTGTCAGTCGCCCCCAAGGAAGGCCTCCTGAGCCCAGAAGCCAGGGTGCATTATTTTAAAGGTGTGGACATATAAGTGCACACTTATATGTCCCTATAGTGGCCTTTTCCTTTAAAGACTACTATGAGTGAACAGGGGTCCATAGGATAACACAGGCTGGCACTCAGGCAAACCTAAGGTCGCCAGCTGCATTATGACCTTGCAAAGAGAGTCATGTTTGGTATCAAACAACGTGCCTTCTCACCCTTGACATTCATCTTGTGGCAAGGGTGATGTGGCATTTACCCAGAGAGCAACCTTAGAGGTTGCCCCCATGTTTCCTAGGTTTCCTGTGCTCTAGCTGCCAGCTTGCACCTGCTGCCACCAAGACAGGATTCTGACCCCATGGGCAGAAATATTAAGCTGGAAGGCTAGTTAATTGGCAAGTCATGGCAGTGACCTTCAAAGGACACACTGGCTCTGACTAAATAATGTTCCCACCTGTCTAAGTGCAAATGTGCCTGGGGGCAGGGGGAGAGTGTTGCCCTTGGAGTATACCATGCTTGTATATCAGAGACGGTGTGGTCTTTAATGCTCACCGCCTCCGATATCCAAGCATGCTGTTCCCCAGTGGAGGACAAAGCCCTCCCCTGCTCTAAGGTACATTTGCACCTGGGCATGCAGCAACATCATTAAGGGCCTGGTTTAGATTTTGGTGGATGGGTTACTCTGTCACATTGTTGATGGATATTCCACCCGCCAAAATAAATCTCATAGGAAATAATGTGATTTATATTTTGGCAAACAGGATATCTGACACCGTTTTGATGGATTACCCCGTCTGCTGAAACTAAATCAGGCCCTGAGTCAGGAGGTGTACACCCCGAGAAAGCTAGCACAAGTCTAGTTTGGGCAGCCGAGGAAGACATCTGCCATCTTGAAAAGTGGCAGAATAGAGGGTTCTGGGTATAAAAGGTTCCATAGCCCACCGGATGTGGTCACCTCAGGGGCAGATTAGTCGCTGGGGCTAGTGATCTATTGGATACTTGTACCCAGACCCCTATTTCTCCTAAATCTGGCATTAAAGGGGCACACCTGGCATCACAACCCAAGATCTGCACCAACTTGTGAAGAAAGGACAAAAGAAGACCCACATCAATGATAATAGGAACCTGCAAAAACCACAGGCATGATACCTTGAACCTGTGGTAGCCTTCCTGGAACTGCTCAACTGCGGCTCATCCTAGACCAAAGACTAATTCCCCCAGCAAGAGGGAACCCTTTGTGAGCCAAAGGCAAGACCAGACTTTCTTGAACTAGTGGCACTAATCCCCTGCCCAATGCAGGTAAAAAGCATCTACTGGAACTGAAGATGCGTTGGCCATGTGGCCCTCGGAGGGATTGCCCAAAAGCAGGTAGTCCAGTGCAATGTGGCAAGTGAGGTCCAGGTCTCTACCAAGTTACACCCAGCTACCATTTTCTCCAGGACCTCTAGAGGAGGATGTAGCTTCTCTTACACCTTACCACTGCCAAGGGCTGGAGGCCAGTCTGGTAATCACCACCTTTACTCAACTCAAGGGCACACCACAACACCTGCATCCGACATAACCAGTGGCTCCATTGCAGAGTCTCTGCATCCATTTCCTTGCCTGCACCTTCACAGTGGTAAAACCATCAATTGCAGCTCCCATTCAGCACCACAGATAGCCAAGCACACCTCTGCACCCAAGACTCCAGAGCTAGGTGGAGTCGTTCTACCTGGTGAATCCAGGTCGAGGAGCCCACACAAGCTTAACCTCAGGAAGTTCCCCCGAACTCGAACTGCAAGTGACAAGTACCACTTTTTCAGCACCCACAGCTCCAGTTTTTCAGCATCAAGGATAGCCAGGACACCTCTGCACCCGGGACCCACCAACCAGGTAAAATTGGTGTAACTGTTGCAGGTTGGTCCTCAGACCCACATGACCTTAACTACAAGTGGGTTCCACTAATCTCACCCCACAAGTGACCGAGTGTTACTAGTGATTTTCTCACTGACTGGAATGGTAAAAACTTGACAACTTGAATTGCATTGAATTGTTCTCCCTTTGAAAATTCATAACTCCGGTTCTATGTATCTGATTTACTTTGTTTCAGTGTCTAAATTAAGATCATCTCTTTTATTTTTATAAATTGTTGTTAGATTTCTTTTGAGTTGTGTCAAATACTTATCATCTGGTAGAAATGGGGTCTTTGGTTGACAGTCAGGTTACCCCCTGTTCAAGCAAGGACCCTCACTCTAGTCAGGGTAAAAGAGAATCACCCTCAGCTAACCCCTGCTTACCCCCTTGGTAGCTTGGCAGAGCCGTAGGCTTAACTTCAGAGTGCTAGGTGTAAAGTATTTGTACCAACAAACACAGTAAGTCAATGAAAACCCTACAAAATGACACAACACCAGTTTAGAGAAATAGGAAATATTTATCTAAACAAAACAAGACCAAAACAACAAAAATCCGACATACACAAGTCAAGTTATGAATTTTTAAAGATTAAACTCAAAAATGGCGCTTAGAAGCAAAAATGCTTCGATGAGATGTTAACACGGCATCGTGACGGAGTCGGTCCCAACAAGCCGACACCAGCGGCGCCGGACACGGATTCGTGTAGACCCCCAAGTACAGTACCTTTGGTGAAGAGTAAAAACAAGCTGATGCGCGAAGTCGGGGATCGCGGCGTCTGTCGAAACGTTGAATCCGCGCACTTCGAGCGGCGTCGGTCAGGACGTGGTGCGGCACCACTTGTCAGAGCAGGAGTCTCTCCAGAGACTCCAGGTGCTGGCAGAGAGAAGTCTTTGCTGTCCCTGAGACTTCAAACAACAGGAGGCAAGCTCTAACTCAAGCCCTTGGAGATTTCTTCACAAGATGGAAGGCACACAAAGTCCAGTCTTTGCTCTCTTACTCTGGCAGAAGCAGCACTACAGGAAAGCTCCACAAAGCACAGTCACAGGCAGGGCAGCACTTCTTCCTCAGCTATCAGCTCTTCTCCAGGCACAGGTTCCTATTGGTTCCAGAAGTGTTTCTTAAGTCTGTAGATTTGGGTGCCCTTCTTATACCCATTTTAGTCTTTGAAGTCACCTTTCTTCAAAGGGGACTCACACCTACTTGTGAAATCCTGCCTTGCCCAGGCAAGGCCTCAGACACACACCAGGGGGTTGGAGTCTGCATTGTCAGAGGCAGACACAGTCCTTTCAGATGAGAGTGACCACTCCACCCCTCCCTCCTAGCAGAGATGGCTAATTAGGAAATGCAGGCTACACCCCAGCTCCCTTTGTGTCACTGTCTAGTGTGAGGTGAAAAACAACCCAACTGTCAAACTGACCCAGACAGGGAATCCACAAACAAGGCAGAGTCACAGAATGGTTTAAGCAAGGAAATGCTCACTTTCTAAAAGAGGCATTTTCAAACGCACAATCTCAAAATCAACTTTACTAAAAGATGTATTTTTAAATTGTGAGTTCAGGGACCCCAAACTCCACATGTCCATCTACTCTCTAGGGGAATCTACACTTTAATCATATTTAAAGGTCGCCCCCATATTATCCTATGAGAGAGACAGGCCTTGCAACAGTGAAAAACAAAGTTGGCAGTATTTCACTGTCAGGACATATAAGCCACATTACTATATGTCCTACCTTATCCATACACTGCACCCTGCCCTTGGGGCTACCTAGGGCCTACCTTAGGGGTGCCTTACATGTAAGAAAAGGGAAGGTTTAGGCCTGGCAAGTGGGTACACTTGCCAAGTCGAATTTACAGTGTAAAAATACACACACAGACACTGCAGTGGCAGGTCTGAGACATGATTACAGGGTTACTTGTGTGGGTGGCACAACCAGTGCTGCATGCTCACTAGTAACATTTGATTTACAGGCCCTGGGCACCTCTAGTGCACTTTACTAGGGACTTAACAGTAAAACAAATATGCCAATCATGGAGAACCAATTACGTACACATTTTAAACAGGAGCACTTGCACTTTAGCACTGGTTAGCAGTGGTAAAGTGCCCAGAGTAACAAAAACAGTAAAATCAGAGTCCAGCACACATCAAGAACCTACAGAGGCAAAAAGTTAAGGGAGACCATGCCAAGGATGAAAAGTCTAACACGTGTCCCCCCCAGCTAAAAGTGGGGAGCAACTACCCAACCTCATGGGAGTTCTCATCACTTAGGCGGAAGAACCTGGACAGACCATCAGCATTGGCGTGCTCTGTACCAGGACGGTGTTCCACCGTAAAGTCCATCCCCTGTAGGGAAATGGACCACCTCAACAGTTTTGGATTCTCACCCCTCATCTGCATTAACCATCTGAGGGGCCTGTGGTCGGTCTCAACTTGGAAGTGAGTCCCGAACAAGTAGGGTCTTAGCTTCTTCAGTGCCCAAACCACAGCAAACGCTTCGCGTTCTATGGCACTCCACCTATGTTCCCTGGGTAGTAACCTCCTGCTAATGAAGGCTAAGGTTGATCTAGGCCCTCTTCATTAAGCTGTGAGAGTACTGCTCCAATACCATGGTCTGAGGCGTCTGTTTGCACAACAAACTCCTTGGAGTAGTCAGGTGCCTTCAGCACAGGTGCTGTGCACATGGCAGCCTTCAGGGCATCAAAAGCATTCTGGCAAGCCTCTGTCCAGATCACTTTCTTGGGTTGCTTCTTAGAAGTCAACTCGGTTAAGGGGGTAACAATGGTACCATATCCCTTAACAAACCTCCTGTAATATCCTGTGAGACCTAAAAAGGCTCTCACTTCAGTCTGGGTCTTGGGAGGCTCCCAAGCCAGAATCGTGTCAATCTTAGGCTGTAGGGGTGCCACCTGGCCACTCCCCACCTGGTGTCCTAAGTACACCACAGAACCCTGCCCTATTTGGCACTTGCTCGCCTTAATAGTGAGGCCTGCCTTCTGCAGGGCCTCTAACACTCTCCAGAGGTGTTGCAGGTGTTCCTCCCTTGTGGAACTAAACACAGCAATGTCATCCAGGTAGGCGGCACTGAACTCATCCAGTCCTGCCAACACCTGGTTGACCAACCTCCGAAAGGTGGCAGGGGCATTCTTCATCCCAAAGGGCATCACGTTGAAGTGGAAGTGCCCATCTGGGGTAGAGAATGCTGACCTCTCCTTGGCCCCCTCAGTTAAGGCAATCTGCCAGTACCCAGATGTTAAATCAAACGTACTGAGGTACTTGGCAGCTCCTAACCGATCAATGAGCTCATCAGCTCGGGGGATGGGGTGTGCGTCAGTCTTGCTGACCGCATTGAGACCCTGGTAGTCCACACAGAACCTAAGTTCCGGAGTGGCACCAGGGGCAGCAGCCTTTGGGACCAATACCACTGGGCTGGCCCAAGGACTGCTGGAGTGCTCAATAACCCCTAGGGTTAACATTTTGGAGACTTCCTCCTTAATGCAAGCCCTGACCCTGTCAGTCACCCTGTAAACCTTATGTTTAACAGGTGTACTGTCCCCAGTGTCCACATCATGTGTACACAGGTGTGTGACTCCTGGGATCAGGGAAAACAGCGAGGCGAACTGTCCCAACACGTGGCGACAGTCCCTCTGCTGTTCCTCAGTCAGGGAGGGGGAGAGGATCACTCCCTCCACAGACCCATCTTTCTCTCCTGCAGACAGGAGGTCAGGAAGAGGCTCACTCTCTTCCTCCACCCCGTCATCTGTTGCTAGGAGCATGGATAGCTCAGTTCGCTCAAAGTGTGGTTTGAGGCGGTTGACATGTAGGACCCTCAAAGGGTTCCTGGGGGATTGCAAGTCTACCAGATAGGTGACCTTGCTCTTTCTTTCCACCACCTCAAAAGGCCCAGTCCACTTATCTTGGAGAGCCATAGGCTCCACTGGTGCCATGACCCACACTTTTTGTCCAGGCTGAAACTGAACCAGAGTGGCATTCTGGTCGTACCACCGTTTCATATCCTCCTGGCTTGCTTCCAGGTTCTCCTGAGCGAGACTCCTGAAGCGGGCAGTCTGGTTTCTTAGTGCCAGCATGTAGCTAAATACATCCTGGGGTGGTTTACTAGGAGCTCTCTCCAAAGCCTCCTTCACCAGACTGAGCAGTCCCCTCACAGGGTGGCCATAGATGAGCTCAAAGGGGCTAAAGCCAGGTCCCTTTTGAGGCACCTCCCTGTAAGCGAACAGAAGGCATGGCAGGAGGACGTCCCACTTCTGCCTCAAGGGCTCTGACAGGCCCTGAATCATGCCTTTCAAGGTGCAGTTGAATCTCTCAACCAGACCATTACTTTGGGGGTGGTAAGGTGTGGTGAACTTGTACGTTACCCCACACACCTTCCACAGACACTTCATATAAGTGGATATGAAGTTTGTACCTCTATCAGATACCACTTCCTTGGGGAACCCCATGTGGGTAAAAAACTCCCATCAAGGCACGTCCCACCACGGAGGCAGTGACCGTCCTTAGAGGAATGGCTTCTGGGTACCGTGTGGCATGGTCCATCAAGACCAGGATGAACCTGTTGCCCATGGCTGTCTTGGGATCCAGAGGCCCCACAATGTCAATTCCTACCCTTTCAAAGGGAGTACTGACTACCGGTAAAGGTTGGAGGGGAGCTTTGCATTTCCCCCCACTCTTGCCACTTGCCTGACAAGTCTGACAAGACCTACAATAAGCAGCTGACTGCTTGTGCATCAAGGGCCACTAAAAGTGGGAGACAAGCCTCTTATAGGTCTTGTCCTGCCCCAGATGTCCTGCCAAAGGCACATCATGAGCCAAACCCAGTAGGAAGGCCCTGAAGCACTGGGGTACCACCAGCATACGAGCTGACCCAAGCTCAGGAACCTTAGGCTCACTATACAGGAGGCCATCCTCCCAATATATCAGGTGAGTACCTGGCGCCTCGCCAGCCGCCTGGGCTGCAGCCTGCTGCCGCAGCCCCTCAAGAGTAAGGCACTCCTTCTGCGCTGTGCAGAATGCTTCCCTGGTGGGTCCCCCTTCCTGCTGCCACTGTGACAGCTCAGGGACCTCCCCCAGTTCAGCCACCTGTTCCCCTGTAGGCTCCGGGGCATCACCCTCAGGCTCTGCCTCCTCCCGGACAGTGGGAACTTCTGGGGCCGGTTTCCCGCGCCCCCTGCCCTTCCTCTTCTTGGCGGTCCCTTGGGCCACTGTTTCAGGCTCCAGGGGCTCTTGACTACCCTGATTGGCTGCCATAGACGGGGTGGATACGCATACCCACCCAGGCAGACCCAACATCTCCAAGTGAGACCTGTGTTCCACCTCCTTCCAAGGGGAATCCTCCAGGTCGTTACCTAGCAAACAATCAACAGGCATGGTTGGACTCACAGCTACTTTCCAGGAACCTGAGACCCCCCCCCCATTCAAAGGGAACCTGCGCCACTCTGCAGAGGCGCTCAGAGTTGTCTACCGCAACTACTTGGTAAAGTACCCAGGGATCAATCTGCTCTTCAGACACCAGGTGACTCCTCACTGTAGTCACACTGGCTCCTGTGTCTCTCAGAGCCTCCATCCTCTGTCCATTGATGGTCACCCATTGCCTGTACTTCTTAGTGTTATCAGGCACTAGGTTTCTCTGGACCATCTCACTGTCTCCTAGTGAGACAAGGGTCATTTCTGCTGGTTCCCACCCACCTGAAACCAACTCCTCCCCAAGCGCTACACTGGCCAAACCCTGGGACGGTGCACCAGTGGGTGCCGGTGTACTTTTGGGGCATTTGGGGTCCCCCCTCACATGACCCACCTAATCACATGCATACCACTTACGTGGGGGACCACCTGCCACTGGCTTCCCTTTGGACAACCATGGCTTCTTTTCACTGGGGGGTTGGGAATCCTTACCCTGGGAATCAGTTTGGGGCATTTAGAGAACTCCCCCTGTTTGCCCTTACCCCCCCCCCCCTTTCTTCTGAGAGGGACCCTGCCCACCCTTGGCGTGGTCTCCCCCATACCTCTTTTGGACCCTGGGGCCCTCCCAGCGGTCAGCTTCCTGTGCAAGCTTCCTGGGGTCAGTCAGCTTGCTGTCATTGAGGTGCTGGCGCAGCTCTGGAAAACATAAACTGTACAAGTGCTCCCAAGCAATTCAATTGTAAAGCCCCTCATACGTGTTTACCTTACTGCCCTTCACCCAACCATCCAGTGACCTGCAAAAAGAATCAACACATTCCAACCATGTTTGGGATTCCTTTCTCTTGTAGGATCTAAACTTCTCCTTGTACTGCTCAGGGGTGAGACCGTACCTGGTGAGTAAGGCCTCCTTTATGACAGGGTAGGTGAGACTCTGAGCATCCCCTAAGGCTGTCAGTGTGTCCCTCCACGCTGCCTCAAAATGCTTCCACAGGGCTGCCCCCCAATGAGCTTCAGGGACCAGGTTCATGTGGAGAGTTGACTCATAACCCTTGAACCACAAGTAGATATCATCCTCCCTCTTATAATCCCTCACAAGGTCTTTTGGGATGTGTACCCTTCTCTCAGGCTGCACTGTAGGATTGCTGCCACCATCCCTACTGGACTGGCTCCTCTGATCTAACTCCTTTAAGTTAAGCTCATGAGCCAGCTGCATCTTCCTTTCCTCAAGGACTGCTCTTCTCTCATCTCTTTCTTTCTCCAGATTGAGCTTCTGCAGCTCCAATTGGTATGCCCTCTCAGCCTGTCAGTCCTGCAATTCTTCAGGCGTCAGACCTTTGGAGAATACACTGCTACTAGCCTTAGAGACTCTTCCCCTGGGAATCACAGGTCCCCCCACTATACCATTATGTACTGATTGCTCTCCCTCCTCATCCTCCTCCTCATCCTCAGTGTGCCCTCCAGTGCTTCTGGTTGTCACCCAGGCCCTCCGCGCCTTTTTCAGCTCATCCTTCTTGGAAGAGCTCTTAATGGGACAACCAAAATTTTTACAAAACTGCTTTAGCTGAGCCTTGTTATAACTATCCAATTGCTTCAGGTCAAAAACAGCTTCAACTGATGCATCTCCAAGTAAAGACATGATGAAAGGTAAAAAGAGTGCAAAGTTCCAAATGCAGAAACAAGTTCCCAAATGAAGTTCCAAGTCAATCAAAGATCAGCGAAGAAAAACAAAGCGGACGTAGGGAAAAATCCACAAAAGAGAAAAAGCTAAAATCTCAAGACAAGCAGTATGTGGTCACGTAGTGGTCTGCACTCAAAATAATAGTGTACACTTAATCACTGTATGTCAAGTACAAATCCCAACCGCTGATCACCAATGTTAGAAATGGGGTATTTGGTTGACAGTCAGGTTACCCCCTGTTCAAGCAAGGACCCTCACTCTAGTCAGGGTAAAAGAGAATCACCCTCAACTAACCCCTGCTTACCCCCTTGGTAGCTTGGCAGAGCAGTAGGCTTAACTTCAGAGTGCTAGGTGTAAAGTATTTGTACCAACACACACACTAACTCAATGAAAACACTACAAAATGACGCAACACCAGTTTAGAAAAATAGGAAATATTTATCTAAACAAAACGAGACCAACACGACAAAGATCCAACATACACAAGTCAAGTTATGAATTTTTAAAGATTAAACTCAAAAATAGCGCTTAGAAGCAAAAATGCTTCGATGAGATGTTAACACGGCGTCGTGACGGAGTCGTTCCCAACAAGCCGACACCAGCGGCGCCGGATACGGAGTCGTGTACCTTGGTGAAGAGTGAAAACAAGCCGATGCACGATGTCGCGGATCGCGGCGTCTGTGCGAAACGTTGAATCTGCGCACTTCGAGCGGCGTCGGTCACGACGTGGTGTGGCGACTTCCACAGAGTCGCGGACTTCAGCGGGGCTGCAGCGGCGTCGGGCCTGCGAAGAGCGTCGCGTCCCAGCGAAGGTTACGGCGTCGGGTGCAGGCAGCGTCACCGGATTCAGCAGCGGCGTCGGTCCGGAGTCGTCCGAAGTCGATTGCCTTGGGTTTCCACCAGCTTTCCTTTCAAGGGCCCAGGGACTGGATAGGGCACCACTTGTCAGAGCAGGAGTCTCTCCAGAGACTCCAGGTGCTGGCAGAGAGAAGTCTTTGCAGTCCCTGAGACTTCAAACAACAGGAGGCAAGCTCTAACTCAATCCCTTGGAGATTTCTTCACAAGATGGAAGGCACACAAAGTCCAGTCTTTGCCCTCTTACTCTGGCAGAAGCAGCACTGCAGGAAAGCTCCAAATAGCACAGTCACAGGCAGGGCAGCACTTCTTCCTCAGCTATCAGCTCTTCTCCAGGCAGAGGTTCCTCTTGGTTCCAGAAGTGTTTCTCAAGTCTGTAGATTTGGGTGCCCTTCTTATACCCATTTTAGTCTTTGAAGTCACCTTTCTTCAAAGGGGACTCACACCTACTTGTGAAATCCTGCCTTGCCCAGGCAAGGCCTCAGACACACACCAGGGGGTTGGAGCCGGCATTGTCAGAGGCAGACACAGTCCTTTCAGATGAGAGTGACCACTCCACCCCTCCCTCCTAGCAGAGACGGCTAATTAGGAAATGCAGGCTACACCCCAGCTCCCTTTGTGTCACTGTCTAGTGTGAGGTGAAAAACAACCCAACTGTCAAACTGACCCAGACAGGGAATCCACAAACAAGGCAGAGTCACAGAATGGTTTAAGCAAGGAAATGCTCACTTTCTAAAAGTGGCATTTTCAAACGCACAATCTCAAAATCAACTTTACTAAAAGATGTATTTTTAAATTGTGAGTTCAGGGACCCCAAACTCCACATGTCCATCTACTCTCTAGGGGAATCTACACTTTAATCATATTTAAAGGTCGCCCCCATATTATCCTATGAGAGAGACAGGCCTTGCAACAGTGAAAAACGAAGTTGGCAGTATTTCACTGTCAGGACATATAAACCACATTACTATATGTCCTACCTTATCCATACACTGCACCCTGCCCTTGGGGCTAGCTAGGGCCTACCTTAGGGGTGCCTTACATGTAAGAAAAGGGAAGGTTTAGGCCTGGCAAGTGGGTACACTTGCCAAGTCGAATTTACAGTGTAAAAATACACTCACAGACACTGCAGTGGCAGGTCTGAGACATGATTACAGGGTTACTTGTGTGGGTGGCACAACCAGTGCTGCAGGCCCACTAGTAACATTTGATTTACAGGCCCTGGGCACCTCTAGTGCACCTTACTAGGGACTTAACAGTAAAACAAATATGCCAATCATGGAGAACCAATTACGTACACATTGTAAACAGGAGCACTTACACTTTAGCACTGGTTAGCAGTGGTAAAGTGCCCAGAGTAACAAAAACAGTAAAATCAGAGTCCAGCACACATCAAGAACCTGGGGAACAGAGGCAAAAAGTTAAGGGAGTCCACGCCAAGGATGAAAAATCAAACATCATCCATTTTGATACTCTGAAATGCTGAAGACATGTCTCTCTCGAAAACCCTGACTGCTCTTTGCCACGCTACCAGGGCTGAGCTAAGGATTTAATATTGTGAATCCAAAGGACCATCTTTGGAGAATTGGGGGAGTATTATCACTGCATAATACTTCACTTTCCTACACTCAGAAAATGCCCGCAGGGTAGGATGTGGTTGGTAGCCAATGGGCTATTAGGTTCCCTCCCTCCTGATGGCCACTTCCTGTGAAGTGTGCTATCTGGCTTTCCTAGAGAGGCCACCTTTCTGCCCACTTGGCAGAAACTTTCTCTTCAGGTCCAGAGTTCCGTAGCCCAACCCAGAGGTGTGGCTACTAAGGGGGTTACATGCCCCTCAAAAATGGTTTGCAAACTAGTTTCCCCTTTCCTGTCCCTAATGCCAGTCTGTCTCCTAGACAATGGAGCAGCCCCTCTCCAAAATGTTACCCATTTACCCTTCAAAGGTGGCTTCTCCTTTGAAGCTTGCCTGTTGGGACAACACTTGTGTGACTTCCTGCACGAGGGAGGTAACACCTCTCTCCATTGCTTGCTTCTATTGTCTCCTCTCCTGGGAGTAGTTAGCATGTCTCCCCAGGAGGGCAGAAGGCTGTCTTGGGGACAGGCTCCTTGTGCAACCGTTAAGGGCATAGGAGATGTATAGGCAACAAAGTGGCAACTGTGCCAAAGTTGCATACTACTACATGCTACATTACTTTCAACTTGAAAATCAAGACAGGGTTAATGCAGCAAGTTATTTATAATCTTGGAGTATCAACTTTGGTCATACTGTTCAAGAGTTAGCAGAGAGTCTCTCCAAAGTAAAAACAACAGTTTGGTGTTTTTACTGCCAGAACATGCAAAATACATGTTCTGCCCATGAAATGTATTGCACCCTGCCTTAGGACTCAGGTGACCTGCTGTATGGGTGACTTATACATATTACAAGAGAGGCTTGGCTTTGCCATTGCTTTAAATGCAAAGTCGAGCTTGCCGTCTAAAACTGATCTTCCAGTTTGCAATGGCAGACTGGGAGACTCATTTGACTTGTGTCACACCCTGGGTGGCACAACCGTTGCAACACTCCCTGGGGTGACCTTCTAATTTGCAAGCCCTGGATACCATATACTGAGGGCTCATAGGTAAGGTAGCCTCTTCCAATTGGCTATAGCCAGTGTAACATACAAGTGCTGGGGCCAGGGCACTGACACAGATTTTGTTAGCAGGCGTCAATACACTCTCAGTGTCGAAAATCCAGCAGCATCAGTCCAAAAACTTAGGGGTAACCACACAAAAAGAGGCATTTCCTTACACACAGAATACATTACTGTGTACAAGTTTGCAACCAAACCAGTGTTGCTTTATATTTAGAGACAAGCAAGTTAAAACCATCTTTTTTCCCACCCAACTAACGCAGAGAAGCACAATGATTTGTTTTCATTATTCAAAACCCACAGATCTTTTAATATATCTCAATACATTCCTGACATACACTGACCAACCCAATTATAGGACATAACACCCTCTAGACTCCCTGGTCTGCAAGACTTCCTACGTAATTTTTTAGGTCGAAATCTACTAGACAGCTGATGTCTGGCTCCAAAGATATTTTGGGGACATGCTAAAAGCTTCACTAGAATGCACTCCTCACATTGCTTACCATTGACCTTGGGATTTGTAACTCACATTTACTTTCTTTTTATTTGCTGTCTTTATTTGTTTTATAGTATCCTACATGTCTTTGTCCCTCTGTGGAGCATAGCCTATTTACCAGCTCTCTGACTGGCTCCTTATATTGTTCCATGAGTGCTTACTTTCTGGGAACGTTTTTTCCCTTTTTCATGAGGCATTCCAAGAGAGTATGTGTTTTCAGCTGTCTCCCTTCTGTGATAGTTCACAGCAGTAAACATGCTGTATTTCATTAAAAAGGTTTCTTTTCTCCTATCTTTCTGCTTGATGGTTTCTACTTAATTCCACCACTACCACTTTGTCAATCTTCCATGCCTGTGATGAATCAATGTTCTGTCTATGAGTTTGTTTATTTCTGTCAGCACTCTTTACCAATAGCATAACTTAAACAATCCTCTTTCCTATTTTAGAGCCTATGCCATAAGCGCTGCCAGTAGGAAAGTAGGGGGTGCTGAAGCGCTCCCAAAATAAACATGCTGGGGTTCAGAAGTCAAATGAGAAATAAAGACAGCATTACATTTGACTTTCATCTTGCTACATTTGCTGTGCATTCAAAAACAGAGATAACATGTCAGGCTCTGATTTCCTGACAAATGTTTGTTTAAAAAGACCTACGTATTTACTTTTCTTTCTTTGACTGCAAGGCAAGAGGATTAATGTAACAATCTTCCTGGTTTTTCAGAGTGTGAAAAAGTTGTTGGATTTTATTTTTTTCTAGCACAGCAATAGTGAAATGTCTGTAAATTAACTCTACAAATATTTTCGTTTTGGAGTATATCAGAATGAGGGAAGCACAAATTAAACATATTTTTTTCGACTTCCGAAGTGAGGTGGAAACAAAGATTTTAATACAAACAAAACAAATCAATACACAAGTAGATGCTCATTTCCACACATTGTGGTTTGTGCACTGTATAGTTTTATCAGTAAAGTGTATATATGTGCAAATGAAATGGTCATTTCAATTGAAAATGTGTGTTTGTATTGTCTGCAATGGCAATGCGCTACCCCTCCTGGCTTTTGTAATACATTTGCGGCAGTGTGTTCCCAAATGTACCACAAACTACCTACTGCACTTACTTACTAAATCCATACCACTCTCCTGCTGAACAGCTTGGCTACACCTGTTTTTTGTGAGACATAGATTTTTCAAATTTTCTATGACTTCAGTGATATAGCATTAATTGGAGCACCCCTCTCTGGAAATGATTCTAGCACCACTGGCGAATGCCACATCCTTAATGTCAGTTCATGAACGCACCTTGCTGGCACACATCTTTTCAACTATCCTGTTTCTAGGCTGGTCTAAAGAAAGCAGCATACTGTAATATAAATAGTATTTGCTCAAATATCTAGAGAGGCCTTCTCAGCTTTTATTTCAGTACTGAAAGCCGGATTTACTAAGCCCTTGCATTCCATTGTGTGACACAAGACGATGCAGGACAACTCAAAGGCTTTCTAAGCCATGCAAAGCCACATTGCATGGCTCTGTGTGACTTAGTAAATCTGGAGTAAAGGAAGGCAGTTCAAGTCACTGTCTTGCGGTACTCTGCATTGGGAAGGGATTCCATGAATGGAGCATGGTTATTATCATGTATCCTCCCATGAACTATGGAGCATTTCCAGTTTTGCTAAAACTAGTAAACCTAGAAATATGTGAAAATGCGACATCTTTCAGAGGCTTAACAAGGAGAAATATCTTTCTTTCTCCTCGGTAGTTCCTCTTTCAACATGTGCTGCATTCTGCAGCACACATAGAAAGAGGAAGATGCTACTAAGGATTGTTTTTGTGCAGGAAGGGAAGCCTTCCTGCACAAAAACAATCCTGTCTGTAACTGAGGCACCCTTGCACCATGGAACAAGGGTGCTTGCATTTTGTGCTAGGCTGCACTTTGTTAGCCAGCGCAAAGAGAGAGCGCAGGAATGCACCATATCTTAATTGAGATGAAACATTCCTGCTCTCTCCATTTGACGCAGTACAGCAAGTTGTCTTGCTGCATTGCGCTGCATCAAATCTTTTTAATTCTGGGCCTGAGTGTTAACACACAAGTGCTGAAAAAGACTAGTCTTAATTAATGAACCACATATATTGAGGGATTTCTAATTCACATCTCAACAAAACAATATAACATATTTTAATAGGATCAGCTGAAATGCAGTGCAGGACACATCTGTAGGGCTTTTTACAAGTATCTAAAACTACAAAGCAATATAATCAAAAGCAATAAAAAAGTATGTGCCCAGACATTACAAATTACTATTAGAACAACCATCCAATAGACTCTTTTTATCAGCAACACTTGCAGTGTAAGTTGCGACAAAGAAGGGGGAGGATCTTTGTAAAAGAGTTTTTAGAGCACTTGCTATCTTAGCAGTGCCTGTTTCTAAGCATTCATAATTTCCTAATGTTTACAGTTGAAAGAACAAAGGAATAAGGAGAATAGGAGGCCTAATGTTCTATTTTACTTTCTCTGCACACTTGACTTGATAAAGGTAGCAATGGCAAGCAGAGAAGGCTTACCCCAGGGTGTGGCAGAGCGACAGCGACTCAGATACAGAGCAGCACAATATTGTCAAATCTGCATTTCTTATAGCGACTAGGGGCAAAGGTTAGAGGCCAGTATGGAAAGAAACCCTCAGAAAAACTCAATGACTCCCAGTCCACATCATGTATATCCTTCACCCAATCTACACCAACCTTATATCCACCTGTTCCCCAATCTGCTGGCATCAATGCAGCCCTCAGTTGCACCACAGACCATACTTTTTCACCCCTGGGAAAATAGTTGTGCATACTCATAGTGTACAGCATCATAAAAAACAGTAGCAAAGCCAATAGGTCCCAGAGGCGAGACCTGTTGACCTGTGCTTTGTAACAGCCATGCTATCAGACATTCATACCCTCTTAAACCCACAGATTATTTCCTTCTCCACACTGGGATGGGTTGCAGTGAGCTCAAGATTCCGCTGGCCTTGCTCTCTCAGCACTGTCCGGCTTTCTACCTCTACTCTCCACATCTCTGACTCTGAGTATCAGGTGAGACCACCCAGACAAAGCCGGACTGGTTACTGGGCACTTCTCTGCGAGGCTGGAAGAGTGGGGGGCCACTTTTGTTATTTGGGGGGCCAGCTTTGTAGCAGTCCATCAGATTTAAAAGCACCACAGAGTTCCTTGTATATCCAACAGTTTTCAGGCAACAATGAAATTGTCAAGATAACTCTTGTGATTAATGTACCTGCTGGAGAGAGATCTGAATTTTGTCTAGTGTCAGTTTTGACTCATTGAAGATAGCGCAAAGGGATAATATGCCTGCTGCAAAGAACGTGTACTATGAAGATAACAGAATAGTATTTCATCCAGTGCTTTAAATGGGCCGGTACTGTCCGGTACGGAGTACCGGAACCTTTTCATTTTGAGAGGGGGAGTACCGGCACATCTCGAGAAAACCGTAATACTTTTAATTGGAGAGTACCGGCACTTCTCAGAAACAAGCAGGTACTCTGGTACAGAGTACCAGCACTTATATTTTTCCATTTCAAGCACTGATTTCATCTACAATAATCAGTGAGATATTGCTTCTGTCACAGAGATCATTTTTTAGGTTGAGCATCGCAGGGTGCAAGCACTGCTTTTCCGACGTGATGGTATGTATCTGGGCTGTTAACCACGCCCATCACTATCACTCCTTCATGGGTATGCCTTTCAAAACTCCTTTGTTTTCGTTGGTAAATGCTTTACGTTTGTGCCTCCTTGGGGCGTTTGTGTTACCACCTTGGCCATAGACTCTGTTACATGGAAAATTGCACTTTTGCCAAAAACTTTAACTGCGAACAAACTTCTTTTTCCTTTTGTGTCTCTCCTTCACCTCATGCGGCGGTGGAGCTTTGAATCGGCTTGCTTATGTCAACTGTTTTACTTTTTATTTTCAGTTTATGTGGCAAGTCCAGTTAGGTATTTACAACTCTAATGGCTCTAACTCAAGCAAACGTGAGCCCCACTGCATTGCAAATGCTTTCCCAAAAGGCTTCCTTTGCCACTCACCGGATGAGGCATACAGTCATCCATAACTTTCAATACCGACTTATGAGATAGAATTAATTTACCTCTGACTCTTTCCACCCTCATTCTCCCTGCCCCTTATGATATGATTTCTCGAAATCTCCTCTCCTCCATCTACGTTTGTTCCTTCCCTCCCTCGCTCTTTAATTTCCTCCCGCTTCCCTTTTACTGTCTTCTGGGCGTTCTGCGGTATCCATCCATCGTCTTACTCTTTGTCTCCCATTCCCCCCCCTTCCCTTGCCCCCTCGCTTTCTCCCTTTGCCCTACAGCGTGCCTCAGTCTCTCCCCTCCCTCTTGTTCGGGCTTGTTCGCTGACCCTGGCTAATCCCTGCTCTCAGATGAAGCTAGTCAGAGGCAGTTCAGTCCGGTAGGTCCACGCGGGGAATAAAAGGGTGAAGAGGGCCCGGAGCACCCGAGGAAGAAGCGACTGTCGGAGTGGTCCGCCCCGGGATACAGAAAGTAGCACTCAGGGAAGAACACGTGTTGGGGCTCCAGGAAGCCTACGCCTAGAAAAGATATCGAACAAGAGAGGTGTTAGGTCCCAAGGGAGGGCAGTGACATACAGGTGAGTAAAAGGGCATTTGTCTTGTATACTGAACTCAGGGAACAAAAACAAAGGGACGTATATATACTTGTGGCTCAAATATAGAGCTGGACTGAGCAGCACAGAGCCTGGAGTATGTAAAGAACATGCTAGATGACGCAATGCTCGAACCCTGGTCTTTGCAATCATAGATAACACCTCTCCTGAGGTGGCTGCTTTGGCAAAGCCATTCTCTTCTTGACTCAAGGGGATTCGTCTTCTTTCCCAGAGCGTCTTTTCTTGATATGGATCCTCTCAGAATGTACGTGATTACCTCAAATTTAAAATTTATCACTATGTCGAGTCAGTGCTTAATTTGTAAAAGAATAAGTTCCAGGCCCAAAGTTTTCTTAGCAACCCAGAGCTGATGCTGCGTAATGGCTGTGCTGTTGAATGCAGAGACTGTCCAATCTGATATTACCTGCCTCTCTCATCCACCAACCTATGCACCCTGTACTTTTATCTCACGTTTGCAGGTTCTTTTTCATCCCAGTTTGTTTTCCACTTTTCATTTTTTGCCCTATTTTGCATCACCCTCTTCCCTCCTCTGTTGCCTTTATCTCTCTTGTTCTGGGTTAAAGTCTGATGAATAAAAATAAGCTCTGGTACCCAAAAAAGAGTGCCGTGGGTCCCACCTGCCACACCGCCTTAAATCACGTACTGCCAATTATACACTATTTGAAAGTGTCTGCAAGTGAGAACATACATCGGTTTAATAATTGCCTCATCCTTATCCAAGTCTGGATGTCAAGTGCCTACATCAAAATCTACCCTAAAACATCAAATTAATTTACTGACAACAGCACTGATTCTCCAACATAAAGCTGGATGCAATCACATCAGATACACTTTGCAGATTTGTAAACCACAGTGGCCATTTCCTCAGAATTCAGATGGTCAAGAAACTCCAACATCCAGACACCAGCTATCACACGAACACAAGCAAACATACTTGCATGCTTTGTATTTCAGAACCACAGTTTGATCCCTGGTCATTTCGCACTTGGATGGTTGCAAGACTGTACTCACAGTTAACTTGACTCTTCCTTTGCTCCCTTGAAAAGCACCAGCCCACTACCACTCAACCCATCAAAAGGCTAAAGTAGTATAGCCACACTGACAGCCCCTACAGTGACTGCCCCTTCAGGCCCACAATTTCCTAATGACCTGCTGCCTCACCTACAAGGCAGTTAGAACCAATATAAAGCCCTAATTGGCAGAAAAACTCACTACCTCTGAAGTTTAAACACACACCACTGTGATACCACCAGACTTAGAATTAAGAAGGTAATACAGATAAAGAGCAGTCTTCTCAGGTAACACAAACAGAACCTGGACAACAAGACATCAAAGATAAGCATGCTTCTTCAGCCCTCTCCTTCTGAAAAGAGCTCACAACTCCTAATTGGGAGGATCAATGATACAGACCAAAGAACACCACTGATACAGACACTTTCCTGTTCACTCCTCATGCCAAACTATGAAGAGAACTCGTCCATCCCTGCCTTCAACCTCCTACTCATTTTATATCCACAGTCCTGAATCTTTCTCTACCCATTTGTTTACTATGTACAATACTCCATTTATTTAGATCACTTTGTGTCATGAAAGTTCCAATACGTAAATCAAATACATGTAGGATTTGAGCTTGCATCAGTGACATGCACAGAGAAACAGGTACAAAAGCCTGCAAACTCATGGACATCACCAAGGAGAAAGTTACAAGACCTGGGCCTTATGACTAATGGGCTTTCAGGAACATTTTTTTTAGGTCAAGTGTAAGCGTTTGTCATCATGGATACTTTATGTATACTTCTTATGGTTTAAAGTGATTTAATTTGTTGGTTGCAGTGTCCTTTAAAAATTATTTCTTTCAGTTTTGCCTTTTTCTCCCTCCTTTTTCTGTTTCAGAGCAGTTACCAACTACTGTATTATTCCACTTTGGTTTATTTATCTGTTGCTCTGACGGACTATTTTTGTTATTTCTTTGGTGCTCCCCTTTCACTGTGGGTGTTTTTGGCTGGTATCTGCCTGCGTTTTTTTGCAGCATTCCGTTTCTCCTACCTCCTCCCATGTCACTGACGTTTGTTTTGGCTTTATTCCAGTGCTGTCCTCATTTAACTCTGGCTCCTAAAATAATCTTATTTTACAAAAGAAACACCTAGTCATTTAGGTCACTGCTAATGAAAGTCACAATATTCCTTTTCTGGTAGAATGTAACTAAACCTAGAAGTAATAATGTGAAACTTGTTTAGCCTTGCATTGCACCTCAAGTCTCTCTCTCTCTCTCAGGGGCCCCTCCCTACCAGCACTCAGGTCATCACACACAGATCATTGCTTATCTCCTTTAATGGTGCCATAAATCTTCTCAGGCTGCTCTGCTTGAAATGTGAGTCAAAATGCTTGCACGACTTTTCATTTTGTTAAAATAAAAAGAAAATACTTTTACAGCCTCATTTTCCAATTTCTGTTCAGATGTTTACACACCACGAGGTAGTGCAGTAATCTTGCCTCTCCTCAAGGGCTTGTGATTTCTAAGGTCAGTAGCCGCGGTGACCATCAAAACATGGCAAGAAAGGACAAAACTATGAGCCGGAGTTGACCAATTTATGTGGCAAGAAAAGTCCAGTTCTGAATTTACAGTGTCAATAGCTCTAACACAAGAAAATGAGAGACCTATTGCATTGCTGTTGCTTGTTTACTGTGCGGTTCTTAGGTTATAATCATAATCTAGCCCAGTGAGCTATGAACTGCCAACAAAGAGCTGCATGCAAACTGCATGGTACAGGTTAGAAAGTTATGTTTTTCGTAGGATTGATTATCCTAGTTTTGCTAAAAAGGGATTTGTTTGGGTAGCAATACATTGTTATTTGTAAAGTCAACCCTAACCACTATGTTAAGGTCTAAACCCTGAGTTTATGCTTCCTCAGACCAAGCACTCTTTAAAAATGCATACCAATATGGATGACATGTGAATCCTACACCTTATAGTCCCCCTTGTTTATGTAACATTTTGTGTGAGTCTGTGTGTGTAATGTAAAGTGCTCCAACACCTTACGCTGGTAAGACAGACACTATAAAACAAATGAAATACATGTGAGAGTGGCTTTGGAGAGATGAGACACACTTTTAGAGGGTGATGGTGAGGGAATCATGAAAGAGCCCTAATAAATATGGTCATAATTTACTATGCTTTAAAAACAAATATATAATATATAATATAATGAATATATAATGAAAAATGTGTTGTAGAATGCACTGTTTTTGCCATTTTATCACAAATTTTCTTGGGGGGAGAAGTCATCTCCCCGATGAAGCCTTCTCCCCAGACCCCCCCCCCCCCCCCCCAAGCCCCACTGTAGCTGTCAGGCACGCTTGTTATGCACCCTATGGAGGCTGGTCTAACAAAATGTGCCAGGGCAGCTTTGGGTTCCTATTCTGGCCCTGCCCTCAGAAAAGGATGCTTGGCTCTGAAAATCCAACAAGGGAGGTACTCAATCTTTATAAAAGTATGGCATGCCTTGCAGCTCAGAAAAAACATGATTAGTCTATCACAACAGCTGTGCTGTCGGAGTTTTTTCACATTAAAATATATATTCTGAGGATTTTCATTACAGCTTAAGACAGTTAATGTGTGTCTGTATCTTTTAATCTGTTGAAACTGTACTTGCTCTTGGTAGACCATCTACGGGAACTGTAGTGAAGCCTATCTTGTTTTAATGGGAAGCAGGAGTTAGTTTAGCCTTCTGGCTTGCAGACCTCTGCCCCCGTCACCCGGTGACTTTTACCCTACTTAACTTGCTCTGTCTTAGCACAATTATTTAATTATATCCTTCCAAGATGGCTGCATTGTTTTTAGTTAGGACAATGTTTTAGTATCCTGCTTTCAGTGCCACTCTGCTAAGGCGTCACTATCAGCGCCAGAGATAGATAAGATGTAGGTATTCACATTAGGTACTTTCCCACTTTGTGCTTTTGAGGAATTGTTTATGTAATTGCTGACCCAAGCATTTCTTGTTATCTATTGTTTGCGAACTGACCTACGTCAAGGGTCTGAGCAGATCTGTATAAATGCACCTTACATAGACAGATAGTCAGAGAGACTCCTACCAGATGCCATTGATGCTATTCATGCTGCACGTCACTTTGACGCTGACCCAGGCTTCGCGTCCCTACGGAGTCTGATCCAGAGACTTCATTCCAAGGTAACAACGGTTGGGGGGGGTGGCTCTTCTCATGGACATGGCATTGGCAGATTAGTTTTAACACACCTAGCTCTCTTTAGGTTAGAGATTAGGTTCATCATGCTAGGGTATTAGGACATATTTCATATCTCATGTCATTTCATGTTACTGCAAGATGGTGGGAGCCTTTGTATTAATGGCTCTCGTGTTCTCAATTTTGTTTCTTGCACTGTTCATTATCCTTATCATTGCAGCCCCTGCAACTTATTGTAGATTGCAGTTTTGTTTATACAACCTTTTGCAAACTTTACTGTATCTCTTTTATTGCCTGTGTTTGACTGAGACATGTTGTTCATGTGATAAAGGAGTAATCTCCATTTAACCATAACACTCCCTGAGATGTCGCACTCTTGAGTCCATGCGTAAAGACTGCCACAAATCACCTTTTACTGTTTTGGATTTTTGGCGAGGTGCTGCTAGACAGCCGGGAGGGTTGGGACAACAGTTGCGACTTGTTGTAGGACTGGCATGGTTACCTACAAACATAAGTACTGTCCTCCTTAAACCAGCAGTCTTGCCTAGAGCAAGAGTCAAACTACGACAGAACAATGACTTAAAACCTCACATTTTAGAAAGGGCATCTTGAATGCCAGGGAGTCTAGGGATGACCTATACAGTACAAGTGTTCCTAGTGTAGTTTTTGTGGGTTTTACTTAAGGAGAATTTCAACAGTATAAGATATATTTGAAGAGGGGATATGTTTGTTTTTAGCTATGCAACGTTTTGTATGCTCAATGTGGAAGTAACGCTTTATAGTAATTGCAAATATACATGTGTAAGGTTTGAACTTGATATGTTCTATTACCAATGAATTTTAGACGATATAAAATGGGCTTTCGGTATCTACACTAGTGAGATTCTGTAGAAATGTGTTGTGCAGTCCTCAATTTTATTAGAGGGGCACTTGAAATTCTCGAATGGACTTTTTCTTTTTTTTCTTATAAGTTCACCAATTTCTTTGTATCTCTGTCCTTTGAAAAATCAGCTTGTGTGTTTTTTTAAGTATACAGATTGTAGTTTAAAACTCATCAAGAAGCGTCTGTTTAATGTGCTTTTTAAATGTACCGTAATTTATTATTTAAATACATTTTTAACGATGTACTTTTATGACATTGTGTTGCCGAATAAAGTTTTGCATCGTCCTATTTCAAGTCTGCAGTTACTTATATCATATGTGCTGTTTTTAGTTTGCGCCTTCCGAATTGAACAGAATTATTATGATTAATCGATTGACTAAAACTAGAGCATGAGATTAGGTTGATCAAATACAACTTTTCAAGGGAGTTTTCCATTTGACGGTTTCCTGGAAATGCATTTCCAAACATGTATTCTGTTCACAGCAATTTAAACAATGGACTAAAGTAACAGAATACAGTGATTTATTTTAAAGTAATAGAACAGCCCAGGTGTAATTATTTGACCAGTACAGAGTACTCACTCAAGGACCTCCAGGGTGCTGCAGTTCTCCAGGAGCTGGAAGAAGCACGGAATGCAGCGATCAGTGAACTGGTTATCCCGCACCAGCAGGTGCTTCAAGGACTGATTTGTGCTCAGAGCCGAGGCGAGTTCTGGGATGCAGCCATCAGTGAGATTAGCCATCCAAAGTCTGCAAGATGACAAAAGAGGCATGACCACAAAAAGAGAGCTGTGACAGCAGAAAGACATCTCAAGAGACGATCTCACAAAATGAAAGATGTTTAAAAGATAAAAGAACTTACACGAGGAAGAATCCTGAGAAGCGCGGCTACTAGAGATCAGAAAAGGTTATATAATAGTCGAAATCCTTTCAAGTGAAGAAATTAGAAATTAATCTTTGATCATCAGAGTGTGTGAGAATAAGCAAGAGTGGAAACATGTGAAGAAGGTAAGTGAATAAAAAGAGAGACCAGGAAAGCCTTTTATGACATTATCTCTCAAGAAGGAGAACAAAAATAGGAGAATGGATGAAGAAGAAACGAGATAGACGAGAAAGCATCATTAAAGGAGGAGAGATCGTGAGAGAGGAACTGCCAGGAGAGGGAACAAAAAGTGTAGCTAGCACCACATATGAGTTCAAAAGGCCACAAGAGGGTGGAGAAAATGAGGACAGTTGGCTCTCTGTGTAATGTGGGAAGACAATGAAACAGGTTACAGTAGGGGAGAGAAAGCAGGACAGAAAAGTGATAGTACATTCGAGACATAGAGTTGCTACTATATATTCGTAACACAAACGTACTCTTTGTACATTTCATGTGTAAGATACCTTCTGTACACCATCTGAACGGGGGGATTCATTTGTACATTGCATGGTCAGTGGGGTGCAATCTGAGCGGGAAACACCTTTTACCAAGCAGCCTTTACCACAAAGTGCCTTTACCATGCAGTCTTTATCACACATCTTTACCATGCATGCATTTACCACGCATGCCTTTTCCATGCATGCCTTTACCACGCATAAAGGTAAGTATGAGTATAGGTAAGTATAAGCTATTGTGTCACTGTGTGGTAATTGTAGAAGAGGGTTAAGAGTAAATAATTGTTTGCAAATAATTAAAATAGTTGTGTGTGGGGGAGTGGCTTGGAATCACCTAAGATGGCCGGCTAATTACGTAGCTGCATGCATCGGTGGACAACATAATTATTTAAATCGTTTTTTCTCTTATCAATCTTGGAACTGACATGCCAGTGACCATATAATGGTGTCAGGAGTGGGGCGACCCCTGAGCAAACAATTAGACTATGTTTTTAAGCTTTTTTTTCACTTTGAAGAAGTGCTTCACATCGCGGCCACCATTTTGAGGGTTAATTCATCAATGTTATGGCAAACGCGAGAGAACGCTTCTTTCACTTCTGACAAGGCAATAATATACTTTGGTGATATGGAGCTGCTCAGACTCTTAAAACACCAAAAGAAGCGCATTTAATATGCCATGGAGAAATTCTGTCAAATTGTTTTTCCTTTGCATTTGGAACAAGCCAGAAATGCTTTTATGGCAATTTTGATATCAATTGCTTTCATAGAAGTAAATTCTTTACTGAGATTTATTGAGATTTACTAATGGAAATGTTGCTCTCATAATATGGAAAGACTTTTGAAGCAGTATATTGCTGTTGCAGTGATTAGGAGTATCACATTGTCTTTATTTCTGATAATTTGATACCTTTTGATTGCTCTCACCCACTTCATCCAATTTGGTGTATGGACAGGCTCAAAAAGGTTTCATTACTCTACTAACAGAATATTGAAAATCAGTCCATGGCAAAATTAGCTCCAAATACTGATATGGCATCTAACACCGCTTCTCGCTCCTTGTCTACGTCTGGTCCTTCAACGAAGCAATCCCTGACATGAAATAATAACAGACGTAAACAAGATCCCCCCTTACCTGAAAAATTGCCATCGCCTGTATCAATGGAGATTTTATTAGAAGAAATCAGAGGTCTGCGACCCTTTGTGGAAGAGACAAACAGTAGATTCCAAAATCTACATGGGAAATGGTTTATTATGGAAAAAAGGGTCTGTGAAGCAGAACAAAGGATTAGTGAACTACAGGATTAAACCAATAAAATATCTAGGTTGGAAGAAGAAGTAATTCAACTTCAATAGCAAGCAGAGGATTTAGAAAACAGAAACAGGCAAAACTTTATTCATTTATATGGTCTTCCAGAGGGAATTGAAGGAGAGGACCCAGTTTCCTTTTTTGCTTCCTTCTTGCCAAAATTGTTTGATCTTCCATCTTCCACCCATTAATATTCAACGTGCACATAGACTGGGTCATTGTCCCCATTCATCTACTAAACTTGCCAAGCCCTGAGGAGGGATAATCTTATTTCTGGAATTGGTTTGGACACGGAAAAAACATTTTTCCACCATATATCTTTCAAATGCTACAGCAGGTCGACGTGAAGAGTTTCTGAATCTTTGTCCTGCCTGTTACAGCCTATTTCATCCAAGCCATTTCAAAGTTACTTATCTAAATGATACCAAGACAGATGAGGATCCGTCAGCCTTTGGGAGATTTTTACAATCTCACATAACTGCTTCTACAATTGCAAATGAATCTCCTGACCATTAATGTTTTTGACTATCCTGGGGTCTTACTCTTTGATATAACATAATGTTGTTTTAAAACAAAATTATTTGCTGTAGGAAAATGTATAATTTAAATAATCTGTAGGGGTGTACAGGGAGCTCTGCTACGCTGGCAGAGCTAACAGTGTTTTTGGAAGTCTGCGCTCTGTTTGGAGCACAGAATAGTAAAAACAAAATCTGCTAGCCCTGCCAGCGGAGCGGAGCTCACCCTGTGTGCGCTGCAGCCCAGTTATGGGCTGCACAGCGCAAGCGCAGACAGTCTGCGCTTGAGCTGTGCAGCACGCACCGGAGCATATGCCAGAGGGAGGCAGCTGCTGCAGACTTGTCACACACTGGTGCACATACAAGGATTAAAACTACAGTTTTTCCTGCCTATGGCCCTGGCTGGGGCCGTAGGCACTAAAAGCGGCCGTTTCAGGCCTCTTGTGCACTGGTCTGGGAGCTTACCAGATCTTACCAGGCCTCTATGTCTGTACAAATTATTAGAACAGACATATTATTCTTCTAAATCTCATAATGACCTTCAAAATCATATAAAAGCTAAAGTTCACTTTAATGAAATTTCAACTAAAGAAGCTACATCTAAATTACTAAAAAGTAGTGTGTCCTTCTATGGTGGAAGTAATTAATCAGGGAAATTGTTAGCTAACTATCTTACAATTATTAAACAACTGTTGAAAACTGAGGGGCTTATTTACAAGCCCCTTGCGCTGCTGTTGCGTCAATTTTTCCTATTTAAAAAGTGATGCACCAGTTGGCATAAGGGGCTTGTAAATAAGCCCCTGCATCTTTAAAAAATGTGCAAGGTTTACTGATATTTAATGTTAAAGATATTTAAATGAATTAACTAAATTCTATAAAACATTGTATACTTCTAATTCCCAATCACAACTAGACGATATAGATTTATATCTTCAAAATACTTCTAACACAATTCCTTCACATTTAGACTTTGATTCTATAGTAACTGATGGATCCCCACATGAGATTTCCAAAACACTTCCAATCTTGAGGAAAGAAAAATCACCAGATCCAGATGGTTTCACTATAGAATTTTATCTCCATTTTTCAAATATTATTTTACCTCACTTAGTAAAACTTTTTCATTTCTTTTTACAACAGAGGATTGTACTTCAGGAACATTTTGCCCCTCATTCCGGGCCGCGGGCAAAGGAAGCACCGCCAACAGGCTGGCGGTGCTTCATTGCCCACACTGACCGCGGCGGTAAAGCTGCGGTCAGAAAAGGGGATCCGGCGGTTTCCCGCCGGAATACCCCTGGCTGGGCTGAACCTCCATGGTGGCGCTGCAAGCAGCGCCGGCAAGGGTGATTCCGACCCACTTCCCGCCAGCCTGTTTCTGGCGGTTTTGACCGCCAGGAACAGGATGGCGGGAACGGGTGTCGTGGGGCCCCTGGGGGCCCCTGCACTGCCCATGCCACTGGCATGGGCAGTGCAGGGGCCCCCTAACAGGGCCCCAGCATGATTTTCACTGTCTGCATAGCAGACAGTGAAAATCGCGACGGGTGCAACTGCACCCGTCGCACCCTTGCAACACCGCCGGCTCCATTCAGAGCCGGCTTCTGTGTTGCAGGGCCTTTCCCGCTGGGCCGGCGGGCGCTCCCTTGGCGGGCGCCCACCGGCCCAGCGGGAAAGTCTGAATGGCCCCACGGTCTTCTGACCGCGGAGCGGCCAATTGGCGGGGTAAGTTTGGCGGGCGGCGACCGCCGCCCGCCAAACTTGGAATGACCCCCTTTGTCTATTTCATAAAGAAGGAAAATACCCTACTCAATGTAAAAACAATACACCTATTTCTTTAGTAAGTTTAGATTATAAAATGTTTGCAAACATTCTGGCATCTTGTAATGAGAACTTCCTTTCACATATTATAGGTAAAGAACAGTTAGGTTTTATAAAAAGACAGTTGATTTCTGATAATACCAGACTATTCTTGGCTGTATTAAGTAAAGCCCAACTTTTTAAATTTGATAGGCTACGTTGGGGACCACATGCTCAAATCCTTGTCCTGGCATGACTTTGGTCCAAAAAGTAATGCACTCATTTAACTTCCATATAAGTCTCCTAAAGCTTCTGTTCTAGTGCATGTTTTTTCCCATTATTTTGCTCTTTACCGAGGTGTCTGTCAAGGCTGTCCCCTTTCAGCTTTGCTTTTTGTTTTAGCACTAGAACCCTTTTTTCTCACATGTTCACCAAAACCCAGTTATGATAGGATTTCCATATGGGTGACAGTCCTTAAAGTTAGCAGTGTATGCCGATGAAATTTTTCTTTTTGTGTCAAACCCGGAAACCTCTATTCCAGCACTACAGTATGAAATTTCCTCCTTCTTTCAAGTCTCCAGGTACAAAATAAATACTGGTAAAGCTGAAATTCTCTCATTAAATAAATATACCAATAAACAACTCTTTAACATTGCCTTTTTTTCAATGGACTCCCTCTAAAATAAAGTAATTAGGTATATGGTTTACTAATTCAGTACAAAATACTGTTACAATTAATATGCCTCAACTATATTGAAAACCTAATATCATCCTGGAATCCATTATTTTTGTCATGGTGGGTCGTTTAGATTCTATTAAAATGATGCTTTCTCCACTTTTACTTCATCTGGTATCTATGGTGTCTGTTCATATTGGCAAAAACGTTTTACAAAAAATGAATTCTTTACTTTCTAAATTCCTGTGGGGTAATAAAACTGCCAGAACTTCTCTTTCTCTTCTTAAAAAAACATAAGATTTTCCCATTTTCAATTGCTATCATAAGGCTTCTGGTCTTTGCCAAGCTTCTCTTTGAATGGCTCAACTAGATTCTCCTTATCATCCTACATCGTTGGATATAGAAAAGACATTACTTTCTCCAGTTACCCTATGAGAAGTTCTTTCTCTTTCTGCTAGATCCCCGTTTCTTTCCGCACCGGTATTTCAATATACCTCTACTTTCTTACAATCAATAAACCCCACTATTGTTCTTTCTCGAACTACCTTTTTGAATATGCCTATATGGTATAAAAATAAACTAATAAAGATTCATAATAGACCGATATTTTGGAAATCTTGGCAAACTGAGCAATAATATGGCTAAAACAGTTATTTGAGGATAACTCTCCTATCACTCTTCCTATCTTTAGCCGAATATTTAATTGCCCACAATCTTTTCAGTTTCATTTTTCGGTACATATTGGTGCTAATATGGACATTTTTCACATTGCCAGGTAATTCTGTTATTGGATCTGACAATTTAACTCTTCCTTCACTACCTAATTTATGTCCTAAACCATCAACAATATATACATTTCTTTATCCTCCTAATCCAAAGCGTTCTAAATCCAAAAGTTCAATTGCTCTGGGAACATGATTCAGGTGTCTCTCGGGATGCCTTCTTCTGGAATAAAGTTTGGATGCATGTTCTTAAGATTTCCCGTTCCTCTAGCACAACACAAATTGTATATTTTATCTATAATAGACTCTACATTACTCCAACTAGAAGTGCGTCATTTTCCAGTCAAAATTTAACTAAATGTTGGTCTTGTGATTATCCTAAAAGTGATATTATTCATATGCTGTTTTATTGCTCTCACACAGTCTTTTTGGCATAAGTTACCAGTGCATACTTTTCTCCAAAACAATGTTACTCAAACCTTATCTATTTTTAATCTATGTGCTCAAAACTACCATCCACCATAAATGTATCTCTCTGTCTTTATATTCTACATTTTACAGTAATTTCATAGACTATAGTTTTAAAAGTTTGATTATCTGTTTTTGTTTTTCACTTCTCATGCAACTGTTTACATTCCTTTGTTACAAATATGAAGACCTGCTTACTAATTAACGTAACTGCGAATCTGCATTCCTTAGACCACTAGCCTCGCAATAAGGCCCTTTGTAAAATAGGTAGCAATTTTCTGTCCTCACTAATTCTGTCTCTTCTACTGTCAGCAATACGTACAGTCACCTCACTGCTCAGTGCACCTCTGAGCACAAAACAATGAACTACCGTATCACAAGAAAATACACATTTGATTCAATGTGTTTTGTGAAGACACGTAAGACAAGCTTTATTTTTTAGTGACTGTTTATTTGAAAAATATGTGAAGGTATTAAGTATGGGTGTCGGCTACATTGGTTTGGAACATAATTTATAACATTGTAAGGACGTTCCTTTCAGGTTATTTAAGAAATTCTTAAATCTATTGTTTTGTAATCGATTATAACGATACGTATTTTCAAAAAATAATGTTTAATTAAAAAAATGTGTTGTAAAGAAGTGAATGGTATAGGTATGCATATGAAAGATGGTTTCAATATTATCCTATGTAAATGGTAAGGCCATGCACTGAAAAACATGTATTGTAAAGGCGTGTATGTTAAAGACATGAATTGTAATGCCATATATTCCATCCGATCATTATTCTAGTGGCTCTACTACCTATACCTTCTTTGTCTGGTGCAGCTGCACTCTCTGTACAATGCTTGTTTGAGAGTACATTAAAGCCAGACCTTCTTTGGGACCTTCTCTGTACCTTATAGGCCCAGTTGCCTCCTAGGTACATACCTTACATACATTCATCACACAAAACTTTACATTTTCCGCTGCACAATTGTTTGAATTCCCTGTGTACATTCTTTCCCAGGGGTACCCTTTATACACTTCTCTGGGATACCACCTATATATCATTGAGGCAGGGATGATTTAGTTACACTCCTTAACAAGGAATGCCCTCTGGCTACTCATTGCTCTTGGATGATATCAGCCATTCACTTGTGTGGCAATACTCGTACATGCACTGGCTTATGTGCCTCCTCACAGAGTTACTCACTCCAGTAACTGGATTTGACAATCTGACTTCTTCAGAGCTTCAGATAGGAGCTTCACTCCCTGGTCTCCCAATCTGTTCTGAGCCAAACTGAAAGGGAAGAGGAGAGAAGTTAAGAATGACAAGTGTATGATTGGTAGATCTTGTGGGTCTAAATATCATTCACATGCCCTATGCACGGCATAGATCACAGTCTCAAAGCGCATGAACTAAGGTATACTAGATGATCTGTACATGATTATCCACTGAGTTGCACAGTATTTTCACTTTGTACCTTGTAAGAAAGAGCATGAAGAACAAGCATTGACAAAGCCAAATGGCCTGGCTTATAAATGGCAGCGCAAAACAATTCATGCGAGAATCACTGGCAGACGATTCATGCAAAACAAGTTCTTGTGAGGTATATTCCTTTTTGTAATAAAAAAAAAACTCAACAGTTACACTGGATGTTACTGTCTTATATCCGTCTGTGATAGACTGTGGGGTGATAACATTCATACTGTTTCATGATGTTTTATAATGCTCACATTTTAGTCCATGTCCAGTCCATGAAATGACAACACTGCAACATGCTCAGCAGTGCATTTGCATAGTATGAGATGCACAGAACCCCTCCCACTTTTCATCTTGTGCAAAAGATGGCTCAGGGTAGCAATGACCTGGACTAAAAGTCAGCTGACTTTTCCTTACAATTCTTGGTCCCTTGTTGCGACTAAGGAGTTAAGTCTTCAGTCTGACTAGGTAATTATTGTCTCTGCTCGAATTAAAAGGTGTGGTTCTAATTTATCTGTTATGTGTACACAAGGATATCAATAAACAGTTATGCTCTTGAACCTGGAAGGCTTAATTCCCTCTTCATCTCCCCCCTAAGCACATTCTTTTCTAGTTCAGTGAGGCTCCACGCTCACCCTTTCGCATATGATCCTCAAAATCCTTTATGTGTCCATGAACAGTTTAGGCAAACTTTAGGCTCCCGCTATGGTAAAGTAGAGCAGAAACTGTAAAAATACATTCAACTCGAAAATAAATATTAAAAATATATTTATGTTAAATATTAATATAAAGTACATTTATATATTTACTTTACATATATAACAAAATACAAAATTCTGCAGCACTTTTAAATTAATTTTGAATTGAAACTTAATAGAAATATATTAAACTAATTGAAAATTATTTTTCTAAAGTTTAAATTTAAAAATATATTTGCAAAAAAAGAAACACAATCTTTTTAATGTGCATTAAAAATATTAAACAGAATTTGTAAAATTAATGCAAATTAATTTAATGATTTAAAATAACATGTTTTGTTACATTATTTTCTAAATTCAAAATAGGTTAATACAATTATAATCAAATGATAAATATGCAATACTGTATATATATTTTAAATTATCAATGTATGTATTCATGTATGATTTTATATTTTTATCTTGTTTGAGGGTTATCTGTATAAATAACTGAATAAACTGAAATTAAAATTAAATTATATATTTCAACATTCATTTATATTTATTTACATGTTTTCCTTTTTTAAATAACTTATTTTAATTTAACATTTTTCCTATGGGGTTTTATTTTATGTCCCTGCCCCATCAGATGGTGTTGCAGTACCAGTGGTTCGCCATGTGCAGTGCTGGACTTACTACTTGTTTTTCCTTCTAGTAGTAATTTACACTCTGAGTTTGTGAATACTGAAAAGCAATAAACTTACTCAAAAGTTTAAACCTACTCAGAAGTGTAATTTCAGGGATGAGTACATTGTTATTTGTATACATGTGAAACTGTGAATGATTTTTATTTTTTTAGGAAACAAGAATGCCAGCTTCTTCTGGGGAGTCCTGGTCTTATCCCTATTTTCCTACATAAAGAAGCTTTACTATCTTGGTACCATTTTGTTCTTATTCTATGATAGGTGACCTGCGGAAACATATTTAGAGAAGTCTCTCTTCCTCCTCTTATACTGGAAGTTATGAAATCAGAGTTGAATTAATGTTTCATAGGGGCATGCAATTTCCTCATATCTACCACAAGACTCTTCAAGACATGGGTAAAGCCTTGTCTGAAGTCTTTAACAGACAGAGGTTTTCCTTCTCCCCCACAACACCGTCCAATGGACTGTGATGATTCTCAGTCTTCATTCTCCTGTCCCTCTTCCTGATCATTCTGACTGTTTCATGATATGATGAAGAGGAAACAGTATTCCCTGCTGATTATTCTACTGCCAGAAGGAAATATATCCAGGAGAAAATGTTGCTTACTTGTAGTGCTAGTTCTGCATCATAACAGTCTTCATTGAAGACATGAACACTAGAACAATTCTCCTCTGCATGTGTGGTCCCTGGAACACTTTTCGTAGATGTATTGTCCTTTGAATTAGCACACATGGTGTCAATGTCCATGATGGGCAACACCCTGTAATATCCTATCAAGTGCTACGTTTTCTGATAAAAATTCACTGAGGAACCCCAATGAGTAGTTTCAAGCCTGCATTGCAGCATCTGATGAGCACTAAAGGTGTGAAAGTGTATGAAAAAGAAGGAAAATGGGTCCTGATAACCTTACATTGAAAGATTAGAAAAGCATCTTGTGTCGTTGAGAGTGTAGGAAAGTACCATCTTGCCTGGCATGTTACCCCCATTTTTCACTGTATATATGTTGTTTTAGTTGTATGTGTCACTGGGACCCTGTTCACCAGGGCCCCAGTGCTCATAAGTGTGCCTGAATGTGTTACCTGTGTAGTGACTAACTGTCTCACTGAGGCTCTGCTAATCAGAACCTCAGTGGTTATGCTCTCTCATTTCTTTCCAAATTGTCACTAACAGGCTAGTGACTATTTTTACCAATTTACATTGGCTTATGGAACACCCTTATAATTCCCTATTATATGGTACTGAGGTACCCAGGGTATTGGGGTTCCAGGAGATCCCTATGGGCTGCAGCATTTCTTTTGCCACCCATAGGGAGCTCTGACAATTCTTACACAGGCCTGCCACTGCAGCCTGAGTGAAATAACGTCCACGTTATTTCACAGCCATTTTACACTGCACTTAAGTAACTTATAAGTCACCTATATGTCTTACCTTTACCTGGTAAAGGTTAGGTGCAAAGTTACTTAGTGTGAGGGCACCCTAGCACTAGCCAAGGTGCCCCCACATTGTTCAGGGCCAATTTCCCTGACTTTGTGAGTGCGGGGACACCATTACACGCGTGCACTACATATAGGTCACTACCTATATGTAGCTTCACAATGGTAACTCCGAATATGGCCATGTAACATGTCTATGATCATGGAATTGCCCCCTCTATACCATCCTGACATACAATCCCATGATCCCAGTGGTCTGTAGCACAGACCCTGGTACTGCCAAACTGCCCTTCCTGGGGTTTCACTGCAGCTGCTGCTGCTGCCAACCCCTCAGACAGGCATCTGCCCTCCTGGGGTCCAGCCAGGCCTGGCCCAGGATGGCAGAACAAAGGACTTCCTCTGAGAGAGGGTTTTACACCCTCTCCCTTTGGAAAATGGTGTGAAGACAGGGGAGGAGTAGCCTCCCCCAGCCTCTGGAAATGCTTTCTTGGGCACAGATGTGCCCAATTCTGCATAAGCCAGTCTACACCGGTTCAGGGGACCCCTTAGCCCTGCTCTGGCGCGAAACTGGACAAAGAAAAGGGGAGTGACCACTCCCCTGACCTGCACCTCCCATGGGAGGTGTCCAGAGCTCCTCCAGTGTGCTCCAGACCTCTGCCATCTTGGAAACAGAGGTGCTGCTGGCACACTGGACTGCTCTGAGTGGCCAGTGCCACCAGGTGACGTCAGAGACTCCTTGTGATAGGCTCCTTCAGGTGTTGCTAGCCTATTCTCTCTCCTAGGTAGCCAAACCCTCTTTTCTGGCTATTTAGGGTCTCTGTCTCTGGGGAAACTTTAGAAAAGGAATGCAAGAGCTCATCCGAGTTCCTCTGTATCTCTCTCTTCACCTTCTGCCAAGGAATCGACTGCTGACCGCGCTGGAAGATAGTAGCAAAGACGACTACTGCAACTCTGTAACGCTGATCCTGCCGCCTTCTCGACTGTTTTCCTGGTGGTGCATGCTGTGGGGGTAGTCTGCCTCCTCTCTGCACTAGAAGCTCCGAAGAAATCTCCTGTGGGTCGACGGAATCTTCCCCCTGCAACCGCAGGCACCAAAAAGCTGCATTACCGGTCCCTTGGGTCTCCTCTCAGCACGACGAGCGAGGTCCCTTGAATCCAGCAACTCTGTCCAAGTGACTCCCACAGTCCAGTGACTCCTCAGTCCAAGTTTGGTGGAGGTAAGTTCTTGCCTCACATCGCTAGACTGCATTGCTGGGAAACGCGACTTTTGCAGCTACTCTGGCCCCTGTGCACTTCCGGCGAAAATCCTTTCTGCACAGCCAAGCCTGGGTCCACGGCACTCTAACCTGCATTGCACGACTTTCTAAGTTGGTCTCCTGCGACGTGGGACTCCTTTGTGCAACTTCGGGTGAGCACCGTTTCACGCATCCTCGTAGTGCCTGTTTCTGGCACTTCTCCGGGTGCTACCTGCTGCTAAGAGGGCTCTTTGTCTTGCTCGACGTCCCCTCTACCTCCTGGTCCAATTTGCGACCTCCTGGTCCCTCCTGGGCCACAGCAGCATCCAAAAACGCTAACCGCACGATTTGCAGCTAGCAAGGCTTGTTGGCGTTCTTTCGGCAGGAAAACACTTCTGCACGACTCTCCACGGCGAGAGGGATCCGTCCACCAAAGGGGAAGTCTCTAGCCCTTTTCGTTCCTGAAGAAACCTCAGCTTCTTCTGTCCAGTAGAAGCTTCTTTGCACCCACAGCTGGCATTTCCTGGGCATCTGCCCATCTCCGACTTGCTTGTGACTTTTGGACTTGGTCCCCTTGTTCCACAGGTACCCTAGATTGGAAATCCATCATTGTTGCATTGTTGGTTTGTGTCTTTCCTGCATTATTCCTCTAACACGACTTCTTTGTCCTTAGGGGAACTTTAGTGCACTTTGCACTCACTTTTCAGGGTCTTGGGGAGGGTTATTTTTCTAACTCTCACTATTTTCTAATAGTCCCAGCGACCCTCTACAAGGTCACATAGGTTTGGGGTCCATTCGTGGTTCGCATTCCACTTTTGGAGTATATGGTTTGTGTTGCCCCTATCCCTATGTGTCCCCATTGCATCCTATTGTAACTATACAATGTTTGCACTGTTTTCTAAGACTATACTGCATATTTTTGCTATTGTGTATATATATCTTGTGTATATTTCCTATCCTCTCACTGAGGGTACACTCTAAGATACTTTGGCATATTGTCATAAAAATAAAGTACCTTTATTTTTAGTATAACTGTGTATTGTGTTTTCTTATGATATTGTGCATATGACGCTAAGTGGTACTGTAGTAGCTTCACACGTCTCCTAGTTCAGCCTAAGCTGCTCTGCTAAGCTACCATTATCTATCAGCCTAAGCTGCTAGACACCCTATACACTAATAAGGGATAACTGGGCCTGGTGCAAGGTGCAAGTACCCCTTGGTACTCACTACAAGCCAGTCCAGCCTCCTACATTGGTTGTGCAGCGGTGGGATAAGTGCTTTGAGACTACTTACCACTCTTGTCATTGTACTTTTCATAAGAGAAAAATATACAAAACAAGTTCAGTGTATATACACATAGCCAAAAAGTTTTGCATTTCCTCTTTTCACTCTTTTCTAAGTGCTGAAAAGTACTTCTAACTTTCTAAAAAGTTCTAAAAAGTTTTAAAAGTTTTTTTTCTCTGTCTTTCTAAAAGCTCTGACAAACTTTTTATCTTTTACTATCACTTTAACTCTCTCTAAAAAATGTCTGTCACAGGCCAAAATGTTGATCTGTCCAAACTTGCATATGATCACCTTAGCTGGAAAGGAGCAAGGAGTCTCTGCATAGAGAGAGGTTTGAGTGTAGGGAAGAATCCTTCCTTGGAACTGTTACTTAACATGCTTAGAGAACAGGATAAGGCTAGAAGTGCCCCATCTGTAGAAAGAGTAGCTAATGGTTCCCAATCTGATCCAGGGACTCCCCCAGGAAAAGATTCAGGAAAGAAACTCCCTAGCCTGCCCATTACTAGACAGTTTAGCATAGTTGGTAATGATGGACAGCCACACCATACAAATAGTGTTGTCTCACATCATAGCAAAAGCATTTATTCACACCACAGTGGTACTGATGTTTCTCTTAGCCAAGCTGTTAGGGTGCCCTCTGTAAGGGACAGGTCTCCTTCTGTCCATTCTCACCATACTTCTGTTTCAAGACATGTCCCTCCCACCCACCCTGATGACAGATTGTTGGAAAGGGAGCTCAATAGATTGAGAGTGGAACAAACCAGACTGAAGCTCAAGAAGCAACAGCTGGATCTGGATAGACAGACTTTAGAAGTAGAGAAGGAGAGACAGAAACTGGGTTTAGAAACCCATGGTGGCAGCAGCAGTATTCCCCATAGTCATCCTGCAAAAGAGCATGATTCCAGGAATCTACATAAGATAGTTCCCCCTTATAAGGAGGGGGATGACATTAACAAGTGGTTTGCTGCACTTGAGAGGGCCTGTGTTGTACAGGATGTCCCTCAAAGGCAGTGGGCTGCTATCCTATGGCTATCATTTAGTGGAAAAGGTAGGGATAGGCTCCTTACTGTGAAAGAAAGTGATGCCAATAATTTTACAGTTCTTAAGAATGCACTCCTGGATGGTTATGGCTTAACCACTGAACAGTACAGGATAAAGTTCAGGGAGACCAAAAAGGAGTCTTCACAAGACTGGGTTGATTTCATTGACCATTCAGTGAAGGCCTTGGAGGGGTGGTTACATGGCAGTAAAGTTACTGATTATGACAGCCTGTATAACTTGATCCCGAGAGAGCATATTCTTAATAATTGTGTGTCTGATTTGTTGCACCAGTACTTGGTGGACTCTGATCTGACCTCTCCCCAAGAATTGGGAAAGAAGGCAGACAAATGGGTCAGAACAAGGGTGAACAGAAAAGTTTATACAGGGGGTGACAAAGATGGCAACAAAAAGAAGGATGGTAAGTCTTCTGACAAGGGTGGGGACAAATCTAAAAATGAGTCTTCATCAGGCCCACAAAAACACTCTGGTGGGGGTGGTGGGCCCAAATCCTCCTTTAATCAAAACAAAGAAAAGAAACCATGGTGCTATTTATGTAAAGTAAAAGGCCATTGGACAACATATCCCAGTTGTCCAAAGAAAAGCACCAAGCCTCCTATCACTACAACCCCTACTGCTACCCCTAGTGTCCCTACTAATAGCAGTGGTGGTGGGAGCAAACCTACTAATAGCCAATCCAAGGGAGTAGCTGGGCTCACTATTGGTAACTTAGTTGGGGTTGGCCTTGTTAGGGAGGCCACAGAGGCTGTGTTAGTCTCTGAGGGGGCTATTGATTTAGCCACCTTAGTTGCTTGTCCCCTTAATATGGATAAGTACAAGCAGCTACCCCTAATAAATGGTGTTGAGGTTCAGGCCTACAGGGACACTGGAGCCAGTGTGAATATGGTCATAGAGAAACTGGTCCACCCTGAACAACACCTACTTGGTCACCAGTACCAAGTAACCGATGCTCACAACAACACACTTAGCCACCCCATGGCTGTTGTTAACCTCAACTGGGGGGGGGGTTACTGGTCCAAAGAAAGTTGTGGTAGCCACAGATTTACCTGTAGACTGTCTACTAGGAAATGATTTGGAGACATCAGCTTGGTCAGATGTGGAGTTGGAGGCCCATGCAGCAATGCTGGGCATCCCAGGGCATATTTTTGCTTTAACCAGGGCTCAGGCCAAAAAGCAAAAAGGACAGGGAAGTTTGGATCCTGGAACAATGGACCAAGTGCTCCCTAAAGCTAGGGCTAGTAGAAGCAAACCACTTCCTACTATCCCTCCCTCTACAGTGGATTCAACTTCTGAGGAAGAAGAATTCCCTCCCTGTGCAGAACCTACACCAGAGGAGCTAGAAGCAGACACTGCTGAGCTTTTGGGTGAAGGGGGGCCTGCCAGGGAGGAGCTGAGTGTGGCACAGCAAACCTGTCCCACATTAGAGGGTCTAAGACAGCAAGCTGTCAAACAGGCTAATGGGGATGTCAGTGACTCTCACAGAGTTTACTGGGAAGACAACCTCTTGTACACTGAGGCAAGGGATCCTAAACCTGGAGCTGCCAGGAGATTAGTGATTCCTCAGGAGTACAGAAAGTTCCTCCTAACTCTTGCCCACGACATTCCCCTAGCTGGACACCTGGGACAAATGAAAACTTAGGACAGACTTGTTCCCTTGTTTCATTGGCCTAGGATGTCTGAGGACACAAAGGAATTTTGTAAGTCCTGTGAAACCTGTCAAGCCAGTGGCAAGACAGGTTGCACCCCAAAGGCACCCCTTATCCCACTGCCTGTGGTTGGGGTTCCCTTTGAAAGGCTAGGGGTTGACATAGTTGGCCCCCTTGACCCTCCTACTGCTTCAGGCAATAGGTTTATCTTGGTGGTAGTGGACCATGCCACAAGATATCCTGAAGCTATTCCTTTAAGGACCACTACAGCACCTGCAGTGGCAAAGGCCCTCCTTGGAATATTTATAGGGTGGGCTTCCCAAAGGAAGTAGTATCAGACAGGGGAAGCAATTTCATGTCTGCATACTTAAAGGCCATGTGGAAGGAGTGTGGTGTAACGTACAAGTTCACTACACCCTATCATCCACAAACAAATGGACTGGTGGAGAGATTTAATAAAACTCTCAAAGGCATGATTATGGGTCTCCCTGAAAAACTCCGCAGGAGATGGGATATCCTGTTACCATGCCTCCTTTTTGCCTACAGGGAGGTACCCCAGAAAGGAGTGGGCTTCAGCCCCTTTGAACTTCTTTTTGGACACCCTGTTAGGGGTCCACTCACACTTTAAAGGAGGGTTGGGAACAACCTTTAAAAACTCCTAAGCAGGATATTGTGGATTATGTACTTGGCCTCAGATCAAGGATGGCTGAGTATATGAAAAAGGCCAGTAAGAACCTTCAGGCCAGCCAAGAGCTCCAGAAGCAATGGCATGATCAGAAGGCTGTTTTGGTTCAGTACCAACCAGGGCAAAAAGTGTGGGTCTTGGAGCCTGTGGCCCCAAGAGCACTCCAAGATAAATGGAGTGGACCCCACACAATTGTTGAAAAGAAGGGAGAAGTCACCTATTTAGTTGACTTAGGCACTGCCAGGAGTCCCCTTAGGGTGCTCCATGTCAACCGCCTGAAACCCTACTATGACAGGGCTGATCTCACCCTGCTCATGGCAACTGATGAGGGACAGGAAGAAGACAGTGATCCTCTACCTGATCTCTTCTCTGCCACAGAACAAGATGCTCTTGTGGAAGGTGTAGTTTTGGCTGATTGTCTTACTGCTGAGCAGAAAGACCATTGCATAAACCTCCTAGATCAATTCTCTGAACTCTTCTCTACTGTGCCAGGTACCACTTCTTGGTGTGAGCACACTATACATACTGGAGACAGTTTACCTGTCAAAAGTAAGATCTATAGGCAGCCTGACCATGTCAGGGACTGCATAAAGCAAGAGGTACAGAAAATGTTAGAACTAGGAGTGGTTGAGCACTCTGAAAGTCCATGGGCTTCTCCTGTGGTACTTGTACCAAAACCCCATTCCAAAGATGGAAAGAAGGACATGCGGTTTTGTGTAGACTATAGAGGTCTCAACCTGGTAACCAAAACTGATGCTCACCCTATACCCAGGGCAGATGAGCTCATAGATACACTGGCATCTGCCAAGTATCTAAGCACTTTTGATTTGACTGCAGGGTATTGGCAGATCAAATTGTCAGAAGATGCTAAACCTAAAACTGCATTTTCAACCATTGGAGGCCATTACCAGTTTACTGTAACCTTTTGGTTTGAAAAATGCACCTGCCACTTTTCAAAGGTTGGTGAACACAGTCCTGCAAGGGCTGGAGGCTTTCAGTGCAGCATATTTGGACGATATAGCTGTCTTTAGCTCAGCTGGGATGATCACCTGGTCCACCTATGGAAGGTTTTGGAGGCTCTGCAAAAGGCAGGACTCACTATCAAGGCTTCAAAGTGCCAGATAGGGCAGGGTAAGGTGGTTTATCTGGGACACCTTGTTGGTGGGGAACAGATTGCACCACTTCAGGGGAAAATCCAAACAATTATTGATTGGGTTCCCCCTACTACTCAGACTCAGGTGAGAGCCTTCCTAGGCCTCACTGGGTATTACAGGAGGTTCATGAAGAACTATGGCTCCATTGCAGCCCCTCTTAATGACCTTACATCCAAAAAAATGCCTAAAAAGGTATTATGGACAGCAAACTGTCAGAAAGCTTTTGAGGAGCTGAAGCAGGCCATGTGCTCTGCACCTGTCCTGAAAAGCCCTTGTTACTCTAAAAAATTCTATGTCCAAACTGATGCATCTGAATTAGGAGTAGGGGCAGTCCTATCACAACTTAATTCTGAGGGCCAGGATCAACCTGTTGCTTTTATTAGTAGGAGGTTGACCCCTAGAGAAAAGCGTTGGTCTGCCATAGAGAGGGAGGCCTTTGCTGTGGTCTGGGCTCTGAAGAAGTTGAGGCCATACCTGTTTGGCACTCACTTCATTGTTCAGACAGACCACAAACCTCTACTTTGGCTAAAACAAATGAAAGGTGAAAATCCTAAATTATTGAGGTGGTCCATATCCCTACAGGGAATGGACTATACAGTGGAACATAGACCTGGGAGTAGCCACTCCAATGCAGATGGACTCTCCAGATATTTCCACTTAGACAGTGAAGACTCATCAGGTCATGGCTAGTCTTATTGTCCTTCGTTTGGGGGGGGTTTGTGTAGGAAAGTACCATCTTGCCTGGCATGTTACCCCCATTTTTCACTGTATATATGTTGTTTTAGTTGTATGTGTCACTGGGACCCTGTTCACCAGGGCCCCAGTGCTCATAAGTGTGCCTGAATGTGTTACCTTTGTAGTGACTAACTGTCTCACTGAGGCTCTGCTAATCAGAACCTCAGTGGTTATGCTCTCTCATTTCTTTCAAATTGTCACTAACAGGCTAGTGACTATTTTTACCAATTTACATTGGCTTACTGGAACACCCTTATAATTCCCTAGTATATGGTACTGAGGTACCCAGGGTATTGGGGTTCCAGGAGATCCCTATGGGCTGCAGCATTTCTTTTGCCACCCATAGGGAGCTCTGACATTTCTTACACAGGCCTGCCACTGCAGCCTGAGTGAAATAACGTCCACGTTATTTCACAGCCATTTTACACTGCACTTAAGTAACTTATAAGTCACCTATATGTCTAACCTTTACCTGGTAAAGGTTAGGTGCAAAGTTACTTAGTGTGAGGGCACCCTAGCACTAGCCAAGGTGCCCCCACATTGTTCAGGGCCAATTTCCCTGACTTTGTGAGTGTGGGGACACCATTACACGCGTGCACTACATATAGGTCACTACCTATATGTAGCTTCACAATGGTAACTCCGAATATGGCCATGTAACATGTCTATGATCATGGAATTGCCCCCTCTATACCATCCTGGCATAGTTGGCACAATCCCATGATCCCAGTGGTCTGTAGCACAGACCCTGGTACTGCCAAACTGCCCTTCCTGGGGTTTCACTGCAGCTGCTGCTGCTGCCAACCCCTCAGACAGGCATCTGCCCTCCTGGGGTCCAGCCAGGCCTGGCCCAGGATGGCAGAACAAAGGACTTCCTCTGAGAGAGGGTGTTACACCCTCTCCCTTTGGAAAATGGTGTGAAGGCAGGGGAGGAGTAGCCTCCCCCAGCCTCTGGAAATGCTTTCTTGGGCACAGATGTGCCCAATTCTGCATAAGCCAGTCTACACCGGTTCAGGGGACCCCTTAGCCCTGCTCTGGCGCGAAACTGGACAAAGGAAAGGGGAGTGACCATTCCCCTGACCTGCACCTCCCATGGGAGTCCAGAGCTCCTCCAGTGTGCTCCAGACCTCTGCCATCTTGGAAACAGAGGTGCTGCTGGCACACTGGACTGCTCTGAGTGGCCAGTGCCACCAGGTGACGTCAGAGACTCCTTGTGATAGGCTCCTTCAGGTGTTGCTAGCCTATCCTCTCTCCTAGGTAGCCAAACCCTCTTTTCTGGCTATTTAGGGTCTCTGTCTCTGGGGAAACTTTAGATAACGAATGCAAGAGCTCATCCGAGTTCCTCTGCATCTCTCTCTTCACCTTCTGCCAAGGAATCGACTGCTGACCGCGCTGGAAGCCTGCAAACCTGCAACATAGTAGCAAAGACGACTACTGCAACTCTGTAACGCTGATCCTGCCGCCTTCTCGACTATTTTCCTGGTGGTGCATGCTGTGGGGGTAGTCTGCCTCCTCTCTGCACTAGAAGCTCCGAAGAAATCTCCTGTGGGTCGACGGAATCTTCCCCCTGCAACCGCAGGCACCAAAAAGCTGCATTACCGGTCCCTTGGGTCTCCTCTCAGCACGACGAGCGAGGTCCCTTGAATCCAGCAACTCTGTCCAAGTGACTCCCACAGTCCAGTGACTCTTCAGTCCAAGTTTGGTGGAGGTAAGTCCTTGCCTCACCTCGCTAGACTGCATTGCTGGGAACCGCGACTTTTGCAGCTACTCTGGCCCCTGTGGACTTCCGGCGGAAATCCTTTGTGCACAGCCAAGCCTGGGTCCACGGCACTCTAACCTGCATTGCACGACTTTCTAAGTTGGTCTCCGGCGACGTGGGACTCCTTTGTGCAACTTCGGGTGAGCACCGTTTCACGCATCCTCGTAGTGCCTGTTTCTGGCACTTCTCTGGGTGCTACCTGCTGCTAAGAGGGCTCCTTGTCTTGCTCGACGTCCCCTCTACCTCTTGGTCCAATTTGCGACCTCCTGGTCCCTCCTGGGCCACAGCAGCATCGAAAAACGCTAACCGCACGATTTGCAGCTAGCAAGGCTTGTTGGCGTTCTTTCGGCAGGAAAACACTTCTGCACGACTCTCCACGGCGAGAGGGATCCGTCCACCAAAGGGGAAGTCTCTAGCCCTTTTCGTTCCTGCAGAAACCTCAGCTTCTTCTGTCCAGTAGAAGCTTCTTTGCACCCACAGCTGGCATTTCCTGGGCATCTGCCCATCTCCGACTTGCTTGTGACTTTTGGACTTGGTCCCCTTGTTCCACAGGTACCCTAGATTGGAAATCCATCGTTGTTGCATTGTTGGTTTGTGTCTTTCCTGCATTATTCCTCTAACACGACTTCTTTGTCCTTAAGGGAACTTTAGTGCACTTTGCACTCACTTTTCAGGGTCTTGGGGAGGGTTATTTTTCTAACTCTCACTATTTTCTAATAGTCCCAGCGACCCTCTACAAGGTCACATAGGTTTGGGGTCCATTCGTGGTTCGCATTCCACTTTTGGAGTATATGGTTTGTGTTGCCCCTATCCCTATGTGTCCCCATTGCATCCTATTGTAACTATACATTGTTTGCACTGTTTTCTAAGACTATACTGCATATTTTTGCTATTGTGTATATATATCTTGTGTATATTTCCTATCCTCTCACTGAGGGTACACTCTAAGATACTTTGGCATATTGTCATAAAAATAAAGTACCTTTATTTTTAGTATAACTGTGTATTGTGTTTTCTTATGATATTGTGCATATGACACTAAGTGGTACTGTAGTAGCTTTACACGTCTCCTAGTTCAGCCTAAGCTGCTCTGCTAAGCTACCATTATCTATCAGCCTAAGCTGCTAGACACCCTATACACTAATAAGGGATAACTGGGCCTGGTGCAAGGTGCAAGTACCCCTTGGTACTCACTACAAGCCAGTCCAGCCTCCTACAGAGAGCCCAGGAGCTTCCCTTACCCATAACACACCATTCTATCAGTTACCTAATAGAGGCAGTTATTTTTTACAGTAACATCATTGATAGATTTAATTTCGTATTTGTTTTTCAGTGCCCCATTGTACCCAGGCTGTGGTAGCTTATGACTTTAATGAAGATTCCTACGATGCACAACTAGGGTTGTAAGTAATTATTATTTTATTATTATTATTATTACTATTATTATTATATGGTCATATAAAGCTCACAGCTACCCAAAAAGGGTTTCCCGGCGCTGAGCAAAGGCAAGAATGTCCAGTTCTGAGATCTTAAAAAAACAGATCTTCAGGCCTTTTCAAAATGGAAGTAGGGAAGTGCAATTTCTCCGGGGCTTTGGAAGGGAGTTCCACATTTTCAGACCCAGGAATGTAAAGGAGCACCCTTCTTTATGGCCCAAGGAAAATCTAGGCAAAGTGCAAGAGCCTGATTCAGTGATCTCATCATGTGTGTGGCCGATAAGGCACCACTAGATCCAGAATATATTTTAGACCTACTCTGGCCTTATACATATAGCAACGAGCTTTTAATTGAATGCGCTTTGTAATCATTAGCCAGTGAAGCTCATGGATAAGGTGTGAAACCGAAGCGCGTTTCGGGAGCCAATACAAAGTCTAGCAGCTGAATTTTTAATTATTTGTAGTTGTCAGGTAAAAGCATTATCTCTTCCTATGTATAGGAGGTTGCTGAATCTAATCTAGATAGGATTAGAGCTTGGATTACTATCCTTTGGGCTGATTAAGGAATCATCCAGATAATCTTTTTCACCCACTTGAGCACAGCAAAACAGGTGGAGGTGACCTTGACCATCTGAGGCTTCATGGAAAGAATCACATCCAACAGAAAGCCCAAATTTTAGTGTTTGGGTACAGTTCGAGAAGAGCACCTATGGATTCTGGCCAGTGTTGTGGACCCCCGAATTGAGGATTCTTACCCAGGATCATGACCTCCATCTTATCACCTTTGAGCTTGAGCAAGTTATTATTAATCCATTAGGAGATTCGGCTCAAGCCCAGGTTAAGAGCTGCTGATCCATGACCCTGTGCAGATGACAGGGAAAAATAATTTGTGTGTCATCTGTATTAGAAAATAGGGTCATTCCACAACTCTCCACTACATTCTTCTGTGGGTGGACGTAAATATGAAACAACATTGCGCTTAGAACTGAGTCCAGAGGGTTTCCAGACATTAAAGCCTGCACCTCTGACCTAACATTGGCCGCAAAGACGTGAAACATCGGATTCTTTATGAATGATGTTATCCAAGCCAGAGCTGTTCCTTCAAGACCCAATGTTACCAATGTTTTGATCAGAATAGAATGGAATACAGCATCAAAGGCTAAGCTAAGGTCTAATAAAAATAACTGCAACTGTTTCACCCTCATGAGTCATCTAAGATGTTCTGTGACTCCTAGAAGGGTGGATTCAGTGCTGTGCCTGGCCCTGAAGCCCACCTGCAACTGATGTAGTAGTTTTTGGCCTCCACAAAAGATGTAAGCAGTGCGTTCACATGTTTTTTCAAGATTTTGGAGAAAAAGGCCAATAGAGAAAATGGTAAAAAATTCAACCAATTGGTCAGATCAAAATTAAGGGCCTTATTACGAGTTTGGCAGTCTTGCAACCACCAAATTCACAGTGTTAGTCAGACTGCCACACTCCTAGCGGTCTGACTGCCAGATTACAACACTGATGGTCCGACCACCACCCAGGATTATGGATCAGGATGGGTCTACGGCGGTAGAAATTTTGGTCAGCCATAGTTGCACTGAGTTCAGCACCGCCGTGCTGATCACATCTTCCCTTTCCGCCAGCCTTTTCATGGCAGGGTCCCCACCATGAAAAGGGTGGTGGAAAGGCATTGCTGGGAGGCACAGGGGGCCCCTGCACTAACCATGACCATGTCACTGGCAGTGCAGGGGCCTCCCTGCCCAACACCCTCGAAAAGCGCACTGTGTGCTATGGCAGACAGTGCACATTCCATGGGTGCTGGGGACACCCTCTGTGCAACAGCATTGGCCTTGTCCCCCTGAGGAGCCAAGGCCAATGCCACTACACTGTTTCCACCAGGCTGACCGGCAGAAACATCCTAATATGGAGGCTTCCACCAGTCATTCCAGTAGAAACATTGTAATAGAGGTGGGGGAAGATCTCCAGCTTCACAGCAGTCTCATCCCAATGGGTCTGGCGGGCCAACAGTCGCTCAACCAAACTTTTAAGGAGGCCCTAAGTTTTTTTAGGAGTGGAAGAACCATGGCATGCTTCCAGCTCTGTGGAACATGGCCTTCCCTTAGAGAGGAGATAACGAGTTTGACCACCACCTGGAAAAATATAAGGTCCAAAAGGCCAAGCTTAGTCGGAGGTAGGGCATCTAGCAGAGAGCCTGACTTGATTGATTGTAAGATAAAAAAGGTAGAAATATCCTGAAGGGACCACAACTTCATTTTTGAGGTTAGACCAGATGTATTCAGGTTGTCATTAGGTCTTTATTGGGTAGAATTCAAAGTGCAGCTGTGTACAGTGGAGTCAGCAGATTGCACTCCACCCTTAAGGTCCTTGTACAGTTAAAGATGGATATCTGCCACCTTTTTGATGAAAAAATGGGCCAGTGAATCTGAGAAAGTGAGGGTGCTAGGGACATTTTGCCAGGGTCAGAGAATTCTTTAACCACATTGAGGCATCTTAGAACAGTTTTGAGCATTACTGATTTTATCAGAATAAAATTGTGCTTCCGCTGTTCTACAGAGCCCATGAGAGTTATTTATTGTTGGTCTATATATCTAGCTTTAAAGTCCTTGTCATAAGACTTTCTCCAGAGTCTTTCTAGGCCCTTGCATAGTTGTTTTTCAATCCAAAGTGTTTCATTGAAGCAAGGAGCCAGCTGGTGCGCTTTTGCTTAGAGAATAGGGGCCCGATCATGAATCTAGTGGTGCGAAGACCGCCATACTCGCGGCGGAGGTCAGACAACTGTGGTTGTGGCAGTCCAACAGCCATATTACAACATTGGCAGTCCGTGCTGCCAAAAGACCATATTTTTCGCCAGGATCACTGATCCTGATGGGATGACGGCGGTCATGATTGTAATCTGCCACTGATTACAACCCTGTTCTCCTACAGCATTTTCATGGAGGTTCAACCACCATGAAAAGATTGGCAGAGAACAAGTGCTGGGACCAAAGAGGGGCTCCTGCCAACAACATAGTCATAGGCAGTGCAGGGGCCCCCTTCCCCAGCACGTTTGGAATGCGCACTGTCTGCTTAGCAGACAGTGTGCATTCTGACGGTGCTACCGGGAGCCCCTGTGTAACGTCATTGGACTCGGCTCCACCATTGCTACCGCGCGTTTTCCACTGAGTCAGCCCAGGGGAAAAACTGTAATGGGGCTGGTGGGGAGACCTCCAGCACCGTGGCAGTCTCCTCATCGGGAGTTTGGTTGCTGGGTTTTTATGACCGCCAAACTAGTAATTTGCGTGGCTGGTAAAATTGCCTCCAGGAAATTTGTGCCCCAGCTATCTATAGGACCTTGATCAGAGTTGACTATTTGCTTTAGAGCAGGTTTAGTGCTCTGAAATTCCGAGGCCAGAACATCCAGTTTTGACCAATGAAATGTAAAATGTTGTATTGTAGCACTGATGATTGGGCGAGTGAGCCAGAAGCCTGGAGCAGGAAGCAGCTGGGCGTAGCTATGTGTGGAGAGTGGAGGCAAGAGGATCGCAAGGGATGGAAAAACATTCTTGCAGCTGGTGGCTTGTGATACAGTGTGGTGTTAGCCTGTGCTGTCGTGTAGGGGTGCAGGGAGTCAGGAAATCACCTGGCACACTGAGACCAGCTCCAGGGCACACACCTTTCTGCTAACCACTACTGTCATTACTGCCATTACAGCCAGGGGCGCACAGCGGTGCTTGCGGTACGCCACTCTCCTCCCCCTTTACTCATAGCAGAGTGGAGCAGATTGCGGGGTAGGGCTACTGGCCTTCTGATAAGACCTTTGATAGGTTGGGAAGTGCAGGATAGGACAGGACAGGCTTCTTGAAGGATTGTGTGGGAGTAATTGTTAGGTAGCAGTTTTCTCATTGGCGGTGCAGACCGGCCAGCAATAGGCTGGTGCGGTTTGCTTCTCGGTGAGGGGTCACACACCCACACACTTGTCATTATTTGCCTCTGTTGTTCATGCTGTCATTTCCATTGATATTCCTATGACATTTCTATTGCTTTTTTTACTTGTTATATGTGTCCCCTACAATAATATTTGCTCAGTCAATCCTCTACAACAGTGATCCCCACAATACAGCCCAGGGGCCACATGAGGCTCTCTTGATCTTCACAGGTGGCCCCCAGTTGAACAGTACTAGGCTGTTTTCTTTACAAAGCACTGACATTCGTAAAGAAATTAAATATATGGCAACCATATATTTACAGAGGAACTGAAGTAAAAAAAATACACAGAAGATGTCCTCTATCACTTAAATTTACAACCACCTTCATTTTAAAGCCATCTTTCAAAAGAACGTGTAAAAATATATTAAAGTCCATTTGAAGTTCAAAAAAGTGTATTTCATTAACATGCGAAAGAGTTTCAGTGCATTGTGGAGTGTCTTTTTAGAGTGACAGTTTTCAAACCTGAATTTAGAAGGATTCATACCTTGCCCCTCCCCATCCTGACATTAATGTCAATAGTGAACTAAGAGGCAAGTCAGTTGTTATGTGCACCCTCTGGCTTGCCTGGGTTGCTATTATATGTGGGCAACATTATAGTTCATTACATCAACGCAAGATAATGTTTTGTGTAGGGCACATCCTGAAGTCATATATTTTGAGGTCTTCTTCTATGTGATAATGAAGAAAAAAGAAACATAGTGAAATAAATCAATTGCCTAGGATCACACAATTTAGTTAAGTGGGGGAGCTAGAATTGAGCCCAGGTGCAATTTAACCACTAGGTGTACATGCGTCTCTTCCCTCCTCCCACCTTACAGCTCCCACGCCCCTGACTACCACCCTGCTGGCATCAGTGAGGCCCTCGTGCACACCACAGACTAAAGTTTTCGGCCCCTCTGAAAGTGTTTGAGTATCCATACTCCACAATAGTATTTGCTCGGTTAATCAGGCAATTTTTGGCTACCTTTTTTTATCTCCCACCTTGTTGCAATTAGAGATTGAGAGATTGAGATCGCCCACAGTCCACAGACTACAGAACACAGGACACAGCCCAGACAAATAGATTGACACAGGAAATGAGTGGCTGTGTGTATTTTTGTACTTTGAACTGGTACTAATTGGTACCAAGGATTCTTCTATAGGGCTTGTGGTAGGGTGGTTGCTAGTGGTGGCCTTATTGGGTTGAATCTGGTCTAATGAAGACTGTTCCGCTAGGTTAGGGTGCGGTCTGTGAGCACGATTCACACTAGGTTCGGTGGCTGCTATCTAACTAACTACAAGAAATTCTGGCCCCTGCACTTGTTCTTCGCCTTTGATGATGCAATAAGAAGCAATAAGTTGCAATAAGATACAATAAAATGTCTCCAAGGTGTTTGTGCTCTGGCCATCTAGTTTCTTCCATCAGTCCAGCTGCTACTTCCTCTGCTTCTCCTAAACTTTTAAATACTATACGGCATAAAAAGCCACAGTCTCATCTGTTCCTTCTGAAGTCTATTCTGTCAATGTTTTTAAAGAATGGTAATAGGGAAGGGATAAAGGACTTGAATCTGGTTTGGGGTATAAATCAAGCAGTTACCAAGATGATAGATATCAAGGGGGGCGACAAAGAAAAAGAGAAAGTCAGGACATTGCCTAATGGAACCTCAAATAACCAATCAATACCAATTTCAGCAAATACACCTATGCAAGTTGTTTCGGGTCAGATTTCAGAGGCAATCTCCAGCAGCAGAACTAGCAGTACCTAGGTCTGGCTTAACAACCTAGCTAATACCAACTCTGCAACTCCTCTATGGACAGTTATCAGTTGAAATAATGCTCAAACAGATTCAAGGGGTGCTACTTGCAATGAAAGTCTCACAGGAGGAGGCTGGGCCAGTTAAATTCTAACTTGACTATTCTCATTGCATGTGTTTCTCAGGCAGAACAGAGGGTCTCCGATCTGGACGATGCACAGACCTGTTATGGCTGAACAACTAACGAGATACAGGCTGAATTTGAGACGCTACAACGAAAACTCAATGACTATGGAAACAGATTACAACGCTCAAATATGAGATTCACTGAGATCCCTGAAGAGCTAGAAGCAACCTCCTTTGTAACTAAAGTGATATCAGACCTTATTTATAAATATATTCTTCCTGAGAAAGCGGCAGCTAAAGTGGATCTATCCATCATGCGGCACACAGGGTTCCCACAACGAAAATTGCGACTGCAAAATTTCCGCGCACTATCCTGGTCAACTTTGGGGATTTCAGGATTAAGGATTAGGTTTTATCACAAGCAATCAGAGCGAAAGTGTTCAATACTACTAACAATTTTAGTTTCTGTGTCTTTTCCGATATGTCCGCAACAGCAGCACGCGACATCATGATTTTTTTAGACTTATCAATGAGTTTAAGAAATTTGAGGCCCCAGCTGGTATGGTCCAGCTTGCCAAACTCAAGGTGTTTCATAATGGTCAGGTTCATATTTTTCAGAATGTTCAGCAGGAAAGAGATTACTTGGAGCTACTCACAAAATAGACCTACGTGAAATATGTGTTTTTTTTTTTTTTTTCTTTTTTTTTTTTTCCTTTTCCTTCTCTTTTCTTCCCTCTCACTGTCTCACTTCTACTACCATCCTAGTGTCAAGGCATAGGGCCCGATGGTGGGGTAGGAGGGGAGGAGGAGGAAGGGGAAAAAAGGGGCATGTTATATTTGAAGTATATGTGATGTGTATATGTGATATATATGCCATTTCCAGGAGGTATATGTAGAGCACGAGCCCTTCTTGGTCCATCTTGCTTCATCCGAATATAGGCTTCAGAGTGCCATGGCAGTGCACTCCTACTCTGGGGTGGGAGGGGCAGGATGGGGGATCACAGAGATGGGAGGGGTGTCATGGGGAGGTAAGGTCATGACGGGTTTGGCCTCTTTGGGTTGGTGTGGGAGAGCACTTTGTGGTGGGGGGATTTCTTCACTGGGTAGGGTCAAAAAAGCGATAATCGTACAGATTCAAATAATTGGTCTAGAGCTGTTGTGTTGAGTCATAAAAGGGCTTTAAAAGCAAGGTTGCTAGTCTATACTAGTTTAGATTTTCACCCCTTAGGATTAAGATGGTAGGAAATCATATGAAGGTTGCCGCTAGTAACCTGAATGGTGCAAATAATAACAATAAATTCCATGCCATTCTCAATTGGCTTATGACATTTCAATCTCAAATATTCCTTCTACAGGAAACTCATTTAAAACGTCAGGCAAAGCTCCCTAAACTCCCCAGTTTTATAGCTCAGTCTTTTTTTGTGTCTGCGAATGCAGCTGTACGGGGGGGTAGCTATTCTCATTACAAGGGACTTTCCTGGGCAAATAGATCAGGTCTATAGAGATTCACTGGCTAGATGGATAATAGTTAGTACAGTAATCTCAAGTAAGCATTTCCACCTACTGAGTTTCTACGGCCCCAGCGAAGGTGAAACTCACTCTCTGAAGGCCATCTACGAGTGATTAATTTTGCTCTCAGGCTTTTTCATTATCGGGGGGGATTTTAATGTTATTCTTAATACTCAGATTAAAACTTCAGGAAGCAACAAAAGCCAGAACAAACCCAGAGCATTTCGACTTCTGTCTAAGACGATTTCTGATCTGGCATTGGTAGACGCATGGCGAGCTGACTATCCTCAGGGGAGGGAGTTCACTTGCTTTTTAAAAAAATATAACACGGCCTCTAGGATTGATTTTATACTTGGTTCCTTCTCTCTAATAAGGTGCATTTCGGAGGGCGGCGGAGGCGGTGCCATTTGTTCTTTGAAGGGCAGGAGCCCTTTAAAACTTCCATAGCGCTTCTGCTTCGCGGGACGCGCATTTCGGAGGGCGGCGGAGGCAGCACCATTTGTTCTTTGAAGGGCAGGAGCCCTTTAAAACTTCCATAGCGCTCCCGCCTCGCGGGACGCGCATTTCGGAGGGCGGCGGAGGCTGCACCATTTGTTCTTTGAAGGGCAGGAGCCCTTTAAAACTTCCCTAGCGCTACCGCCTCGCGGGACGCGCATTTCGGAGGGCGGCGGAGGCGGCACCATTTGTTCTTTGAAGGGCAGGAGCCCTTTAAAACTTCCATAGCGCTCCCGCTTCGCGGGACGCGCATTTTCGGAGGGCAGCGGAGGCGGCACCATTTGTTCTTTGAAGGGCAGGAGCCCTTTAAAACTTCCATAGCGCTCCCGCCTCGCGGGACGCGCCCGGGCGGTGCCCGGGCAAAACCCGGGCCAAGGGCGGGCCCGTCCTGCGACCGGAGGAGGCCGGGCTGGGCCACACCATTTTCATCTTGTTACTGAGGTCGGTGAGTAGCGGTCGAATATACTGTAATCGTCAGGACATCATATCACCATAGGTTAGCAGCATTTGTGCCCTTCTGTCGTTCCAACAAGGCCCCAGTGGGGCGAAAACAGTGTGGGAACAGGGGAGGAAAAGCACCTATAGGAAAAGACTGACAAAATACCGGCTGGATAAAATGAGTCCAAACAGTCAAGGTGGGTAGACGGAAGGGGGGGGTACTTCTGGAAAAGGCCGGTAACAACAAGACCCTAGATGGTTTTCTCCAAAAAGCGGTTGGGGCATTAGAAAAGGAAATCGAAATGGTGGAGCGCCGTCTAACTGCCCCCCCACTGACGGGAGTTAATTGCCTATTCCTATCCCCACCGCAAATTCCAGCACAATCCCTCCATCCACCCGATTCTCAGCCTGCCTCGGCTATTTCACCCCTAAATACCCAAGAGTCTGCTGTGGAGACCCAGGAAAATGTTACACAGCCCCCAGAACTTACACAGCCTCTCTTAGATAGGTATGTACCCAACTCAGAGCACAACACAAAGGGTAAAAGAAAACGAGGAGAGGCAAACCTAAGGAACAAACTGGCCCGCATCTTGAATTCCCCCAATCATGTCGCACCGACTCGGATCAAGGACCATATATTAGCCCAAGCATCTATTAATGACTGCCCAGAAATTGATTATATAATTGAACATATAAAAGACGAGCTCTCCAAAAGGCTACACCCTATAACAACTCGCCTTTTAGCCATTGAGGAGAAACTAGATGGTTTCATTAAGTCCAAGCAGATGACCATCCTTCCCTCACCGGACTTGCAGCATTCCCGCCGAATTCTTCCCCCGAGCCTTCCAGGTAACAGTGCCAGTAGCCTTCCCCTACCATTGGGCATGGTTCATAACCCTCCAATGAACTGCCCTGATCCTTTATGCCAACCAGTGAGGGCTCCAACTGTTAGGCTGGTCAATGCCTCAAAAGTCAAGTGTTCTAAGACTGCCTCTCCCTTTTCGAGGGAGAATGACGGAGCTGCTTCTTCCAATAATACGGGTACAAAATCCTACAAAGATACCCCTGATCAGAATTACCCATCAACAGATCAGATGTATAGGGATCAAGGAACCAATCAGAGAACTTTGCATCTACCGCCGGAAGCCTGTCCATACGTTCTTGTTATCACGAGTGTTCCCAAACTTAAAACCAACATTCCTGAAACATTTACAGAACTGAAAAATAAGGTCATTCATTGGCTACACAGTAACGCTAGATTTGCATTTCATATGGTACCCTCAATATTAATGGTGAGGAGGGTGGTTTGGGTGGGTCCACTCAAGAACCCCAGCACGGGGGACTGTATTGTTATCAATTTTGATTCACCTACCCTTCTTCAGCAGCTCTCTTTGAATGTGTGCAAATCCAACCCTCTAGGGGGAGAAGTATCTCTGTGTAGACTCCAGGCCTTCTACCCTCATAAAGTTTTACCAGCTACTAAGGGGGAGCCAATGCCACCCAGAGGTGCCACTAGTTTGCAGATGCAGCTTGACCCCCAGTTGGGACGTAGCTCCCTTTCACCATCTCTTTCTGAAATCGATTGACTAAAAATCATCCCTGTGCATGCCTCACACAAGTCTCAAGGATCTAGAAATTGGGATAAGAATTATCCTATAGCCGGAAATATTGAAACACAAGGAATAGCATTAGGCAATCCTGAGGCTGATCAGATTTTTACCGTAGACATCAGAGACTCCACGCTAACCCTCACACTAGCCCAGATTGAACCCCCTAGGATGGAAAACAGGCCCCCTCTTTCCTTTTGTGACCAGAGTTTGGAGATCTGTATTTGGGGAGCTAGTAAGGAGGGTAAGGCGCATGAGATCAACCTAGCTCCGGATTTAATAGGCCCCAGTAACTACGGGTCCTCTCCACCTGTCCGGGCATTCAAACCGACTATGCCATGCCCCGATCCAAATGGGGCAAGTAATATCTTGGGTGATAACGTAGTGGAAAACCCAACTGAGGCCAGTCTAGCTATGATAGAAAGGGGTACTAAACCTCCCCATGGCACTTCATTTGCAAGAGGGCACTCTACGGCCAAAGCTCCCCAAGATGAAATAGACGGTTTAGACACAGTTCTTAGCTGGAATATTGCAGGGTTGGAGAATAAAATGAGTATCCCTGAATGGGGTAAATTTATAGATGAACACAAAATATGCCTTTTTCAAGAAACGTGGGCACTGGAGCCCAAATATAGAATTGGTTTCAAAAGCTATTGGGTCCCAGCAAGTAAGGCAAACTCCGGGAGGCCCTCAGGCGGGCTGCTTATATGGCTTAGCTGCTCCCTCAAATGCCGGATTGAAATAGTAGACATGGGCTGCCCGATCTGATAGGTTTATCAATACCATCCCTTAAGGAGAAACCGCTCCTAATAATTGACATCTATAACAGGAGCTTGGGTAGTACATATGAGTCAGATGCATTGACTATTTTGGATAGCTTCCTTTCCTGCAAATCCTCCTCCCACTTTATTCTTATCACAGGGGATTTTAATGTTACTTTTGAACCCTATTCGTTGGCCCAGGAACTATACAAAGAAGAGGACGCTTATTGGGGCATTCCCCAACTGGTGTCAAGCAAAAGACCGAGAATGGACAGACTAACACATATATTTGTGGACATTACACTGGCACATGGCCTTCGGGCCTGTAATGGTCGTTCCCGCTCGGGCCCTGACCTTCATCCTACATTTAGGCGTGGAACACAGAAGAGCCAGATAGACTATATTTTGCTTGATATTCGGCTGTAGGGTCATATGGTTGACATGAACATTGTAGAACACGAGGAAAGTGACCATGAGCCACTGATTTTATCGCTTAGGAGTCTATTACCCCTACTTGAAGCCCCTTGCCCCAAGATTTACGAGCAGCAGCTCGCATTGACAAATAATAGACGAAATGTCAAATGGGAATTTGTGAGCACTGACACAGGTATAATGACATCTGTGTATAGCCAGTTGGCTGATCATATGGAGCGCATACCCCTGCTTTTAGAAGGCAGTGAAGGGCTTATAACAGCCCACACACAACTATTTAATTCTTTAAAACACCTTTTTACTAAAGAGATTGCCAATAAAGCAAAACAGAAGTGTAATGCAAGGTGGTTCAGTGCCGCATGCAGGGAAGCACAGCACAAACTATTGAGAGCTTTAGGTGGGGGCCAGACAGAGCATAGAAGGGAAGCAAGGAAAGATTACAAACAGGAACTAAGTAGAGCCCGCAGGAGTTGGGATGAATTTAAATGGGCCTCCCTCCTGGAGTCTGCAAAAGCTAATGATACCTCGAAATTTTGGAAACTGGTGGAAGATGCTAGTGAAGAACCTAACCGTTCGCCTGGTGCCTCAATACTCCCTGTAGAGTGGACAGATCACTTTGGCCGATTATACTCTGGGACTATAGGTGTTACTGCCAGGGAATTGAACCATATTATGACCTCTGAGACCTTCCCAATTAAATTCACCCTGGCAGAAACCAAGGCTGCGATTGCCTCACTGAAATGGGGAAAGGCCCCCGGCCTTGATAAAATCCCAGGTGACCTGTACAAGACAAGTCCAGATATATGGGCCCCATACCTGAACCTGGTCTCTAATGCAGTAGCGCCTTTCCCGAGCTCCTGGATGGAAGCGGAGATAGTTCCCATCTTCAAGAAAGGCAGCCCTTCCGACCCTGCCAACTACCATCCAATCTCCTTACTTGATAATTTCCCAACATTTTTTGCAAAGCAAATCCTGTTCCATCTAGAAGAATGGATTCTAGAAACCAATGCTATTTCCGACTTGCAAGCTGGGTTTAGGCCAGCAGTCAGTACTATAGATCAAGTCTTAAGATTCCTAACAATCAAATGGAAGACTGTGGAAGCAGGAGGGGGTAACCTATTTGTAGTCTTCGTTGACCTTAGAGCCGCATTTGATCTGGTCCTCAGGAACCAGTTATGGCTGACATTAGCCAACATGGGCATCCCAAATGGTCTTTTGAAACTTATGGCCCGATTACACGAGAATACTTACGCACAAATTAGGAGCAGTAAGGATGGCGACCTAACAGATCCAGTGGCCATTGAAAGAGGAGTCAGACAGGGCTGTGCCCCTACCCTTTTTCTCCTATACATAAATAATTGTATTAACTATTTAGCAAACTGCACCAATGACTCCCCTTTTTCTGGTCGGGAACAAAGTGCCATGCCTACTTTGTGCGGATGACACTATCTTGCTGGCCAAAACACCCATGGGAATCCAAAATCTGGTTAACCAGTTTTGTGTATTTTGCAGAGATTACGGGCTGGATATCAATGCTAAGAAAACAAAACTTATGATATACAGTGCCCCGAATAAGAAGCTAAAAGCAAATATAATGATGGATTCAGTCCTCTTGGACAGGGTAACGGAATACGATTATCTGGGCACTAGACTATCTGATAAGGGCAGCTGGGACGCAGCCATAAGGAAAGGGGCACTTACTATCAGCCAAAGAAGTGGAGTGCTTAAGCCCCCCTTTGATCCTTATTTCTGAAATTTATAAAGTCCAAATCCGTGCCGCTGCCCTGTATGGAGCGGAACTCTGGGGTTCATACAGACAACTGGGCACCCTCCAAACCAAAGAAAACAACTTCCTCAGACACATATCTAGACTAGGGAAGGGCACGCTGATGCTCCCCCTAAGATTAGAACTGGGTATAAATAGCATCAAAGATACAGCATGCTTAAGGCCACTTCTATACTGGGTTCGACTATGGAAAACGGAAGAACTCGAACCCTTTAGGCTAGCAGTTAAAGATCTAATACCACCTTTCCAAGGATGGGAAAAAGTTCGCTGGTTGAGGCAGATGAAATCAGCCTGGGTCAAGTTGGGCTTCTCCCACTATTGGGAGAATCCTGAGATGATCCCTGCTAACGCCAGATTGCTGATCAAAGAACAACATTGGGGGAAAATCTACGAGGAGTTTTTTCACTCTAATGGGCCAGGGTACTATCTTAGCACATAGCACTTTGTCAATGGTAAGATTTAATTCCCTTGATCAGCTTACTTAAGACATGAGGTTAACTCTATGGCACCATTTTAATTGTTTGTTTTTTAATCGTTGCAACCACAAAATATTCTACGAAGTACTATGAACCATTTCTCAAGTATAACCTGTTCCAGAATAGTTTTTATAGGTACTATCTGAAAAGATTTGGCATATTATCTGTTTTTCTTTGAAACTGTCTTGGCAAATGGTATTTCTTAAGCTAGGAGGTACAAATTGAGGAGTTTTATTTAACCTCTGGTCCGTTGGACAAGCAGTGTGCCAACTGTTATTGCTTCCTTCTTTTCGTGATGTTTATGATTTCTATTTCTCTGTATGTATGGCTCATTTTGATCTTTTCAATGGTCTAATCTTAGACCGAATAAACTATTGATTGATTGAAGGTGCAGCACGGCTATTCTTACAAATCCTTTTTCGGATCACTCTGTTCCCATAGTTAGCATTGATAAGACAAGTAATCAGGTGAGCCGCCCACGATAGCATTTTGATAAGTCCCTCCTAACAGACAAGGGCTGGATTACGACCCTCAAAGCATTGGTTACAGCCTTTTGAGTATCAATAAAGGTTCGGCCTCCTTGTTCAATATATGGGAAGCCTGTAAAGCCCATATAAGGGGTGAAGCCTTATATAAGTCTTGAGCAAGCATTAAGGAACCATCAAATAGCTTATAGTTATGAGACGGCCTCTAGATTAAAAGAGGCCCAGGCTAACCTGCGAGAGCATTATTATCGATATACAAGTTATCAGTGCCAATACGAGGAAAATCGGCATGTGGGTAAATGTTTGGCCTGGTCAGTAAAAAGTAAGTCGAATAACAATTTTATCAAATTGATATTTGATGAACATAGGGGTTTAGTTGTTAATCAGCCTAAAGATATTGAGAAGGTCTTCCTCTCTCATTATACAAATATTTATACTGCTAAGTCCCAAGTTAATAAACTACAGGTCAGTCGGTATTTATACCCACTTGAGTTACCAGGGTTAGGGGAGGAATCGCAGCCGTTACTACCAGCCCCTATTACACTCTCAGAAGTGACAGAAGCAATCCGCGCCGCGCCCAATAGAAAGCTTCCGGTGAGGACGGCCTTCCTGCAGAGGTTTATAAGGCTCTGCTGGGTGAATTAGCCCTGATTCTGGTTAATCTTTTCAACAAACTTCTTAACGGGCGGAGATCCAAACCTCTTTTACTAGGGTCATAGTTGTCTGTTATTTAAAAAAGGACAAGCCACCGGAGAATTGCCCCATTAGTTTATTAAATTATGATTACAAACCTTTAACTAAAATACTGGCGCCGAGAATGGCACAGGTATCCCAGCGGCTGATCCATGAGGATCAATGTGGTTTTCTTCCTGGCAGACTCTTATCAACCAACACTAAGGCCCATATTTTTACTTTTCTAGCGCTACATTTGCGCCGCTTTTTGACGCAAAAACGGCGCAAACTTTCAAAATACAATTGTATTTTGCAAGTTTGCGCTGCTCTTGCGTCAACAAATGACGCAAATGTGGCGCTAAAAAAGTATAAATATGGGTCTAACTTCTTTAGCCCAGGCAATTGAGTATTTTTCCCAAAACAACCACCCGTCTGCTATTAAAACGCTTGATGCTTAGAAAGCATTTGATCTCATCCAAAGGGATGCCCTATTTTCTATTTTAGATAAGTTTGGGTTCCCTAAGCAGTTTACTCAAGTTTTACGTAATTTGTATTTTAAGGCACAAGCCAGGATTCTAATTAATGCCCAAATAGTGGACACCGTTCAAGTTTCATGAGGTACTCGGCAGGGACGCCCTCTTTCCCGGTGCTCTTCGCTCTTTTCATTGAACCTCTCGCTTTTACTCTTAACCAAGACAACTCCATCCTTCCTGCTCTTTCTCAAGCACCTAAACTTAAGCTATTCGCTGATGATATGTTTCTCTATCTTTGTGCTGATCCTCATAATATATCCAGGGCGTTCGCTACGATAAAGGTTTTTTCGGACCTCAGTGGTTACACGATCAATCATTCTAAATCTGAAACGCTTCTCTTTCATACCAAGGATTCTATCCTTCCACACAGAATATGGCTGCAATCTCAGTCAGGTACCCCTATAAGGTAGGTAGGGGTCTTTGTTACACACAATTTTTCTGATCTTTTTCAGCTCAACTAGATATATCTTCCTAAGAAAGTGCAAGGCTTACTCCAAAATTGCCAAGCTTCCGCATTGACGGTCATTGGGCGAATAGCATTAAACAAGATTATGATTCTTTCTCTCTTCTTGTTTTATTTTTCCAACTAGATCCTTAAAATCCCTCAAAATATTTTCAAAGAGGTAGAGGTAATGATCCAACAATTAATATGGGCCAACAGAAAGCCACTTACTCAGCTAGAAAAATTAGCTTTATCAGTTGAGGAAGGGGGCAAGCTCTTCCTGATTTTAGAAAATACTATGAGGCTTCTTTATAGATTGGGTTTCGAGAGCTGCATCATCGCCCAACCTTACCTTGTATCTCAATTGTATGATAACAGAAAGCAGTACACAGCTTCCCTTTTCTTCAAAATCCCACGGCTCCCCAAATGCTCAAGATATAAGCTCTTGTTAACAGTGCGTGCTGAAATCTTGTCAATACAGGAGAAATATTAAATCCCTACTTTCCACCCATCATTCAAGCTCAGCAATGCTCGCATGATAGGGGTAGATCTACCCCAAGTTTACGTCCAACAATGGGAACAGGTAAGCCTTGTTAGTTTTTCTTTTTTTTTTTTTAATAGGTAACCAAATTAAGACATGGGACCAGTGTCATACAGAAGGGACTCCTGTCTCAGACGGTCTTAGGTTTTCCTTTTCCCAAATTCAGCCACCCTTGAAGGGCAAATGAAGTCACACATGGACGGAGCTTTCCTTTTGTTTTAGCAGATAGACTGCCATCCTGGGCAGAGAGGGAGAAGATGTTGTCAAACGAGTTGTTCAAGGGGAGTGTAGCCCCCAGGGCTGCCACAGAGTGAAGGATTCTGCCATATTGAAAGTGGACACAATAGTGCATTCTAGGCTAGTTAGATGTCACAGTTCACAAGACATCATCATCATCATCATCAGGCTGGAGGATATCTGGTAGTCCATGTGGCTAGTCGCCCGATCCTCCTGGGCTCGTAGCAGACATAAAAGTGGCACCCCTGGCACCCAAACCTCAGATCATGTTTGTACTGTAGAAAAGATCAAAGAGGGACTGCCTGCTATTCCCTGGACCTAGCAAAGAGAGGCTGCACCAAAGCCTGGACTGCACCTGCTGCATTTTGGGATAGCAAAGAAAGGACTATGCCTGTGTTGTCCCACTCATGACAACATCATTCCTGAACCTCAGACCCAGATGGTGACTCCAAGAGTAAATTTGTTCCCTCCTTCTTACTGCCACAGGGCCATAAAAGCTGTGATGTCTGCACTCTTGAGAGCCCAGCAGCAAGAAGCCTGGCTACCGGATTTTTTCTCACTAAGGTGTATATTTGAATATAAAAATACAACCTATTTTTAATAAATTTATGTCTGGTTTTTATTGTGTTGCATTTTCTACTTATTCAACTGTTTTGGTACTTCTTAATAGTTTACATGTGTTCCTTTGATAAAACCTGACTGCTCTGAGCCACAGCTACCAAGGACTGTGCTAAGAGTTTACAAACACACTTGATCAGTCATGATGAGGAATTGTGTCTTTCTCGTTAAGTGAGGTTGCACAACCACACCCTATAATTTTTGCAGCACATTCACAGTGCATTGCAGCAGAGTATGTTTTGTGTGGCATGACAGAATATGTGGTCAGGATGTATACTAATGCCAGAGACCGCTACTTCATGTTCTCTCCGCTAGTGAAATATGTCTGACTATACCAGTCTTACAGAAAATGCACTTCATACGAGGCTGTCCCACACATACATTCTTTTTCAGTGCATCTCACAGAAGCAGATGTGCTCCCTAAAACTGCCAGGATTGACAAGGTGTTCTGGCATGGCTGGCAGTGACGGTTGGTGACATTAAAAAATGATGGGGAGCTATACGAACATACATAAAAATAAACCTTTCACTTACCTTAGCATGCAGCAGGTCCTGAGTGTTCTCCAGTGTCTGGCTCTAGTCTACTCCGAGAGCGACCACCAACTACCATATCCAATCCAGACACTCTCATACTGTTAACAATGTTAAGCAGCATGAGTGAAGCATCTGGAAGAGCTGGAGCAGGCTGGCTCAGTACTCCAAAAGGCACTGGAGGCCCCTGCCTGCTCTTCAACCCAGCGGTCTAAGACAGCTGGTTTGGAGAAATTTGAATTGCGCAGGTTGGGCTGGCTAAATAGCTGGCCAAACCGATATGCACCCTTCAAACAGACGTGACCACTCCTCATTGCTTCCAATTAGCAGAAAGGACGCACTGGCCCTGCCCTACCCTCACACTCCATTTGGCAGAGAGTAAAAAAGGTAATAAAATAATATTATTATCATTTTATTTTTCATGCTTATTTGCAGTAGTGTTTTTTTTGTCGGGGGGGAAAGATGTTCCTCTGCTCAAATGGAGGAACTGCCACTAATGCTATACCCGAAAGAAATCTGACACCAAGTTATAACAATATAGCAGAATTTTATATTAATTAGACACCAAAGCAAAGTATGTCAGATACGTATAACCAGAGTTATATGGATTTTCAAAGGAAAAATAAATCAAATGCGTTTTAAGCTGGTAAACATTTACCAATGCGGTCTATGGGGAAATCACTAGTGACAATCGATCATTTGTGGGTGAGTTCAGAGAAGCTCACTTGTAGTTAAGGTTGTATAGGTCCCAGTACCAAACTGAAACAGTGAGACCAATTGTACCTGGGTTGTGGTGCCTGGTTGCAGAGGTGTTCTGGCTGACCTTAGTCCTGAATGTGGGAGCAGCGGGTGCTGAAAAACGTCACTTGTGACACTCGGTCACTTGCAGGCCAAGTTTGTGGGAAGCCACAGAGGGTTAGGCTGGTGTGGGTCCCTGGACCAGAAGTCACCAGGCAGAACAACTCTACCTAGTTCAGATGTCTTGGGTGCAGATGTGTGCTTAGCTATCCGTGGTGCTCAACAGGAGCTGAGTTACTGGCTTTACCACTCTGATGGTGCAGGTGAGGTAACAGATGCAAAAACTTGACTACGGCGCCACTAGTGCTGTCCGATGCAGGTGTTGCGGTGCATCCTCAAGCTGCAGGTTAAAGGTGGTGATGACCGGACTGGCCCCCAACAAGCTTTGGCACAGGTAAGATGGAACTCCCTGAGTTCCTGGGGTAAACGGTTACGTCTGTAACTTGGAGAGCTGGACTACCCTTTCCACAGCGCACTGGACCGCCTGCTACTTCGGTTCTTGTAGGAGCTTTTTATCTGTTATTGGCAGGGGACTAGTGCCACTAGTAAAAGGTAGTCCTCGTCTTACTTTTGACTCACAAAGCGTACTTTATTGCTGTGGGAATCGATCTTTGGTCCAGGATGAGCCACGGTCAAGCAGCTCCAGGAAGGTTGCCACAGGTTCAAGGTATCAAGCCTTTGAATTGTGCAGGTTCCTTTTGTCATCAATGCGGGTCTTCTCGTGTCCTTTCTTCACAAGTTGTAGCAGGTCTGAAGCTCTGGTGCCAGGGATACCCCTTAAATCCTAGATTTAGGGGCATTAGTGGTGGGGGTGCAAGTAGCCAATGGGCTACTAGCCACAGTGGCTAATCTGCCCCTGAGGTGAACACATCCAGTTGGTTGTGGCACCCTTTTCTACCCAGAACCCTCTTTTTTGCCTCCCTTCAAGATGACCGAAGCCTTCGTGGTACAGACCAGGCTTCCCACCTTATAGATGTGGCTAGCTTTCTGTGGTGTACACCTCCAGACTAACTCATTTCTCCACCTGCCCATATTCAAATGTGCTTTCATATGAGAGGAGGTGGGCCCTTTGAAGCTTAAAACCTTGATGTGCCACTTCACTAGCCTTCCTGGGAGGGAGGGAGGGAGGGAGGGAGGTGTGCCCTTCTTCCCGCCCATGCTTTTGTCCTGACTCCTGGGAGTGTTTACACTTCTGACCAGAGGGTCAGAATCCTCTCTTGGTAGCAGCAGCTGTGAACTGGCAGTGAGAGCACAGGAGAACTGGAGCAACTCGATGGGCATCCTCTAAGCTTTCTCTCTGGGTCTATAACACATCACCCTTGATACAAGATTTGTATCTGGGGTGAAAAGACACATTGTTTGTTACCAAACATGACCCATTTTGGAGGTACCAAAATGGAGCTGGTGACCTCAGGCTTGCCCAGGTGCATGCCCATGTTATCCTATGGACTGCTGTTCACTTATAGTAGCCTTTAATGGAAAAGGCCACTACAGGCACAAATAAGCCTGCACATATATGTCCACACCTTTGACCTTCCTTAGGGGTGACTGATATATATTAAAGAAAGTGCTTTGGTTGTGCCACACAAGATGTGAGCACAGTCAAGATCGAGCGGTTACGCTGCTTGTACCATCTGCATTGGCAGTCCTGCTGTCAGTAGTTTATTTGGGTCACTTAGGTTGGTACAAACAGTGCTTCAGACCCTGATGACACCTTTGACACCCATGTCCTGGGTACCACTGGTACCATATTTTAGGGACTTATAAGGGGGTTGAAGTACTTGCCAATTGTGGATACCAATTCACATTTACCACTTTAAGAGGAGAGCACTGGTGTCTACTTACAGGCTCTAGGGCACTTTCAGAGGCATAACCAACAGCATCTAGAGCAAAAAGTGTGGGAGTGTCCATCCAAAAAGGGCACTTCCCTACAGAGTCACTTGGAAGGTATTCCTGAGTCACACAAAGCAAACCAAGAGTAGCAAAGCCACTACCTGTACACAGAGTAGTTACTGTCAGGGGTTGTTGTTAAAGCCATTTGGCAAAGAAGGCAGTTGCTAAGGATGACATGCCAAATTCAAGATAACAGGAAACCTAGCCTAGATCTGTATGGATTTTTTTGTGTGCGATTTTCCTAGTGCAAGCCTCGGCAAATGGCAGTGGAGTGCTGTACATGGTCAAATGCAAAGATACTGCCAAGAAGTGGTTAGAGGCATATCTGGATTCTAGGAGCAAAATTGAACTTTTATGTCATTATATACTGTTCTTTAAAAAGGTGTGTCTTTTTTTCTTTTCTAAATGTGATTGGGGCATTGCTAGTGGATACGGGGATCCCATTCCAGAAACTAGGTGCATAGATGAGGATGACCGGTTGCCCTGTTTTTTCTTTTTCTCCTCCAGCATTTGAGTGTCCTTGTGTGGGAGGTAGTATTCATTTTCTGCCAGACAGGGATGTGGAACATGATGGCCTTGGAGAAGATTCCACTTGTTCTGAAGGCACTGCAGGCCAGCCATAGAAGGTAGTGGATATCCAGCAGTTAGGAGGGATGTGATCATATTCCTTTAGGCACTTGGTAAGCCAGGAATACAAAAATAGCATTTTATATTGCATTTTGGCTTATCACATAGAAATAGATAGCAAACTATACAGTGAAATATCTGTTGGGGGTCGCCACTGTAGGACCCTGTCAACCATACGTTCTCACATGTTCTACTTTTAAATACTAGGTACTCTACCTTGGGCTCTGCAAGGCCTACTTAGGGGCAGCATGCTAACGTTTTAAAAGTACGGTTCCCATTTTTCACAAAGAGTTGGTTTGACAGGTCTGATCACATACTTAAATGATGCAGCAGGCAGACTATAAATGTAGCCCTGAAGCTATGTTTTCATTGTCAGCTTAGTGGGTGCTGCTGTGAACTGGTGAAATGTATCTTTCATGCCATTGGTGTATTTTCTCCACCATAAAATATTGCCTTACTGTAAAGTTAAATATGTCAGTTGGGTACTAATCAATTTTATCATGTTTTCAGGGTTAGAGCACATACACCAGGGACTAGACAACAAGGCCACACAGTTGTTAAAACAGCAATAAAAATCAATGCAAAATGGGGGTGACCATGCAAGAAAGTATCTTTCCAGATAAAACTACATAAATGACATTAATATACTTCCTTGTGATGCGCAGTGGCTGAAATGGTGTGACAGCTTAATAAAGTAAGTAGCTGCATGTTTTAGAGTTGATTTGAAGAACTTTGTTTACATTCCAAAATATAGCTGCATAACATGCCTTCTGTAAAAAATATTATCTTACAAATATTCGGAAACACACAATCTAGAGTTTACATGTTCCTCATGTAAACTACAAAAATATCTTCAAGATAGTGTGATGCAAATATCAAGACCATCTAGGTCAAGAGTGGGAGGCCATAGAGCTGGGCATTAGCATCATACATATATGAGAGTATGGGATCTCTTTCTGCAAAGAATGCAATGCCTTTTGTCAGTAGAAAGAGCTAGCAACAACATGTTCCTTGAGGGTGAGGTTTGTGTAAAGGGTGAATTCCAGTAGATTGGAATCGGGTGAAAGTTGTAGTTCAATTCCATCCAGACATTTGAGGTTGAGTCAGGTTTGGACTAGTTGTGGTTTGTTCTGGCAAACAGCTGGGTTTCTGTTTTAGTGTTGAACTTTAGGTAGGTCTTGGAAAGCCAGATCTTGATGAGGTGCAGGAAGTGTTTGCAGCATTAAATATGTACACCGGAGGAGACTTACAAGTAGAGTTGTGTTTTCTTCCCATATATGGTCTGGGGTTCAATAATTTACAGATCGGAGACACTCAGGTGAATGACCAATGCATTTCGCAATGTAGCATGAGTGTGTTGTACCACTTAGATTCCTGTTTCTCTCTACTGTCTCAGAAGAGTCGCAGTGGATGAGTCATATTTATTAGGTGCACATCATTTTTCTTTATTATTCACTTATTGTTGCCTGTACCCCCCTTAGGGATACGTCCATCACTACCTATGAAAAGCAGATTTGGCTCTGGCCCTTGATCTTTCCTAGCGCAGTAGAGCAAATGCAGGATGGACCAGTGGTTACCATATCCTAATCCTCTATTAGATGCATATTTTATTGTTACGCTTCTACTGTCACAACATATTGTTAGCTGTAAATGATTGTCATCTATAGCCAGAGAATTCAATGACAGATTAATTCAGAGAGGTACAAAACCCAATGAGAACACAGTTCTGCCCACTGAGCCTAAGTCCTAGATGGGGCAAAGGTACAAATGTTGTTCCCTGATCTCCGCCAGCTTCTTCACAAGCAGGTTCAGGTCACAAGCAGTCAACTATTCAATGTC